>NW_006408922.1:1281855-1304604 GCF_000296735.1 Chrysochloris asiatica
TTTTTTTTTTTTTAAATGGGGGGCGGGGGCAACTCCACTGTGTGTGTTAAGTAATGCAAGGGGGGTTTTCAAAAAGTTCGTGGGAAAATGGAATCGAAAGACAGTGGATCTTTTTTTAAGCCCCCTCGTATACTGTATATGCAGCAGGGAAACTTTCTGAGAATTTGAAATATCCCGAATTCCGAAAAGATACCTAGCTCTTGGCGCTGCAGGGAAAGTACCAGACAGCAAGGTCGATTTGAACCGAAAGGCGAGCAGTTCAAACCTTACCAACCTCTTGTGGGAAACTTATGCAGGGTCGGAACTGACTCCACGGTACTCAGCAACAACAACCTAGCTCTGAGTCTTTCAGCGTTAATCGCTGTCTGATTTTACAACTAAGGAAACTGAGTCAATCTTCCGAAAGTCAGATTCCCGCGGTTCTGAGTTGAGGCAGCCTGGAACGCATTTGAAATTTACAAAAGGCAAGGGTCTCCACTCAAGTCGCCCCTGGTATCTGGAAAGCAGACCCCTCCGGAGATGGGGTGCCCGAGGGATGTGCACTGGGAGGGGAGTATCCTTGGAGGGCGGGGCGAGGGGGCTTCCGGGGCGGCAGCCACCTGGCCCGGCCTCTCTGGCCCCGCCCGCTTCGGTTCCGCGCGGTGATTCACTCCCTCCTTCGCCCCGGGGGCCCCCTTCCCAGCCAGACGACGGGCACTACTGTGGGGTGTGCAGCGCCCTCGAACCTGTGAGCAAGCAAGTAGATCCTCTGTACCCCCAAGGACTCCGGTCCGGTCCACGCCATGGCGGACTCCGAGCGCCTCTCAGCCCCCGGCTGTTGGATTGCCTGTACCAACTTCTCGCGCACCCGAAAGGGAATTCTCCTGTTTGCTGAGATTGTGAGCGTCCCGGGGCAAGCTGGTGGGCAAAAGCGGGGTGGGTTAGTTGGACCATACGGAGTCATGCAGGCCCGCGTGGGCCAGGCACGTGACTGGTGGGTGTTCGTTAGTGGGGCGTGGGTGAGTGGGTTTCTGGTGGAGGCCTGAATCTAGGGCGCAGGGCAAGTCGGTGGGGATTTGGGAAAGGTGGTCCGGTGTTCCTGGCCCACGGAATGAGGAGAGGCACCAGTAGAGCATGTGGTGGACAACGAGGGGGGAGTCCGCATAGACTTATGGAAGGGGTCCCAGGGGGATTGGAAAGTGGGGGGGCCTCTGGAGGCAGGGCGTGGCGCCGCCTGGGCACTGGCGGGCGGGCTGGCAGCGCGCCCAGAGGAGGGGCCTGTTGGGTGGGGCCCCCGGCGCGCTAGTCCCACAGTGAGAAGGCGCCCTGCCCTCCACCTTTTTTTTTTTTTTATTATTTCTCTTTCTTTTTTTTCTGGTCCTTTTAGGACCCGCTGGGAGATTCTTTTTTGCGCTCTGGGCCACTGGGGAGCCTCGGTTTCCCACCCCTTCAAAGCGGGCACTGCTTTTTAGTCACTTGTAAAAGGGGTGTGGCGCTTTAAACGGAACCTTGTCTCTAGGGTGTCACCCTCTCCGCTTCTGGAGGGATTGCTGTGAGCATCGCACGTCCTACCCCGCCAGAGCCTTGAAGCTGGCACCTGTGGTACTCACAAAACACCTTGCAGCACCCCTCTCCACAGCCACCCCTGTCCTAAAAAAGACTGAGACACCAGTTTGACCCATTACTAACTGGGTGACCCTGAGCAAGTCACATAACCTCTCTGTGCCTTAGTTTTCTCATCTATAAACTTGTTAAGTGCCATCGAGTTGGTTCCAGCTCATAGCCACCCTGTGTGGGGTCTCCAAGGAGTGGCTGGTGGGCTTGAACTGCCTTGCTTATCCTACAGCATCACATCCAGACCCCATTTATTAAAATAGAGATACTAAAAATACTAATACTACCCAGTTTATTAGATTACTGTGATGATTAAGTGAGCTCTTAGAACAAGGCTTGAAACACAGTAAGTACACAATTTATTTGCATTTAGTTCTTATTGTCATTTCTCCAACCCTGATAGACTTCTAAGGTTGAGACCCCTTCAGCCTGGGAGCTTATCAAGGTCCCCATTCTGGTGTCATCATTTCAGATATTGTGCCTCGTGATTCTGATCTGCTTTAGCACATCCTCAGGCGCCCAAGCTTACTCCTCATTGTCTGTGGTTGAGATGATCCTGGCTGCTATCTTCTTCGTCATCTACATGTGTGACCTGCACACAAAGATACAGTTCATCAATTGGCCCTGGAGTGTGAGAAGGGGGCTGGCAGTGGCGTGGCTGGGAAGAGGCCTGGCACCTGGGATTGTCCAGGGCATTCTGGGTGTTTACCTCCCTCTTCTCACACCTCACAGGATTTCTTCAGAGCACTCATCGCTGCGATCCTCTTCCTGATCACTTCCATTGTTGCCCTTGTTGAAAAAGGAAATTCCTCCAAAATCACTGCTGGGGTAAAGGCGGGCAGCAGCTCCAAAGCACAGGGAGAAGGGTTTGCAGATGTAGGGGCCATTTCTGCCTCTGCTTCTGGTAGGAAGTGTGTGACTCATGGCAAGCCAGGCTTGTCCTAAAGGCCTTAAGTGTCTGTGCTGAAGACAAGTCTGACTCAAGCCCTGGTTTTATATTCCTAGCTTCTTCTTAAGATCCACATTTACTATAAAGCAATGTCCCTTGTCTAACACAGGAATTTTTTTTGTGTGAGACGTACAAACAAGTAGCCCCTTTGTCAGCATCTGCTGGAATTTCTTCTCAATAAACGTACAGTGTGCGTGATGCTCCAGGATGTAGGGTCATGATCTGAAAGAGTGGGGTAGAGTCCAGTCTCCTGGCCTTACCCTGGGGCTTTCTGGCTTCCTAACCTGGAACTTGATTCACCTGCATGGGGCAATCACTAGAGGTGGTAGATACAAGGAGGTAAGAGGATGAGTAGGCTGACCAGCCTAATCCATCCAGTTATCCTCACTCCCAATCTCTCCCCTCACCCCTAGGTACTGGGTCTAATTGGTATGTGCCTCTTTGGCTATGATGCCTACATCACCTTCCCCTTTCGGCAGCAAAGACATACAGCAGCCCCTACTGGTAAGTGTGTATGGTGGGTGCTGAGGAAGTAGAAAAGAAAGGGGGTTGCTGAGAGAGGGAACGGGGTCTCCCAAGGGCATGAATGCCAATGCTGTCCCTTATTAGTATTTATGGCTTTGGCCCAAGGCCTGTTCTTTCATAGGCTTCAGTATTCTTGGCTATAAAATAGGTATAAAAAATCCAGCTAATGTTTTTTCTCATTTCCTCATCCTATAGACCCAGCAGATGGTCCGGTGTAAGTGAACTCCCCTCATTTCTCTCTACGACCTGCAAATAATACCTCCATTACAATAACGTCTTCCCGTCCCCACAACACTCCTAGCCAGCCCCCATAGAAGTAAAAGTGCCTTTATTGAAGAATTTGTCTAAAGCCTGCCTGCCAATCAACCCTCTTGGATGTGACTGTCTTTCTGGGTGTGCCCAGGTTCTCCTTTCATTGAAAATGGAAAGGGAGACGCCAATTCTGCTTTGGAACGTGTCTCACCTAAGTTACAAAATGAGGGGTAAGGGTACCTCAGATTCCAAACTCAAGGCCCAATATTGTGACCCTCTTTAAATAACCTCCTTTGTGGTGGTGGTGGTGCTTCCATGGAGGGATAAAATAAATAATAAACAGATGGTTACAAAATATGATAATGAATAAATTATTCCTCTGATCAAATGTGAACAAATCTCAACCATATCAAGAGTGGGGGAAGTCTGGGGTGGGGGTGGTCTGGAGCAAGGAAGCAAAGAAGCCAGACCTGTTTGACAACAAATATTAAATTATTACTTCAATAGTACAAGTACAAAGGAGGGAGGGAGGAAGGGGACTTATGGGTCAGGTGGAGAGGCATTATCTACACTGACTCAGAATGCCCCCGTGCACCCTACTCCCTCCACTGACTGCCTTGCCTTCATGACACTATACAGTTCTTGTCTCGGACCTGGCGAGGGATCCCTGGGCGAGTGTTCCCAAGGGGCTGTGGGGGTGGGGAATTGGCGGTCTCAGTGGCAGAGTCCTGAGCTGGCACAGGCCTGCACAGGTATGGGGGCAGAGGTATGCGTTCCCCTAAAAAGAAGCCATCATCCTCTGAGGACTCAGAACTAGGACTAGAGGGTGAGCTGGAGCAAGATCCTGAATCCGACCCCGATCTTAAGTCACACTGATGGTGTCTACGTCTGCCCGGATGGCGGCTGCGATGATGGTGATGATGTTGACGGCGATGGTGGCTGGAGGTCCGTGGTGGGGGACTGCGTGGTCTGCGGCGCTGGGCTGGGGGTGCACTCAGGGTCCGTCGTGGACCTCCCTCAGACACTAGTGGGTCACGAAAGCTGACACGTGGGGCACTCTGGCGGCGGAAGGCACTGTCTTCCGGGCGTGGGACTGACTGGCGGGGTGGCTCAGGGGTACTGCGGAGCCCTAATTCAGGCATGGAGTGGCGGTGGGGGGCCCCTCGCAGAAAGCGGGCAGGCTCAGGATCTGCTGCTGGAAAGGGAGGAGAGACAGTAATTCCAGGTATCTGCTTCCTGTGGATCCCCTAAGGCAGAGAGGCCTGGGGCTTTTCCATCAAGATTGGGGAAGTGAGGGTAGGGGTAGGAGAGGAACAGGAAGGTAGGGGTCCATGGTATACAGGGCCTGGAGCAGTTTCTGGGTACAAGCGAGGAGCAAGACTAGACTAGTGTATGGGGCCAGCTCAGGGGCTAGAAGAGTGCCTCTGTTGAAGAAGGGTGGGGTAGATGGAGGCTACAGCAGGCAAGTTTTGTTATAAAATGCAGGAGACTGAAGAAAGGAGAAGGAACCTGGACTCAAATCAGGGACAAGTTGAGGTAGAGGACAGGCCCAATACAGAATTAGGGTTCATGAAGAGGTGTAGTTCGGACTACAGATTAGGCCTAGAAAGGTATGGAGCTTGGGCTGAAATAGAGGTGGGCTAGGGATGAGGCAGGTGAAGGGTCTGGGCAAGTCAAGGGGAGGGGCCAGGGCTGGGTGTGGCCTGAGGGGCTCACCAGGCGCTGGCTCAGTGCTGGTGCCTTTGGTGGCTGTCTCGGAAGCCCCCTCAACAGCAGAGAAAGAGGCTGTGGAAGCCTCCAGTGGTGCGGAGACAGTGCCTGCACTCCAGCTGCGGCGGCCGGGCCCTGCAGCAGTGGGCTCCGACCCCAGGCTGCAGGCCCGTGAACAGAATATTAGGCCACGGCGAGGCAGGAAGGGGCGGCCTAGTAGGGCCCGTCCACAGCGACTGCAGCAGAAACAGCGGTCTGATGCATGCCAATGCTGGCCCTCGTAAGCCATCTGGCCCTGCTCCAGGCCTGCAGGGCGAGACGGGGAGCACTGAGGCTGAGCCCCCAGGCACACTTCCACCCTCTCCTAACTAGGGTCTTTCTCAAGAGGAAGCTAGGTATCTGAGACTGGATTCATCATTCCCCTTCTCACTTCCATTTCTTTCCCAGGGTGCCCCTCCCAGAAGGCCAGCCCTGAGTGGAGGTTGGGCATTGGACTCTTAGATGTGGGCCAGGTTTAGACATTAAGGTAGATTTAAAGCCTGAGGCCTAGATGGGGGCGGGGGTGGGTGGTTGGGTGGGTGGGGGGGCGGGCCGGGAGGGAACTTAGAAAGTAGGAGTAAAAGAGGACAAGGGATGGCTTAGAAGGTAAGACCTAACAGGCTGCTGGCAAGATTCTTAGAGAACAGGACATAACTTGGGAAAGCAGGAGCTAGTCTTAGGATATGGCCTCGAGGACTGTATAGTTCTGTGTAGATCATGGACTAGTATGGTTTACAAAGTATGGCATACTGTGGAATGTTAGGGGTGGGACTTGCAGTGAAGGGTATAGGCCTATATAAGGCTAAACTTAAGAGTCTAGGGCAGAATGAGAATGAGACCTGGAGGATGGGAGGAATCCTGATGGGGTGGGGAAGTTGCCCAGCTATCTATCCATCCCTTTGTCCAGTTCCATGTTCACCCACCAATATGTTCCCCACAGCCATCACAGTACTCCGCATGGCGGGCCTCGTAGCAGGCGCAGCAGTGAGGTCGGCTCTGACGCATGATATAGCGCTGCCCTCCTAGTGATGCTTCACACTCAAAGCAGCAGAAGTGACCCATGTGCCAGTGCCGGCCCTCGGCCTCTGTGCACTCAGGGGAGAAGATGATCTGGGGGTGCAGGCCATCTGTGGCCGTCAGATGGGCCTGCCCCTGCCCCTGGCCCACCACCCTTCACCCCTGGGCAGGGAGGTACGCACCTCATCACAGGCCTGGCAACGTGGACGTAGGCGTTCGGCATGGTGGCGACCACAGTAGACCTTGCCAGCATGGTAGAAGTAGATGAGGTCTACAAGCAGCTCCCGGCACGTGGTACACACAAAGCACTGTGGGTGCCAACAGGCACCCAGGCCTGCGCGGCTGGCAAACACTGCAATGTCCCCACCTCCAATCTGCTTCCCACACTGCCAAATGACAGATAGCATCACCAAGATGATTAGATGAGATGAACAGAATTATGCCACACTTGGTCCTTCCCCACTATGGTAAAATGAATTCCTTTCGGTAGCCCTTTTGCTTTGGTTCTTTGGAAAAACAACTTGAGAGATTTTTCTTCTTAAATCCTGAGGAATTACCTTTGTCCTAGTTTTCTACCCCAGAGGGTTTGTTACTTTTGTCAAAGTTGATTGACATTTCCTCATAAGCTGTAAACAACATGTGGTTTGATGATTTTTTTGTCTGGCCTTAGACATCAGTTGGCCCTGTGATTAGTAAGCATCTTGCAGGGATTGGTCAATAGGCTATGTAAGTGAAGTGTCTGTGGCTGACCTAGAAGGGATTGGTCAGTTTGTGACCCTGGTGGGAGGCCCATGCCTTGAAATTAACAAGGGGTTTATGTATATATGCAGCGAATTACACAGGTTTTTTTTTTTTTTTTTCAAGTAGGAAGCAGGCAGAAGCAGGAGGAAGAGAGAAGAAAGAAAAACAGAGAGAGAGGAGGCAAGGAACCTTCTAAAAGAGCTGTAACATGGGTTAAGGCTGTAACACTGAAGATAGTCACAGATCCAGAAGGGACCCAGCAGCCCAGTAGGTGATGACAGATGGCAGTGCTAAGAGGAGTCTGCCCTGAAGGGTCAAGAAGAGCCTGTCCTCAAGGGGCTGAGAAGAACCTGTCCCCAAGGGGTGGAGAGGACTGCACTGCCAGAAGGAGCTGAGAGGGCTGTCCTGCACTGAAGAAGTGAGACTTCGCCTACATGCTTCTTGATCCTGACTGTTGATTCTACCCAGACTTGTACCCTGTTATTTCCTTAATAACTTTAAGTATGATTTGTGAGCTCTGTGTGGCCATTGCAATGAATTGAAGTGACGTAGGGAGTGCAGTGGAAGGGACAGCTGGTGTCAGAATTGGTAAACAGTTTGCAGGTAGAGGTATGCCTGACCTCTACCTTATGGAAATCAGCTGTGGACTGATCTTGGTCATCTGAAGTTAAACAGGTTCTGATGCTACTAATATTACTCACATTTCACACTCATCTGCAGGCTTTGTGACTGACTGTGCCCGGGGTAACTTTGAGACAGGTCTTATCCACTGTGTGTGACCTTGAAGGCAAGCCTTGTCCACAGTGGGGTGGGAAACCATAGAGACAGGCCACACCCAGTGTTGCCTGTAGCCATAGAAATACTCTCCACCCATCAAGACTTTAGTGAAGAACCTCACCTAACAGTAGGAATTGAGGACGGGTCCCACCTACTGAAGGGCCCTTGGAGACAAATTCCATCCACTACAGGGTTCTAGTGACAGGCTCTGCCAACTGTGTCAGTTCTTACAGACAAGTTCCAACTACTGAAAGATCATGGAGACAGTTCATTACCATGTAACTGCTTGGGTTGGGGGAGGAAGCCATAGAGAAAGTACCGAGGAGGACCTCCTTAGAGACAGACCTCAGCTAACAATGGGATCTGAGGAAAAAAATCCCCACCCATTAGTAGGGGTCCTTAGGGACAGCCCCTGCCCCAAATGGGGAGCTGAATGGCAGATTCTATCCACCAGACAGTTCCCTAGGGAGACATAAACTAGGACCTAAGTGCCTAAGTGGTAGGTATCCTATCTAGGTGACTTGGGAGATGGCCCCTCCATGGCTCACCTCCTCACAGATGGCCCCAGTGATGGTCACTGGGAAGATGCGCACGGTGCCACGTCCCAGATTCTCACGCTTCCGCTGCTGGCTGAAGGCCCTGAGCTCTTTCTTTTCTTCCTCTTCCAGTGCTGTACAGTATTGTGCCTGGGAGTATTGGGGGAGGGGGTCTTCTAGAGTCCTCCTTTGATAGGTACCCCCACCTTCTTCCAAATTTCATCCATCCTCAGAAAATCTACTTCTAGGCCTTTGTTTACATGATGTCTCCAGCTTGAAATACCCACCCCTTATTCTTCCAAAGTCCATCTGTGGTTTTCCCAAGGAGTATCCCTGATTGCCCTAGTGTGTGCAGACTGTTCATCTAAATTCACTTCAGATCAGCTCACCTATTCCTCCTAAGACCCTGCCCACTTCTTTGCAACTTCCCTGCATTCTCCCAGGTTGTGCTCCCTACTGGCATGACCTTTCTGTCTTCGCCTCACCTCACTGTCATGTGGTGGCAGCTGGTGTAGCAGCTGTTTGATCCTGTATTTCTCTCCGGAGCTGTTGACATAAGGGACCTTGTCCTCTGGGAGGCAGCTGAAAAACTGGTATACCTGGGGGATAGGAGAAAGCAATCGAGACCAGGGATGACTTGAGATGCAATTAGTGGTGGGTCCCTACTTCTCTGAGAAAGAGTCATTGGAAGGGAACTTCTACTCACTCCCTCACCTCCCCTTCCTATATTTTTGTTGTTAAGTGCCGTCGAGTCGGTTCCAACCCATAGCAACCCTGTATAGGGCTTCCAATCTTGTGGTTCAAACCAATTTTGCAGTCCAGCGTATTAACCCACAGCGTCACACCAGAAGTTCTATGGTGGCTGTGTGCCGTGGAGTCAGTTCCAACTCACAGTGACCCGTACAGGGTTTCCGAGGCTATAAATCTTCACGGGAGCAGAATGCTTCATCTTTCTCCCACTGAACAGCTAGTAGTTTCAAACTGCCGACCTTGAGGTTCACAGTCCAATTTGTAACCACTACACTACCAGAGCTCCTTAGAATTCCCATAGGTTGGATAATTTCTGTCAGGTCACAAATATGCTAAGAATTCCCTCATCTCTTGACTCCACTTCATCCTCTAGATGCTGCCCCATTTTTCTCCTTCCGTTTACAGGAAAAAAAAAAAAAAATCTTCAAAAGAGTTGCCTGTATTTGCAGTCTACTTCCTCTCCTCCCATTTTTTCTCTCTAAATAGCAATTTAAGTTTTATTTGTAAGAATTTAAAATACATATATTTGGTTGAGGACTCCTGGTGTGATGCTGTAGCATAAGCACTGGACTGCTAACCACAAGGTCGGTGGTTCAAACCCACCAGCTGCTCCTCAGAAACCTTATACAAGGCCTCTATGAGTCAGAACCGACTCAACGGCACTTAACAACACAACAATATTTGGCTGAGGTCCATGTCACATAACTTACTTTTTTTACTTGAAGAATGTTTACTGCATAACTAAATTTGGGCATAGGCTGGATAGAAAAATTAAGACTAGATTTACATTTAATCAGCAAAACACAGCAATCATAGATGAAGCTTGAACTGCCTGCTGATCAAGTCCTCTCCAAAGCCCTGCTAAGAGAAACACTATTTAAGAAGGACTGTTTGAAGGAGATGTGGTTCCATTTATTCCTCCATACAAATGTATGCTTAATTTCTGCATTCATGGACCCTCAGAACCATGCCTACATGCTCCTTGAAAGCAATGCTTTCACCTTGGTACAATTAGCTATGTGAAATGAAAACTACAATGAACTTACTACAGGATTTTTGTTGAGGACATTAGTAGATGAAACACCACACAAGAAAACTCTTTTTTCAAAGTTCCAAGATTTCCATTCTCTCCTCATTCCCTTCCCTTCAGGCTTCTACCCCCTTCTTTGTGTCTTCCAAAGTCATTGATGGCATTCACATTGTTAAAATCATTGTTCAAATTTCAGTCCTCATCTGACTTGCCCTGGACATAGCAGCTAACTCCTTCTTCCTGGAAACACTTTCTTCCATTGGCTTTTGGGACATGTTCCTGGTTTTCCTATTTTATTGGTTTCTCCTCAACTAGCTGACCCTTCATTGTGGGAGGGTCTTAGGGCTTAGTTCTTAGTCCTCTCCTTGCCTCTGTCTACATTTATTCTCTTGGGAATTGCATCCAATCTCATGAGTTTAAATACTACCTACTGGTCAATGACTCACAAATGCATATCTACAGTCTTGTCCTCTCCCTTGAGTTGTATTTAGCATCACTGCTTAGATGTCTTACTGTATCTTAAACTCAAGGTGCCCAAAATTCAATTTAAAATCTTATACTTCAAACTTGCTCTTGCCTTGGCTTTACTTATATTCGTTAATGGCAACTCCATCTTTAGGGTCATCTTTGACTCCTTTGTCTCTCACTCCCACACACTGACCACTTCTCACTACTTCCATTGCCAGCACTAGGATTATTACGATAGTTTCCTCCTTACTGGTCCCCTTACTTCTGTGGGTGCCTCTACAGTCTGTTCTATGCTCAGCTGACAGAAGGATCCTATTAAATGATCAGATTATATACCTCCTCTGCTAACAACTCTCTGTGGCTTCCCTTTCATTCAGAGTAAAAGTCAAAGTCCTCTCTGTGGTCTCTGTCACCTCTCTGACCTTACTTTCAACCACTCTTCCTCTCACTCACTCTGCTGTAGCCTCATTGGTCTCCTCACTGTAATTCATTCATGCCAAGCTCTGGTAGCGTAGTGGTTACGAATCAGGCTGCGAACCTTAAGGTCAGTGGTTCGAAACTACCAGCCGCTCTGCGGGAGAAAGATGAGGCTTTCTACTCCCGTAAGGATTTACACCCTCGGAAACCCTGTACAGGGTCGCTATGGGTCAGAACCGACTCGACGGCACTTAACAAGCACATTCCCACCTTGCACTGGTTATTCCATTTGTCTGGATAGCTTTTACCCCAGATATCTGCATGGCTTATTTCCTTGCCTCCCTCAGGGAAGCTCAAACATTATCTTCTCTGAGAGGCACACTTGGGCACCCTATTTAAAATTCTAATTTCTCTTTTTTCCCATTCCCTCTTTCCTTGTACCATTTGAAATACGACTATCCTTACAGGTTTGTTTATTGACTATTGTTCTTTTCTGGAATCTAACTTCCATTTCTTTATATGTTTAGTTCTTAAGTGCCATTGAGTCGGTTCCGACTCATAGCGACCCTATATATGGTTTCCAAGAAGCAGCTAGTGGGTTTGAACTGCCGACCTTGTGGTTTGCAGTCCAGTGCTGATCCTACAGCTCCATGGAGATATTTTTTGCATCTATTTTGTTGACTACTGTGTCCTCAATGCCTAGGACAGTATCTGATACACAGTTGTTGTCGTTAAGTGCTATTTGTTGTTGTTATGTGCCTTGGAGTCAGTTCCGACTCATAGCGACCCTATACAGGGTTTCCGAGGCCATAAATCTTTACAGGAGCAGAACGCCTCAACTTTCTCCCGCCGAACAGCTGATAGTTTCAAACTGCTTACCTTGCAGTTCCAGCCCGATTCGTAACCACAACGCTACCGAGCTCCTGTTAAGTGCTATAGGTGCTCAATAAATACTTGTTGGAGGTGTCTAGTGATTACTCAGGGTTCCCAGTGAAATGCAAATCACAGAGAGGTCAGAAGGACACTTGCAGTATCACCACACAAAGTGGCAAGCCCCAGAAACAGCTAAAAGATTTCCACCTGAGTGTAAGTGTGTGTGTGTGTGTGTGTGTGTGTGTGTGTGTGTGCGCGCGCCCACAGCTTTTGGTCACCTGTTCAGGCTTGAGGCCTGGGGGCACCCACGCATACTCCTCAGAGGCACAGCCTGAGTCATCGTCAGAGATGGAGTGGCGCTGGAAGTCTGAAATTAGCCGACACATGATGCGTTCCAGGTCCACTGGCACGGAGTGCACCGCATGCTCCTCCCGCGGGCATTTGCAGTGCTGGCAGATCTTTCTAAATGGATTGGGATTGGGGTCAATTACTAACGAGCTGTGCACCTGGATCCCTCAGCAGCCCAAGGAAGTCCAATTTAGGGACAGGGATCTGCGGGTTACCACTATTCAAGGGCTTTGAGTCTGGACCTGACTATGGACCTGAGGGCGGTGCTGAGAGGCGGTGGTGCTGAGTTTGTGGGCGGGCTGTGGGGAGAGGGTGCTGGTTCTTGTGGGAAAGTTTCCCTAGAGGTGGGGCTCTAGCCTGTCTTGAGGTTCTGATCAAATGGGCAGGGCTCTGAGCCCGCTGGTAGGGCCCTGTGTCTGGGGGTTGTGGGCTCTAACTGTGGTATTTAGTGAGACATTTTGGGTACAGGACTATAGAAGGACAGGGTACTGGGTTTGGGAGAAGAGTTTTGAATCTACAGAATGAAGGGCTGGAGGTCAGTGGGTGGTGAGGATCTCCTCAGGGATGGAATATCGCTGGATGTAGAACTAAGTAGTGGGTGGGACTCACCTAGGAACAGGACTCTAGGGAAGGAGTCAGTTTTAGGGCTCTGAATTGGAGCTTGAGGCTGTTTCGCAGACTGAGTTTTAATGGAGAGGGGAATTCAAGCCTAGGGGCGTGGCCTAAGCATCTGAGGGTTTTCCCCAAGGGTGGAGCTCTGACTAAAGCGGGGCCTGGGGAGGGGGCGGAGTCAACTACCTCCAGTCGTGCAGCAGGAAGCCAGGGCACTGCTCCCTGCAGGAGTTGCAGGGCTGACCACGATCTGGGTCCTCTGCTTCTGGAAGCTTCAGTGGGTGGAGGAAGTCAGAGATGGGGAGAGGCGGGGAGGGAGAAGTCAACGCCTGTCTCTCCACTCCAGAGCCCCCGACCACACGTTGGGGCCTGTCCCACCAGGGCAGTGCTGGGCAGGCTGGGACAGCGCCTGGAGAACGGGGGAGGGGGACACTACCGAGGCAGAGGCGGGGCAGCTGAGGCCACCTCCCTATATGCCCATTTTACAGTAAATTCACCTCCCCAGGCTGGTCTATGACCCCTTTACCCAACCTCAGGCCCCTCCAGACCTCAAACACTTCCCCCAAAACTCGGGACTACTCTCACCAGAGTATAAAGTCTCTAATCAGGCGTACCCTTCCCATCCATGAGGCTAGCGATATTAAAGTTCCACAATTTAGGAGTCTGGGGTACCACACTTCCTTGGGAACCCCACATGAGCCCGGTTCCTCCCTTCAGGAGCTCAAAAGCAAAATCCGGAGATCAGGAACCCCAATGACTGTTAAGCCAGAACCCCCTTTTCAAAACCTTGGCTTCATCCCCAAGAATTATTCTATTCAGAACTCCCACCCCAAGAAGCCGTGGCCTTCACTTCTCAGATCCTAGGACTATCTACTCCTTCAGTGGACCACCAAACAGACCTCACCTTCCTAAGTCAGAAACACTCTCCTATATAGGAAGTCACAAGCTCTCTAGCTCAGGAGGAAGCTTTTCCCCCAAATCCCAGTCTCTATACCTTCAGCATAGGGGCTCCCTAAAAAGGTCCCCACTCCTCCGTCATGTTCCCCAGGGAACAGTAGGCCCCTTCCCTCGGAAGCTCAAGAGGTCCCTGCTTAGTTGAGGACCCCAAGACATAATCTTTTGACTCTCAGAATCCCGTCCCATAGTTCACACATGTTGGGAGCACACCATGTCTCAGGGGTACTGATAAAGGTGAGCGGAGAGTGATTTAGAAAGCCACTAGTTCTAGAGGTTCCTACATCTACACGCCTCCAGCAACTACAGCCCCCCCCCCCACCCCCCGGACTAGGAATGCTGGTGTTGGGGCTGCCAATGACCCTCCGTAGAGCACCTCCGTGAAATCCTTATCCCCTGCCCTCTGGCCTGGGCCTCAGTTTACCCCTAGCCCCCACCGCTGCCATGAGCCCTGCTCACCGCACGCCCGGAGCGACGCCTCCGGGACCCACGCGCAAACATGGCGCGTCTGGGCAGGGTCAAACCAGACCAGGTCAGGCTAATGGAATCCTTGCGTCCAACAGGCCACCGCGCGTCCTGCCAGGCAGCTCGGTTCCGTAAACTTGACACCCGCTTGGGAGGAGCGCGCCTCAAAGGGCCCGCCCCCGGGTCTGTAGTCTCTCCTCCACCTTGGCGCCCCCTGCCTAAAGGTGAGAGGCACACAGCCCAGGAATGCGGCACTTGAAAGTCCCCTGCCCTCCTGACTTCTGCCCAAGTCAGGCATCAGAAAACTCAGGCCCCAAAACCTCAATGTGCCTTTGGGTTTCTCACCTGGTATTCTAGGAATTGAGAGGGTATACTGACGGAAAGTGAGTAGGGGGGGAGGGGAGGTTGGAGGCTGCGACTTGACCGGAAAGGAAAGGGTGGTGCACTATCTTGAATGTCTATTTGGGAGGGGGGGTGGGCGAGTTAAAGATATCTCTTGGCCCCACCCATTGGGATGTTCTGAGGGGTACTTTCTCCTGGAACAATGCTGCAAGAATGATCCTCAACCCTAGTTGATGCTTATCAGAAAACTAAGCTTTATATCCTTGCTCTCCCAGTACCAGAATTATTTGAGGTTATAGTGAAGGGGCTAAAGTCATTGGTCAGGTTCTCAGGTCCTCTTCCCCGTCTTCTCCCTATCCTTAGAAGCTCACCTATTGTGTCCCCTAAATCCTGAGATCCTAAAGTTTTCCCTTCGCTGCCCCAAGTTTCTCTCCAGTATCCTGTTCCTTGAGCTTTGTCCCAGAGCTTTTTCTCCAGGCTTTGCAGTACCTCGGGGCTGGGAGGAGGGGATTCCCCAGGCCAGTGGTTAGAACTCTGGCGCCCAGGCAGGGGTCTCTAATTAGCCAAGGCAGCGCCCGGTTGCGGTCAGCTGGACCTTGCCCCTCCCCCCACCATTACACATATTCTGGTCCCTTCCTGCCCCTCCTAGCACCAGGGAGGAGCCAGAAGGTGTGGTAGGAATGAATTAAGGAGTGACTCACTCCCGCACCCGGCCTTGCTGTCTTGTCGTCTTCCAGTTGGGGCGGAGGCAAGGTAATGGATAGTAGGGTTGGAAAAATTTGGAGGAGGCATAGGGTGGAGTTTCACTGTGAGATGTGGCGCTCCCACTCGGACCTCTTGGGGATCTTAGGGGAGAACCACATTGGAGTTGGGAAGGGGCGGGACTAAGGATCAGAATTTGAACCTTGAAAGACCAGCTTTGTTGGCCAACTGTAGGAGCAGTGGCAGGGCTACTCTGCTTAGCTTGTGACTACTTAGCATGTGATGGGTAGCAAGGCTTAGCAGAGGATGCGGCTCAGAACAGAGTAGACTTGCTTCTTAGAGTTTCCAAGACTATAAATCTTTACCACAAAGACACTGGTAGATTTGAACCATTGACCTTGTAGTTAACACCCCCAACACTTAACCCACTGTGCCACCAGGACTCCTACCTAATCCTCTGAGAGAGGCCTAAAATGGCGAGGCAACTGGAAAGGTGTCCAGTATGTCAGAGGCAGAACTGTTTCTCATCTCCTCCCCCTCATCTCTCCCCTTGTCCCCCACCCCAAAAAAAAAAACGACACTGAGAGATCAGAGCCGGATTCACTAGATGGTTGAGTTTATTTAGGGGAGAATTAATCATATTTGTTCTTCCTTGAGGAGGGGGGTCTTCAAACAATACTGAAGTGGGAGAAGGGAAGGGGAGGAGTCTGGAGGGGAGGGGGAGGGGCCACAGCCAGACAAAATGGCAACACACGATCACAGGCACTACCGACAAAGTCACAGACACAGCAGATGGTGCAGGATAGGGGCTCCAGACCAGGCCTCCAACCACCCCAGGGGTAGGAGGTGGGGGGAATGAAGGGAAGAAGGGGGAGGGAGGTAGGAAGAAGGAGGAAGGGAATGGGGTGGACTGGCCCCACAGACCTGTTGGCTCTGTCCTGATTTCCTAGTTGTCCCCTCAGAGATGGGTAAGGGTATGAGGGTACTTCTCTGGAGATCCTACCCCTCACCCTCTGACCCAAACCTGTCAGTTCTTCAAAGGCTACTCCTGTTCAGACTTGCCCAAGGCATTGCCTCTAGCCTTGATTATATAAAGATATCCCTCCACCCCGACAAGATATGTCCCATAACCCCAGACCAAGCACTCCCACCCCTACTGCCCAAGTCCACTGGCTTTAAAACATATTTTTTCACTGCTCCATTGGGGGAACTGCTCCTTCTGAAATCAACATGTAAGCCCCTGTCCATCTAGACTCTGACCACGACCTCACCCCAAGTGTGTGTGACCCCTTCTTGAATTCTACTTATTGCCTTGCTCAAGATCTGCCTCTTTAGAATCAAGCTCAGCCTGCTATATGCTCCAAGTCACACGCCTTCCATAGACTATCGTCCTAATCCAAGCCCTCTACTCTGGAGCCTCACTTGCTGCTGGTTGAAGCTCCACTCCTTCCAGTACCACTCTCTCAGATTTCTTTTAAGTTATGTTTCCATGCCCCAAGTGGTACCCCTTCCACTGAACCTGGTCCTACTCCAAAGCATGCCTTCAGCCACCTTCCAAGCCCCTACCCCAGAGCTCTATAGTGTTCCTCTGCTTTAGACTCCAGTACATCTGGCACCCAAATTCCCTGCTAACTAGTCCCCTCCCCTCCAGAGCTTCCCTCCAAGACCACTCTTGAGTCCCAAGTTGTCCTCTTCATCCCAAGCTCCCACCCAGTCTCTGCCTTCTCCTACTTTCAGAACTGAATTTCCCTTAATGGCCCCTGTTCAGGCATTGCTGGAAGAACCAATGCCAGGGTTGGAAGAAGAGGGGGAGAGAGCAGAGAGTCTGAAGTCACACCACCCTCCCCACACAGCCGAGGTCTGTCCCATTTCTGTCCCCTTCCAGAGCCCCCCAACCTCAAGGGACAGGGTTGGGGAGCAGAGAGGGGCTAAAGGATGCAGGGGAATGGGGCAGGATTAAGAAAGGGGCCCACTCAAGACCAGGCCCTTAATGCATGGGAGGAGTGGAGTGAGGGCAGGGTATGTATATATATAGATAGATAGATAGATATAGATACATACCTATACATATAGGTATGTATCTATATCTATATCTATGCTATATATAGCAACAGGATCTCCTAATTTGAGGGGTGGAGACCTGGGGTGTGGGGTGGGGAGGGGGGCAGGCCTTCTCCTGAGCTCTTGCCCACCCGTGGGGTCCTCCTGGGGTATATTGACCTGTGGAGACAAAAGAAACAGAAAGGAGAGGGAATTGAGACAGGTGATGCTCTCATGGAGGGGTTAGGCCACTAAGCCTTTATCTTGGAGTTCTGGTGTGGCGCTGTAAGATAAGCACTGAACCCCAAGGTTGGTTTGAACCTCAAGGTCAGTGGTTCAAATCCACCATCTGCTCCTTGGAAACCCTATACAGGATCACTATGAATCGAAGCTGACTCAATGGCACTTAATAATATGCCTTTTTTTCCTTCACCCTTCACTCATATCCTTGGAGTTGACTTCATCTCACCTCCCCCTACTGGGAAGATCTTGCCCTCAACAGGAAAGGTGCCCTCCTCTCAGAAAAGAAAAAGCCCATTAAAATACTATTCTGTGGACCATGAGATCCTTGAGCACTGAACCTCTTCAACCCAGGGACAGAAAGCTGTTACAACAGAGGAGTAGCAGAGCAGCAGCAGCAGCAGAAGCAAGAACCAGGGCACAAGACAGAGTAGTGGGCTCCCAACCCACGGAACAAGTAAAGTTGAGTGACTTTGGGCAGGAAGCTTGCTTGTAGAGTGGGGTGCCTTCAGGCATTTAAATGGGTAGCTAGCTATGCTGACCTACAGAGCTAGAACTGAGTGCCTTCAGGCTGAGGTTTAAGTTGGTGTCTCCTATGTGCATTTATTAGCAGTTGATTGTAACTATACCCTGAGCATTTCTACACGTCCCCCCCAATTTCTGCTCCTGCCCCTTTACTACCCCCCCCCCACAGATTGTAATCAGTTAAGTTCCCTAATAAACATGGTAACTCTTAAAAAAAAATAAAAAAGAAAGAAAAAAAAAAACTATTCTAGCTACTGGTATAAACTATATTGAACAAATGTCCCTGTTTGCGGGGAGCTTACATTGTAGCTGGGAGAGACAGACTTCAAACAATGAACATGATGGATAAGTGAATTATCTAGTATGACAAAAGGTGATAATAATTGAAATGGGCGGGGGGGAAGACAGAAAGAAAAGCAGAACAGGGTAAATGGAATTATGAGATGCCAACAGGGAAGACCTCATAGAGGAAGTGAGATTTGAATAAAGAATTGAGGTGAGGATATGAAGCACACAGATGTGACACAGGGTGGGGGTGGGGTGAAGAGAGCATTCCAGGCAAGGGAAACGGACAGTGTAAAAGTCCAGAGATGGATTTGAAGAACAGCCAGGAGACGAGTGGGGCTGAAGTGGAGTGAGTGAGGGGGGAGAGTGGTAGGAGGTACGGTCCCAGAGGTAGGTAATGGGCCAGGTGGTGAGGACTTTAGCTTTGACTCTGTCTGAATGAGGTGTGAGCAGTAGGAGGGTTTTGAGCAGTGAAGAGTAAAATGTTTTATGCTGTTTCTTATTTACTTAATAAATGTTTCCTAACATTAATAGTGAGGAGCACTGTAGCTCTGTAGGATAAACACTGTATTGCAAACCACAAGATGGAAGGTTCAAGCTCACCAGCTGCTCTGTGGAGGAAAGATGAGACTTTCTGCTCCTGCAAAGAATTGCAACTTTGGAAACCCTATATGGCACTTAATAACAGCAACAACAAACATTCATAGTGCTCTAGGGGTATGGGTGCACAGCATGAATAAGGCATTGTCAGATCGCCTAGTCTCGTAGTAGTAGTAATTGTTGAACTGCCGACCTGGCAATTCAAGCTGACTTTCTCTTCCAGTGCTTTAGTCTACAGCGTCACAGACAGTTAATAGACATATACTAATTACTGAAGGGGTCCTGGTGTGGCACTGTAGAATAAGCCCTGGACTGCTAACTGCAAGGCCAGGGGTCCAAACCTACCAGCCACTCCTTAGAAATGCTATGCAGGGTCACTAACTAACTGGATGGCACTTAACAACAAAACAACAGTAATTGAAGGTGAACATGGTGATGCTGTAGGATAAGCACTGGACTGCTAGCCACAAGGTCGGTGGGTTTAAGGCCACCAGCTGCCTGCCAACTGCTCCAAGAGAGAAAGATAAGGCTTTCTGCTCCCATAAAGATTTATAGCTTCAGAAACCCAATGGTACTTAACAGTAATTGAAGATTGTGATAAAGAAAAGAACATCTTACTGTGAGAGTGATAACAAGGGAGGCACAGTTTAGACAGGGGACTTAAATAAGACTTCTCTGAATAAGTGACCTTAAGAATGAGAATGTGCTGGTCAAATAAGGTTATCAGTGGTGTGGGTGTGAAACTCCAGGCAAAGAAGCCAAGTACAAACACCCTGAAGTTGGACTGTGCTTGGCATGCCTGAGGAACTATGAAGTGGCCAGTATGACTGGAGCAGAGTGAGTGAGGGGGCGAGGGTTAGGAAGTGAGGTCAGAGAAGTAACCACAGTGAAGACTTTGGCTTTTAATCTGAGAGAGGAGGTATGGCAGGGTGATAGGCAGAAGAGTGCCATGGCCTAATTTAAGATTGAACAGAATTTCTCTAGATGCTGTGTGCAGAACAGAATGTCAGTGAGTGAAGTGTGGTTGTAGGAGTGGAGGTGTGTGTAGATCTAGGGGAGAGATGGTAGTGACAAGTGGGAGGATTCTAGATATGTTTTGAAAGTAAAGCCAACAGGATTTTTTGCTGAATTAGATGTGGAATGCCTAACAAACTCCTCCCCTCCCCTTTCCTTCTTGGCCAACTCAGGGCCAGAAACTAAACCCGCCACGTGTTGCCCCCTCCATTATCCACCTGCCAGAAACAATACCACCCCTCCACCCCACATCAGTCTGTGGAAACCTCACTTCCCTTTTGTTGCTGTTATTGCCAATTCTGGCTGATGGCAACCCCATGTATGCAAAGTAGAACTGCTTCATAGGATTCTCAAGGCTGTGACCTTATTGGACACAGATCGCCAGGCCTCTGGGTGGGTTTAAACCACTTTTGTTTAGTTGTTGTTAAGTGCCATGGAGTCAGTTCTGATTTATAGGGGCCCTGTATAAGGTTTCCAAGGAGCGGCTGATGAGCTTGAACCGCCCACCCTGTGGTTCAAACCGACCTTGCAGTCCAGCGCATTCACCCGCAGCACCACTCTTGGTTAGCAGCCCAGCACTTAACCATTTGTACCACCCAGGGACGCCTCACTTTTATTTTAAGGATCGCTACGACTCGACGGCACTTAATAACAAGAGTTGAAACGAACTCCAAGGCACCTAACAACAGGAAAGCTTGCAAGGCTTTCTAGTGTTCCTGCCCCACCTTTTTCTTCTTTAAAATTCCACACCTCAACAACATTCACCACAGGAAGTCTTAGTGTGACAGCAGAATAAGCACCCAGCTAAGGAGCTTTCTGCTCCCCGAGAAGATTTAAAGCCTCGGAAACCCTATACAGGGTCTCTACTAATCAGAACTGACTTGACTGCACTTAACAACAACAAACTCAAGGTCAGAGATTCAAACCCACTAGCCACTGCTCGAAAAGCCTAGACAAGGTCGCTATGGGTCAGAACCGACTGATGGCACTTAACAACATTCATCTTGAGGGTTGGGAAGAAGCTGCCGATCTAGTACCTATTCCCGGATTGGCGAGCTCCTGACCTTCACGAGCCACGCCCATTTAGCATCACCATTACTCTTATCTTCTATTGGCTCTTTCATCACTTCTAAGACCCACCTCTACCCTTCCATGGCTCCTGAGCGCCACTGATTCGCCACTGACTAACTTCCCTCTCGTCATTGGTTGCTTTGAGCGCTTCTCTTTTCACCCTTCCGGCAGAACCGCACCTGCTACCTTTCTCCCATTGGTTCTTGATTCTGCTCTTCTTCAAGCATCACTTTCTTGATCTGTATTCATTGGTAATTTTTCGCTATTAGCTGTAGTCCCGCCTCTTTTTGCTCCTTCAAACTTCCGCCCTTACTTCCAAGCTCCTTACATATATGTTTTCTGCTTCGCTGACCTGCCCATTTCCTTTTTCTTACCCTCCTTGGCCACACCGGCCGCCAGTTACTCACCAGGTTACATCTGATTGGAGAAGGAGGTGGGCGCACCCTGCTGGCCATAGCCTTGCTGCCCATAGTCGGCCTGGGGTCCGTAGCCGCCTCCGCCGCTGGCTGGTTGCCCGTAATCAGGCTGGTAGCCTCCTTGGGGCCCGTAGGAGTCCTGGGGCCCATAACCGCCCGGGCCCTGACCATAGCCCGCCTCGCCATAGGCGTCTCCAGGTGCTGGCTGCTTCTCAGGGGCGCCTGGGGGCGCGCGCATGAACGGGGCGGCCCAGCCTGTCTCCTTGAACACGAACCACAGGTTACCGACCCAGAGCACCAGATTTAAGAAGCCGAACACCTGTGGGGAGACGAGGTTTGGCTGTCGGCCCATTGCCATTGCCTTGACAACCCTGAGGAACTTTGAGGCTGTGCACGAGGGTGGTGGAAGGGTAATGGTTTTTGAAACCTGGACCCACCAAGTCCTAGCCTGTGAACGTCAATGTACAGAAAAATCACCTGTGTGTGTCCACGTAGGGTGAGTGTGAAGGAAGTATTAGAATATAGATTCCTAATGACATTGAGATCTATGAGTATTGCATATACAAGTATTAACATTTTTGCACATTTATATACAAAAAGGCTTCAGAAATTTTGTGGAAAAATATCATTATCTTTTCATTCTATTTTTCCTGGAACTTTATGAAGTCCCTTCATATATTTGATAGTAATATATGTTATATATTACTTGCATATGTGTTAAAGTAGGGAGCTTCATATATGTATATAATATAGTAAACACATTTACATTTGTAATGTATTTACAGTAAAATGGAAACAAATTTTACTAAGTATTATAAATATATCATTTATGGTGGTGGTGGTGGTAGTGTGCTGTTGAGTTGGTTCCAACTCATAGCAACCCTATATAGGGTTTCCGAGGCTGTAAATCTTTATGGGAGCAGAAAGCCTCATCTTTCTTCCCCGGAAGGGCTGGTAGTTTCGAACTGCTGACCTTGAGGTTAGGGGCCCTACTCATAACCACTACGCTGGCTACCAGAGCTCCTTATATCATTTATAGGTGTATATAAACACATATGTAAGTATACACAAATATATGTATTAATACACCAATATAAACATACTTTCATATTAAAATATGGATTTTATGTAACCATATAACACATAAAACATTTTATATAGCCTTTAGGAGTCCTGGTGTGGCACTGTAGGATAAACACTCCACCATAAGGTTGGTTTATACTGCAAGGCTGGCAGTTCAAAGTCGCTCCTTGGAAACCCATAGGGTTGCTATGGGTTGGAACCGACCCGACAGCACTTAACAACAACATATGATAAAGGAGCTCTGGGAGTGTAGTGGTTATGAGTCGGGCTGCTAACCTCAAGGCCAGCAGTTTGAAACTAATAGCCATTTGTAGGAGAAAGATGAGGCTTTCTGCTCTCATAAAGATTTGCAGCCTCAGAAACCCTATACAGGGT
>NW_006408922.1:1304717-1317542 GCF_000296735.1 Chrysochloris asiatica
ATCCATTGCCGTCAAGTTGATGCTGATTCATGGCAACCCTGTAGCATAGAGTAGAACTGCCCCATAGGGTTTCCAAGGCTGGAATCTTCCTGGAGGAGACTGCTACACCTTTCTCTTGCGGAGTGGTTGGTGGATTCGAAATGCAGAACCCCTGACCTTTTGATTAGCAGCTGAGCTCTTTACTGCACCACTAGGGCTCCCTGGTGTGGTGCTGTGGGTTAATATGCTAGACTGCAAGGTCGGTTTAAACCACAAGGTCGGTGGTTCAAGCTCACCAGCTGCTCCTCAGAAATCCTACACAGGGTCACTATGAGTCGAAACTGCCTTGATGGCACTTAACAACAACAGGGCTCCATTTACATGTTATTGTTGTTAAGTGCTGTCAAGTGAGTTCCAACTCATAGCTCTGGTAGCATTGTGGTTACGAATCGGGCTGAGAACTGCAAGGTCAGCAGTTCGAAACTACCAGCTGCTCTGCGGGAGAAAGATGAAGCTTTCTGCTCCTGTAAAGATTTATAGCCTTGGAAACCCTGTTCAGGGTCGCTCTGGGTTGGAACCAACTCAACACACTTAACAACAACAACATATACGTGTATATGTGTGTGTATTCACCAGCTGCTCCTTGGAAACCCTATATGGGGTCACTGTGAGTTGGAACCGACAAAACGGCATTCAACACCAATAAATATATATATATATGGATTCCTGGCATGGTGCTGTAGGATCAGCAGTTCAATCCCATCAGCTGCTCCTCAGAAACCCTATACAAGGTTGCTATGAGTCGGAACTGACTCACCGGCACTTAACAGCAGCAACAACATATATGAGCGTGTGTGTAGATCAGCACTGGACTGCAAACCACAAGGTCGACAGTTCAAACCTATCAGCTGCTCCTCAGAAACCCTTACACAGGGTCACTATGAGTCAGAACTGACTCGACAACACTTAACCACCACACAATAGGAATGCGGTGGCTTTGTAGGATAAGCGCTGGACTGTGAACCACAAGGTTGGTGGTTCAAGCCCACTAGCTGCTCCACAGGAGAAAGATGAGACTTTCTGCTCTTGTAATGATTTACAGCCTCAGAAACTTTGTTGTTGTTGTTAAGTGTCATTGAGTCAGTTCTGACCCATAGCAACCCTGTATAGGGTTTCTGAGGAGCAGCTGGTGAGCCTGAACTGTTGACCTTGCAGTTAGTTCAAATAACTTTACAGTCTGGCGCATTAACACACAGTGCCACACCAGGACTCCCAGAAACCCTATACTGGGTCTTTATAAGCTGGAATCAACTTGATGGCACTAATAATAACACAACAAATGTATACTGATATAATAGATATATAAATTATCATTATAAGAGTACTGGTATGGCACTGCAGGTTAATGTGCTAGACTGCAAGGTCGGTGGCTCAAGCTCACTGGCCCCGCCTTGGAAACCCTATGCAGGGTTGCTATGAGTTGACACCAACTTGACAGCACTTAACAATAACAAATATTATATATGGAGTCCTGGTGTGGCACTATAGGATAAGCACTGGACTGTCAACCACAGGTTTGTGGTTCAAACCCACCAGCCACTCCTTGTTTGTTGTTGTTAGGTGCCATTGAGTCGGTACCGACTCATAGCAACCCTGTGTACAACAGAAAGAAACACTGCCCGGTCCTAGGTCAACCTCACAATTGTTGCCATGCTTGAGCCCATTGATGCTGCCACTTTGCTAATCCATCTTGCTGGGGGTCTTCCTCTTCTCTGACCCTCCACCTTACCAAACATGATACCCTTCTCCAGCGACTGCTCTCTCCTGACAATATGTCCGAAGTATGAGAGATGAAGTTTGGCCATCCTGGCCTCCAAGGAACACTCCAGCTGCACTTCTTCCAACACAGATCTGTTGGTTCCTTTGGCAGCCCGTGGCACTTTCAATATTCTCTTCCAACACCTTAACTCAAGAGCATCAATTCTTCTATGGTCCTCCTTATTCACTTTCCAGCTTTCACATGCACATGAGGTTATTGAAAATACCATGGCTTGGGTCAGGCACACCTTAGTCCTCAAGCTGACATCTTTGCTCTTCAACACTTTAAAAAGGTCTTGTGCAGCAGATTTGCCTAATGCAATACGTCGTCTGATCTCTTGACTACTGCTTCCATGAGCGTTGATAGTTGATCCAAGAAGAATGAAGCCGTTGACAACTTCAATCTTTTCTCTGTTTATATGGATGTTGTTTATTGGTCCAGTGGTGAGGATTTTTATTTTCTTTACATTGAGATGCAATTCATACAGAAGGCTGTGCTCTTTGATCTTTATCAGTAAATACTTGAAGTCCTCTTCACTTTCAGCAAGCAAGGTTGTGTCATCTAAGGGTGAGGAACATTTTCCAAGGAGCAACTAGTGAGTTTGAACCGCCGACCTTGTGGTTCAAACTGACCTTGCAGACCAGTGCTTTATCCCACAGTGCCACATCAGGACTCCAGTCATCACATTAGTGTTAGTGGTGGTAGCTATGTGCTGTGAAGTCGGTTCCGACTCAGCGACCCCTCATAGGGTTTCTGAGATTGTAAATCTTTACAGGAGCAGAAAGCCTCATCTTTCTCCTGCAGAACAGCTGGTAGTTTCAAACTGCTGACCCTGAGGTTAGCAGCCCAACTTGTAACCATGCTATCAGAGCTCCTTAGTCATCACATTAACTTAGTGAGTTAATTAAATGTCTGACCAAATATAGCAGGCTAATTTTTAAGTTGATTATTTCATATGGTCCACGAGTGATATAAATTTTGGCAGAAAAAAAGGTTCTCCACCCCTGCTATACAGGGTCATTATGAGTTGCAACAGACTCAAAGGCACTTAACAATAATAACAACATATAAAAATCAAAACCCAAACCAGTTGTCATTGAGTTGATTACAATTCAATAGCAATTCCATGCGCATCAGAGTAGAACTGTACTTCATAGAGTTTTCAGCGGCTGGTTTCTTGGCAGTAGATCACTAGGTCTTTCTTTTGAGGTGCCTCTGGGTGGACTTGAACCTCAAACCTTTTGGTTAGCAGCCCAGCACACTAGCTACACTACCCAGGGACTCCGTATACATATGAAGAGACTTTTAAAAGTTTGTGGGAAATTTTCATTGTCTTTTCCTTCT
Organism: Chrysochloris asiatica; assembly: GCF_000296735.1. Classification (NCBI taxonomy): domain Eukaryota; kingdom Metazoa; phylum Chordata; class Mammalia; order Afrosoricida; family Chrysochloridae; genus Chrysochloris; species Chrysochloris asiatica. The sequence continues at coordinate 1,307,860 of NW_006408922.1, forward strand.
ATTTTTCCACAAACATTTTGAAGCCTCCTTGAATATTACATGAATATGTATAATATATATACACACATAATACGAATGTACAAAAATATACATATGTAGTTAGACATAAAATAAATTAATATAAAAAGTGTACATCTGTAATATTTATATAACACATTACAACTTACCATGTGTTAGGCTCTTTCCTAAGCACTTCGTATGTTATAAGTTCATTAAATACTCAACTTTGGAGCAAGATTTATTACTAATATTCAATTGCACGCTCAGACTGGGACCTGAGAGGATAAGGAGTTTCAGGTCCACAGAGCAGAGCTGGGATTTGAACGCACAGTCTGACTGTGGCCACCAGGGGGCGATTGTTGTTGTTGCTAAATGCCTTTCAGTCAGTTCTGACCCATAGCAACCCTGTATAGGGTTTCCAAGGAACAGCTGGTGAGCTTGAACTGCCAGCCGTGTGGTTCAAACCGACTTTGCAATCCAGCGCATTAGCTCACAGCGCTACACCATTCAAATTATTTCTTCATTTTGCACAGGAGGAAGACTTGGATGGAGATTTTACTTGAGTAGGCTGTGTCCTGTTACGGAACTGTAGGATAAAGTACTGCACCTCAAGGTTGGTTTGAACCACAAGGTCAGCAGTTCAAACCCATTAGCCGCTCCTTGGAAACCCTATACAGGGTCGCTATGATTCTGAACTGACTTCATGGTACTAATAACAACAACAGGCTGGGTTTGGGCTTAAGTTCTTTTAAACCTGATCTGGATGGTAGGTGTCATGGTCCTCCCTTGGGGACGATCTCTGTCATCATAAGGGTTACAATCCCTATCTCATACTTCAGGCCTCTGTTTTGTTTTTTGTTTTTGTTTTATCATGCTGCTTCCAGGGACCCCTGTTGGATTTTTCCTGAATTTTCTCATTCTTTCTCTTTCCACCATTTCCCATGCCAGACTGCAAAATTTCCAGCCACCACCCTCGGGGATATCCCCATCCTCCCCAGCTGACTTCCCAGGGCTTACCACCGAGGTATTGAGGCCAGATGTCACAGGGTCCCTCAGCTCCTTGCATGTGTTCCCTGCCTGGCGGCAGACAGTCATCTCCTTGATAATGTTCTCTGGGTCTGTGGCCATCTTCACATCTGACAGCCCCTTGGCCCACGCTGATGAGCTAACCAGCCACATGAAGGCGAACACTGCTGTAGCCAGAAAGTCCTAGAGCAGGTTGGGGTGGAGGAGATGGACTTTGAATGGACTGCTTCTAACCCAGCCATGGGGCCTACTCAGCTCATAGGCTTTTTGAGGTGGGCGCCCCCAAGAAGAGGCCTATCTCTCTCCTGCCCTGTTAAACCCTAAAGCCCCCAACACTTTCACCAGAAGATGGTTCCCCCAGTGTGAGCTTGGATGTGGCAAGAGCATGTGGGAGTGTGCTTGTGATATGTGAGTGTAGGGGAGGGGAAAATCAGGTGGATGGTTTCCAAATCTGTGGAAAGGAGTTTGTGAATTTATGTCCTTTTGTGACTAGGATGAGGGTGTAGGAATCAGTGTGACTGTGTGGCACGATGGCATGCATGGTTGTCACAGGGAGCCAATGTGTGCTCCTTTCTTTGATGCAGAAAACGTGGTTATATGAGAACTGGCAGGTTCACAAGTATGGGTCTGTCTAGGATTCTGTATGTCTTTGTGACCCCATGGCTCCATGTCCCCGATGCCTGGTGTGGACAGTAGCCGCATGAGAAGTTGTTGTGATAGTTAGTTGTGTGGGGGTCTGTCTGGGATTTGATGTGGTCTACGAGCATGGCTATGTGTCCCTGAGATTCTGTGTCTCCATGGACTCTGCATGGAAGTGGTTGTGTAGACTCACCAGCATGGGTCCTTTGTTGTTCTCTCGGTACTTGTTCTGTAGGAAGATGTAGGTGGCCATAGCCCCCATGGAGTAGAGGAAGGCAAACACAGCCACTGTGACAAAGAATTCGGCTGACGAGGAGTAGTCCCCTACCAGAAAGACCTTAGTGGTGCCCCCTTGGCAGGTGGGTGCGTCGAAGTACACTTGGTGCAGCCTGAAGAGAGAGGTGGGCAGGTGTGGCCCAGCCCTTGAGAACCCCTTCACCCACCCCAACCCTACCCAGCCTTGGACCCTGTCCCACAGATTATGACACAGTCCCAGGAAAAGGAGGAAATAACCATCCACAGAGCACTTACTATGTACCAATCACGTTTCACTGATTGCTCACAGCATTCTGGAGAAATAGGTGTTACTCTTCCCTCACTCCAACTCAGTCATTCGGACCTCTTTGTTACTCTTAGAACACTCGAGGCACTTTCACTTCTCAGGATCTTTGTTCCGGCTGTTCCCTTTGTCAGTAATACCCTCCCCCTAAATGCATGCTTGTTCATTCTCTCATCTCCTTTAAGCTTTGCTCAACTATCACCTTCTCAGTGGAGTCTTCCCTATTTCCCTTTTTAACATTAAATTGAATCTTCAGCATTCTTTAGTTCCCCTCATTGCTCCATTTTTCTCGGTAGCAGTGACCACCATCTGACAAACCATGTATTTTACTTGTCTTGATTTTTGCTGTAACTCAAAGAGGGCAGGAGTTAGTTCCTCTGTGTTGTTCATAGCCATATATATTTCCAGGGCCTGGAACAGTGCTGACACATACTCGGCACTCAGTAAATGTTTATTGAATGAAATGTACAGAGGTGGAAACAAAGGCTCAGAGAAGTGGATTAACTTGCCTAAAGTCACACAGCTGGCAAGGAAATAGCAGAGCTGGGATGTGAACCCTGTGTCCCCACCCCCCTCCACCCCATACCATACTGACTCATCTCCCCACTCTTCTTCAGCTCTCTGAGAGAGAGAAAAAAACAACCCTCTATGCTTTTGAGAGCCCAGAGACTACAAAAATAGGAAGAAACAGAAAATCAGGAGGGTAGAAGGGATCCTGTCTGAGGTCTTCCCTGTGGTGTGATGGAGGAAAGAATTGTAGGAGAAAATGTGTGAGTGGAGCGGAAGAATTGGAGTGGGGTCCCAAAGCTCTGACCTCAGGATCCTGAGACTGAGTAAATGATGCTAGTGCCCTTGGGTAGCAAAAGTCCTGAAGGGAAGGAGCTGATGATTACGGGTCACCTGTTGTTGTTAAGGGCTGTCGAGTTGGTTCTGACTTATAATGACCCTGTATAGGGTTTCTGAGGAGCAGCTGGTAGATTTGAACTACCACCTTGCGGTTCAAACCCATCGATACAAGGCGCCAAACAGGAAAGAGGAGTCCTGGGGTGGCTAACTTGGTCAGGGGGACTCAGAATGGAGACTTTTCTCCAGGAGGCACATGGGTAAAGGGCAGATCCTCAGGACTTAAAGTCCTAGGTGAGAGAGGAGTGGCGATCCGCAGGAGGCTCCTATGGTCTTATGGGTTCCCAAAGGGCCACTTAGCAGTATTTCATGGTTGTCAATCCCCCCCCCCCCCCACTCCCCTTTCAAACTCTCAAACTTTTCCTCTCTGGTTTCTATTAAAAGGTGGTTTCCAGGTTGTCTCCCTATCTTTAAAGCCATGCCTTCCAGACAGCTCCTCTTTAGATCCTTGTTCAGGGTCTGAGTTGGGCTTTCATTTCTTTGAGCCTAATTTACCCTTTAAATGCTAAAAACAAAATAAAGCAAAACAATTTCTCATTCAATCCATGACCTCTTTCCTGATTACTTTCAATTTATTTATTTTGCTTAATAACACTTATGGTATGCTTACTGCATGCCAGGTACTATGCTATGCACTTTACAAGGTTGATTATACACCACAACCTTGTAAAGTGGGTACTATTATTATCTCCTTTTACAGACGAGGAAACTGAGACTTAGAGAAGTTGGGTGATAGGTTCAAGCAGTAGAAGAGTCTAGAATTGAATCCAGGCCCTCAGAAGCCTCCAGAAATTGTGTCTGTGGATTTCCATTTTCCTAAACCCAGGAGGTTGCTCATCTGTGTGACAGCAGCAGCCACACCTTGTGTTCATTCTGTTTTGTTCATTGTCATGTTTCCAGCACTATGAACTAGCCTACTCTAAGCTTTCAAAAACGGGTATGGAATTAATGGGGATTAAATAATAATGTTGGCTAACATTAATTGAGCAACTACTCTGTGCTTATTATCTTCTAAGGTAAATCAATATCTTTTACTTTTGACTCTTGTTTATTGCCTGTCTCCCATCCCTCTCCTTACTCTGAAACAGAGCCGGAGGGCTCAGCTCACGTCTGTCTTTCTTACCATAGTGTCCTAAATGTCCAGAACAGTGCCAGGCACAAGGTAGATGCTCAGTGCATGGGTGGTGACCTGAGCTGGTATGGTCTTCTGAGGTGAGGGATAGGTGGGGACCACCAGGGATGAGGGGTTGGACTGTTTTGATCCTCCCCAACCCTCTCCCAAGTCTGTGGGGATCCCAGGAGTGTGGTAGGGTGGAGGCACACCTGAAGGGGTACTCGAACTTGACCTCGATGCTGAGGTCACTGTCAGTCTTGTTGGCACACTCCACACTCAGCCGGAGCTCCCCACTGTAACTGCCGCATGTGGCAAAGGCGAAGATGGCAAAGACCTTGGGCAGCAGGGATGGAGATGGCCAGTGAGCTATGTGCATGTGTAGGGGGTGCCCTCCTCTGGACAGAGCAGGAGCCCAGCACAGGCAGCAGCAGATGGACCAGTCCCCACCCCCACTCCCTAATTAGGGCTCATCAGGTCCAAGGGCAAGCTGATTACAGGGGTATATAGCTCTCTTCCTTTCCCTGAGTCTTCGGTCTGTACCTCTTGCTGCTCTGAGCCCCACCCCTAGTCTTCCATCCCTCTTCCTCCGTCTCTCTCTGCCCTTCTCAGTCTCTCTATTTCTATGTCTCTCTGTATTTCTGTTTCTGTCTCTATCCTGTGTCTCTATTTCTCTTGGCATCTCTGTCTCTGTTTCTCTGTGTATCTTTCTCAGATGTCTCTTTGCCTGTATCTCTGTTTCTTTTTCTGCCTCTGTCAATATGTGTATCTCTGTCTCTCTGCCTTTTTTTCTGCATTTTTCTTTTTGTTTCTCTTACTTGGTCTCTATATGGTTTTCTCTCTTTCTGTCTTCCTTGTGCCCCTCTTTCTATGTCAGTGGTTTCTTTTTTCGCTCTGTCTCTCTTTCCCCTACTCCATTTCCTGCCTCTTTCCCTGTGTTTATTTCTCTTTGCATCTCTGTTCTCTGGGCGACTCTCTTTCCTTTTTCTTCATCACTTTCTGTTTGTCTCCTCTCTACCCCTCTCATCTCTGCATCTCTTCTCATCTTTACATCTCCTTTTTCCTGACTATTTCCATCTCTCTGTATATCTTTTTCTCAGTCTATCATTCCTTCTATCTCCTTCACTGTCTCTGGGTTTCTCCAGCTTTGCATTCCCCCCAAAGGGTTACAGGCTCCACCTCCCCCCTCCCTCACCTTTGAGTGGAAGCAAGACGTCACGATCTGCCACTTCACAATGTAGATACCCTCAGCCCGATGTGATGTCACAGCCCATCTGTTCTCTGGCCCCAAACTCCTGGGACTTCATTCTAAAGCCCAGTCCCCCTATCCCCCCCTCCTCCACAGGGATCCATTTCTTGCTCCTTATCCCCAACCCGCTTTACTTCTGTTCTTTAAGACCCCCACTACCACTCTTCCCTCCTTGCACCTTCCCCCATGCTTGGCACACACTCACCCATTGCAGCACCTTCACGAAACCGAGGGGCTCCTTGACCACCCGGAACTGACCCCCAGCCACCAGCTGAAGAGAAAAATGGTGGGGAACGGGTGTGGGAGTTGGGGGCGAAGAGGGAGATGAGGAGTGAGGCTGCCAGGTGATGATCCCTGGGGGTGGGGCAAGTGACCGCAGGGAGGGGGTGACATTCAAAGAGGGGCTGAGAGGTAGGTGACACTTCGGGAAAGGTGTGTGCACCAGGGGCTATGAATGAAGCGCTTAGGGGTTTAGAGCTGGTGGGGAGATCTGGATGTGATAAGTTGGCAGTGGAGGTCAGGAATGAGGAAGATGAGGATGGGGTGGGGAGTAGATAGGGAAAGGGAGATGGTCTGAAACAGTAAAGGTGAGTCAGATGACTAAGGGGATCAAGGGGTTGGATGGGGGGAGTCAGGTTCATTATGGTGGGGGAGGGGTCTGAGTGGTGAAGGTGAGTCATAGCTTGGCGGGAGTCAGGTTGGGGGAGAAGGGTCTGCAGTGGTAAAGGTGAGTCAGATGGTGGCGGGTGGTGGCGGTCTGAGGTGACGAAGATGGGGAGGGGTTGGTACTGGTACTGGTTAGGGAGAGGGTGAGGTTCTGAGGTAGTAAAGATGAAGGAGATGGCGGAGAGGGTCTGGGCAGACTAAGGTGGTAGGAGGGGTGGGGCATGGCTTCTCTGGATATGTGAGTGTTTTGGAGAGGCAAAGCCAGATAATCTTCCTAGGTCTGCTCTAGGGGGAGGAGGTCGTCTAAGAGAGGAGGGGGTTATCATTTTTGTTGGGGAGGGGAGGGTGCCAGCCCTACCCCCCATTCCTCTGCCCCCGCGCCTTCTGTCGCTCTATTTCCTAGCTTATCCTTAGCCCCCTCCCTCTCTTCCTTCCACTCTCCCCTACCCGAACCCCTTGCCCTCACCCAGCCCCAGGACCTCTTTTTCTCCCCTTGGTGTCTCCAGAAAAGAGCAGGGCTTCTAGGGGTTCTCGCTGCGGCAGTGAGTGCAGCCCTCGCTGCGGCAATAAGCGTACTCCTTTTCTCTATCTCCCCCTTCCTCCCTTTGCCTGCAGCAGACCCTCAACCCCTGAGTCAGGGGATCAGGACTCTGCTGCCTGGACCCTGGCCACCACCTCATAAACAGCGATCAGTGCGACCCAGGCCAGGCTGCCCGGGAGCGGCGAGCTCTGTCCGCGGTGCTGGAGCGCATACCTGATTCACCACGTCCATGTCTGCCAGCAGCAGCATCAGCAATGCAGGGGGCGGGAGGCGCTTGCTAGCAAGGGCGGGCGCTGGAAGCGGCGGGTGGGGTGCACGATCTCTGGAACAGCCCAGGAAGCTGTAGCCCCGCCCCTCGCATCCCCCCATCTCTCTTGGTGCTTGCGGCTGCGCAATGCTAGCTCTGATGAAGTCTCACCGGCCGCCATTCCACCCCTGAGACTGGAGCTATGTTGTTGTTGTTAAGTGTTTTGAGTCAGTTCTGACGACTCATAGCAACCCTGTGTAAGGTTTCCGAGGAGCGGCTGGTGGGTTTGAACAGCTGACCTTGTGGTTACCAGTCTAGTGTTTATCTTACATCACCAAAACACATTCACTCTGAAAACACAGCTAGAGGTCTGAAAAGAGGAGGACCACTTAGTCACAATGGTTGACATTTTGTTAGGTCTTTCCTGACTTTACTGAATGAGTTCACTCACTTAAACCTTACAACAGCCTTATGTCGTAGGGACTGTTAATACTCCTATTTTCACAAATGAGGAAAATAATCCCTGGAGAGGTTAAGTGACTCACACAAGGTCACCCAGCTAGTAATTGACAAGGCCTAGAGTCCCTGCAATTTAAACATAGTTCATAGTCTTGAAGGTTCCTTCTCTTTTGCATTTTTGGTTGTAAAAAATATAAATAGCACAACAATGAACTATTCAATATGTTTCAAGTGTGCAGTTTAGGGGTATCAATTACATTAACATGTGCAACTATCACCTAACTTTTGAATTATAAACAACTCCCCCAAGCCTCTTCTCTACCCCTCCAACCATCCCCTCTAATGTCTTTCTTCTTCTTAGTCTAATTCTTGCCCACTCCAACTGTATACACTTAATGTTCTATTTTTCCTTGTTGTTGTTGTTAAGTACCGTGGAATCGGTTCCGACACATAGTGACCCTGCACAGGGTTTCCGAGGCTGCAAATCATTACAGGAGCAGAAAGCCTCATCTTTCTCCCGCGGAACAGCTGGTAGTTTCGAACTGCCGACCCTGAGGTTAGCAGCCCGATTCATAACCACTACGCTACCAGAGCCCTCTCTTAACTGACTACCCCTCCTTCAAAGCTACTAAAACTAGTCCGACCAAAGTCAATGTTGATAGTCATGCTGTAAAATCCAAGGGATAAAATACAGTAGGATCTTAAGATACCTAACCTCACTCATACTAAGAGATATACATTTAAAATCTATTAAGATACCATCTTTAATCTTTGTAGCTGGTGAATGTTAAAAAAAAAAAAATTGATAATACTCTGTATTGGTAGATAAGCCAGAAGCAGGCATTCTCATAAATTGCCAGTAAAAGTGGAATTGGTATAACCTTTGTAGGGAGCAATCTGGCAAATTCTAGCAAAATAAATTTATATACTGCTTGGCTTAGTATTTATACTTTTAGGAATTCCTCTTATGGATAGACTCATACACTGCAGTGCTGTTTATAATAGAAAAGAGTGGACCCTCCTTAAGTGCTCGTTACTGGTGGACTGTTTAAATAAATTCTGATACAACCACAAAATAGATTCATATACAGTTGTCATTAATAATATGGAGATATAGCATTATTGCCAAGATATTTAAGTAAAAAAATCAAAATGCCAACTATGTGGAAATTGGATACAAAGAAGAGGAAGGAATTATATCATAGAGGCTATAGCTAACATTTAAACTATGGCCGTTTTGCCTCAAATACTGTTCTGAGAACATCACACTTAACCCTCACAGCAACGCTATGAGGCAGCTACTACTGTTCTCCTTTTACAGCTGAGTAAACTGAGATGCAGAGAGCTGAAGAAACTTGCCTAGGATCACGCATCTGGTAAGTGGTGGAATCAGAATTTGAACAAAGAAGTCTGGTTCTAGCACGTATTACTCTTAATCACTGTGCTAATTTATCAGTGCTATATCTTATACATGCATAAAAGATAGCTGATAACTTGGTTGCCTCTAGAAAAAAAGGAAACTTTTCTCTTTATAGCCCCTTTGTACTTCTTAAATTTTAAACCCTCCTTTGAATATGCAGGCAGTCCCTGGATTATAAATGAGTTCCCTTCCTAAGTCTGTCTTTAAGTTCAATTTTTACTTAAGTCAGAACAGTTATGCATGATTTGTGTCTACATCAGTTAGTCAAATGTTTGTCATAGTATATCATATATAGTGTACCTTTCTATGCATAAAAAATATTAAAGAAACACTTCCAGATACACTAAAACATCTTAACATGTTGTTGTTAGAGGTGCCATCGAGTCCATATGGACTCATAGGGACCTTATGCATAGCAAAACAAAACACTGCCCAATCCTGGGCCAACCTCACTATTATTGCCACACTTGAGCCCATTGATGCTGCCACTTTGCTAATCCATCTCACTGGGGATCTTCCTCTTTTTCTCTGACCCTCCACCTTACCAAACATGATAGCCTTCTCCAGTGACTGGTCCCTCCTGACAATATGTTCAAAGTATGGGAGACAAAGTTTGACCATCCTGGCCTCTAAGGAGCACTCTGGCAGCATTTCTTCCAACATAGATTTGTTTGTTCTTTTGGCAGCCCATGGCACTTTCAGTATTCTCCTCCAACACCATAACTCAAAAGCATCAATTCTTCTACAGTCTTCCTTATACACTGTGCAGCTTTTGCATGCATATGAGGTTATTGAAAATACCATGGCTTGGGTCAGGTGCACCTTAGTCCTCAAGCTGACAGCTTTGCTCTTCAACACTTTAA
>NW_006408922.1:1322367-1327544 GCF_000296735.1 Chrysochloris asiatica
GTTTTTTATGCTTTCTGAATGCCTCCAGGTAGATGTGATCATGAAATGGGCTTCCCTTTTCACTCTTCTTCTGGCACTATATCTGACAGTGTTTCTCTGCTATTCATAAGGTGTTCAGGACTAAATATTCGGAAGTAGTTCGTCACTCCTTCTTTCTAGTCTGTCTTCATCTGGAAGCTCATCTGAACCTTGTCCACCATGGGTGACCCTGCTGGTATTTAAAATACCAGTAGCATAGCTTCCAGATTACAGCAACTCACAAGCCACCACAGAACTGATAGACAAGTGGTGGAGAAGATGCAGAAATAATAATAATATTATTATTCTGATGCATGTTGCAAAGTAGCACCCATTTGTTATTATAAGCCATTGTATGTACTAGAAATTTTAGTATAATTGACTTTATGGAAGTTGGTTCATTACACAGGTTGTATGTTAAGTCAGAAGTTTCTATCCCAGGACTGCCTGTATTGCCATTTTCAAAACACACATATAAATTCACATAAATAGCTAATGAGCACTTCAAAGCATTGCCTTAATGGAGAAAACAGTATACAGGAAGAGTTAAAAAGCATGGGTTTGGGCACTTAACTGCTTGAATTTGAATCCCATTTCAAATGTTTAATCCTGTATGGCCTTGGGCATGAAGATAGTTTTAATAATGGTACATACATGGTTGTTGTCCTGTGTGGTGCTGCAGGATAATGCACTGGACCACAAGGTTGGTTTGAACCACAAGGTGGTGGTTCAAACTCACCAGCTGCTCCTTGGAAACTCTTTAACAGGGTTGCTATGAGCCAAAACCAACTCGGCGGCACTTAACAACAACAACAAGGGTTGTTTTACAGATTAAATAAGATAACCACTGTACTGCATTTAGCAAAGAGTACAGTAAATGGTCTGTTTTACCTCCTACACATCTGTAGAATCCACTCACTTCTCACCATCTTCTCTGTTACCTCCCCTGGCTAAGGTCGCCATCATTTCTGCCAATTTTAGCATCTGTAGTCTCTCCATCTCCCTTTCTGTTTTCAGCACAGCAGTCAGAGCATTTATTTAAAATGCAAAGTTAACTATGTCACTACCCTACTCAAGTCCCTCCCATACCTCCCTATGGCTTTCAGGAAAAATACCAGCGCTTGGGGTCTGACATTCAAGCATGATCTGAGCTCAGGTGACCTTTTCTAGCTCACTCCTCAACAGTCTCCCTTCACTGTCCGTGCCTTGCCTATGACTTGCTATTCCCTCAACATACAGACCAAGCACGTCAAGTCTTTGTCCTTGTTCTAGACAACAGGGCTTAAATTCCAATTTACATTTCAAGGCTTAGTACATCTATGTTCTGAGTTCTAGTCTTCAATTCTGGCTTCTCCCAAATTTCTGACCTGACTGAATTGATAAAATTATGCACATGAGAAGTCCCTATTCTGAGATCTGGGAGGAGACCTTAAGTCAGATCCTCCCCAGTGGGGGCCCCATCTTGCATTATTCCCAACATTGCCTCCAATTCCTTTAAAGTGAGGAAAACTATCACTTTGGACAAGTCCTGTCACATTTCTTAGCCAGCTCAGTGTGCTCTGAGGGATACCCAGAAGAGTGCCTGGCTTGATAAATCATCACTGAATGAATGAGATCCTGAAGATTGACTTGTGACTAAAGGTGGGGCAGGAAGCAGAAGGACTCTGGGATTTATGTGAGAGGAGAGTAGGTTAATTGTAGGGGATCTCTGGAGAGCCAGGTGAGCCAGGAGTGGGCTTCACTGGGCTAGAAGCCCAGCTCTTTGCTGTCAGCCTTGTCTTTTGCCAGTGGATTTAGGTTTTCTTTTTTTTCTCAGTGGGAGGAGGGAGAGGAAGATCCCAATTTAGACTCCTGAAATTTCTGATGCCTGCAAAGGACTTCTCTGCCTAAGACGTATCACATGCCAGGCCAGTTTCAACATGCCGGCCTTTCTACTGCTAGAACTCTCCTCTGGGTTTCCTCATGCTTGCCTTTTCATCCATCTGTCCTTCTTCAGTCTGACGTTACCGACCCTTTGTGAAATCTCTGACATTCTCCCTGTGCTCATTCAAGCCCTACCATAGCCTTTCCCCTTTCCTTTGTTTTTGTCCAGCCCCCACCCTCACCCCCACCTCCACTCAGTCTCCAGCTTTTTTTGGCTGCTGTCTCTTCCTTCTCCTCCCCCCTCCTTCCCTGACGCTGAATAATCAGGCCTGGCTGTCCTGGTTTCTGGAAATATACGTGTGTGGGCAGTGGCTCAGGGCTGAAACAGGATGGATGGATGGGGGCCTCTGGGAAGCCCCAGGCCCTTAGTACAAAGGCATCAAAACACAGGGTGGGGTTGTCCAAGCCTGTCTCCCTGTGGGGAGAGGAGGGCAGGAGGTTTATTGAGTCGTGGGGTTGGAGAGGGAGCTCAGAGGGCATGCATGCAGGTTATCTCATCTTTCAGGTCCTCCTCATCAAAGCGGGAGATTATGGACTCCTCCTCGCTATAGAGTGAGCTGGCCCCTTGTGCCAGCAAGTCACTGGCGGTGACTTCCTGGTGACATGCATGTGCAATCTTCTGCTTGGCCAGGGCCAAGGTCAGGTGGCCCGCATGTGCAGTCTCCTGCTTGGCCAGGGCCACAAAGTGTGGGTCTTGGGCAAAGAGGCCCAACCCCTCAGAGATGAGCACCTAGGGGCACATATGGTATTGGTGGCAGAGGGAACAATGATAGCATGGAGTTAAGCAGTATGCACAGGAAGTCAATGGTGTCCCCGTGAGGGTGTGCAGGGAAGTCAGTAGGGACAGAAGTGAACACATCAGGCTGAACAGATATTACAGAGCAATGGGTTGCTTTCATGCACAATGCAGAGACTAAAACCCATGGCCTTCAGGTCGATCTGACTCACAGTGACACCACTATCCCAGATGGTTTCCAAGGCTGTAATCTTTGCAATTGGAAACCCTATACAGGGTCGCTGTGGGTCGGAATTGACTGGACGGCACTTAACAACAACAAATCTTTGCAAAGGAGTCTTGATGTGGTGCTGTGGGTTAATGCGCTGGACTGCAAGGTCGGTTTGAGCTGTAAAGCTGGTGGTTCAAGCTCACCAGCCACTCCTCGGAAACCCTGTACAGGGTTGCTATGAGTTGGAACCGACTCCACGGCACTCAACAACAACAACAATCTTTACAAAAGCAGACTGTCACATCTTTTTCCTGTGAGTGATTATGGCTTAACCACTGCGCCAACAGGGCTCTTTACATAGAGAATGGATCCCTTTTTTCCTCCCCAAACTCCATTCCCTCTCTTTCTCCCCCACTCCTCGTGCCCAGGTGCCCTCTGGACTAACAGCTTCCACCAGGCTGTTCGCAATGCCCCTCTTGCTATAACTGGGCTCAGAATGGGTTCCAGGCATGTGAAGACAGGTGGAGGTGCATAGTAGACCACTGGATTTGCTGAGGTAACCTTCCCTCACTGCACCCTCCTCCACCAATAACAGTGGGGCATATAGGAGCGGACCTTGCTGAGGAGGGGTTGCCCAGGAGCCCTGTGCCAGAATAAATATCAGAGAGACAGTGGTTGATGGGTGTGGTGGGAAGGTCTAGTACTCTCTCCTGAACCTACTTTTTAGACCCCATACACAACTGGAATGAAACAGAATGGATATAAATTAAACTAGAGTTCATGTAAGAGTATATGGAGTCCTGGGGTGGCGCTGTTGGTTAATGCACTGGACTGCAAAGACGATTTGAATGGCAAGATCTGTGGTTCAAGCTCACCAGCTGCTCCTCAGAAACCCTATATAGGGTCGCTATGGATCGGAACCGACTAAACAGCCTTAACAACAACAAAGAGTATATAAGGCCTGAGTTCAAATCTCAGTTATACCATTAACTAGTTGTGTGATCTTGGGTACGCTTCTTTGAATTTCAGTTTCTTCGTCTGTGAACTGTGAGTAACCACAGTACTATCTCACAGGTATTGTGAGGAAGATGCAAATTTATAATCTCATTCTTAAGAAAGGCCTGGCATGTAGTGTGTTTCATAAATTCAGCTTAGGCTACTCCTACCCCTCCAGATCCAAGCACCCTCCCAACTCACCAGCATCTTGTTGGGCCCTGAGTTTTGCCCACGATGATAGGCACCAGGGATTGGTAAATCCTCACAGCTGCCCTGGTGTCTCAGACACTGGAGGGCGAAGGAGGGCTTCTGACCTGTGGGCAGGTGGAATATCGGGGACAAAGAAAGACATCAGTGCCTCTCCATCTGCCTGTCCTGCTGGTCCTTGGGGGGAGGGGGCTCCTAGAACTCACTCCCACTCTCACCTGCAGGAGTGGGGGGCAGCAGATGGCGATGGGGGACACAGTGCCCATCCATGTATCTCTGAGGTCTATGAGGTGGCAGAAGGACTAGGTCTGGGTGTATCCCTGGCTGCTCATCTAGATAGGAGAGTCTGTGTGGGAGGGAGGGATGGGGGTACACTCAGGCCTGGACATAGAAGATGGATGCATTAGCCCTGTTCTCCCCCAAGTGGCTCATTGGCTCATCTTACTTGTCTTGGCAAGAGTACAGGTTAGAGACTTCCACTTCCTCATCTTTCTTGTCCTGCCCTTTGGTTCCCATGGGCTTACTTTGTCTTTCTTCTGGTATAGTAAAAACAAGAATCTCTGAGTTTCTCCTGAGGAAAGTCAGGCACATTAGGCAGACCAGATCTGCCACCACCACTAGGTGGCCTTGTGTCCCTGGCTACTTCTTGTCATATATGCCCCATCCTCTACAGAAACACTAGCTTTGTACTTGATTTGTTGTTGTTAAGTGCCATCGCGTCAGTATGAATCATAGCGACCTTATGAACAACAGAACAAGACACTGCCTAGTTCTGAGCCAGAGTCACAATCTTTGCTACACTTGAGCCCATTGTTGCTGCCACTGTGGGGGGTGGGGAATGTACACAAAAACATTCAGGATTATATAATAATTTAAACAATCAAAAGACACATTCTGCAAGCTTGCCTCCTGGCCACCAGCACCCAATGCCTCTCTTTCTATGAGTCCAGAGTCCTCAGCTGCTTATCATTGACTCTTGATCATATGCTACCTGTTGAAGTGGTTGAACATTGACCATTTCTTTTTGGTACAATGACTCTGTGTATTCCTTCCATCTTCTTCTTCTTCTTTTTCTTTTTTTTTTTT
>NW_006408922.1:1330379-1343381 GCF_000296735.1 Chrysochloris asiatica
AACCCTCCGAAGGTGGGGCTGGGGTGCCCAGTAGCTCAAGCACCCAGAATGGAGGTGCACAGACAGCAAGGGACCAATGAACAGAAACTGAAAGAAAAGAATTTCCACACCTTTATCTCAGTGGTTCTGCCAGGTGTCTGTGGCTGCTCAGATCCTTCCCCCATGTGGTCTCATTCAAGATGGCGGCTCCTGGAGCAGCTGAGCGTCCCGGACTAGAAAGCAATAGATTTCTTGCTTCTGCCACAAATTTCCCCAGCTGTGAGCCTTCCAACCTTCTAAGTATTCCTTTATATGTGACTCAGAGTTCTGGGACCATCCCCTGAGCCTGCTTGGTCGGGTATTCTGTGTTGTTGTTGGCGGAGCTCTGTACTACACGTCCACCCGATCTGCCATCTTGTTTGTTCTTTTTTTTGAGGGCTAAGTACTTTGCATGTAGTAACTCATTTACTCCTTACAATAACCTTGTGAGATAGACACTCTATTCCTCGTTTGCAGTTGAGGAAACTGGAACTTTGCAAAGTTAAGAAACGTACCCAAGTGCAAATATACCAACCCACCTAAGTGGTGGTTGTAGGATTGGAACCAGAGATATCTGACTTCAAAGCTCGAGCTATTAACCACTACTCACTATAGGAGTCTCACGGTGGAAGCCAAGGACTTTGGCTGATGTGGAGAATTTCTTGTTAAGGTGTCTCAGGTAGATTATAAGTAACTGAGAAATGTGGATAGGGGTGCCTCTGAGGGCCTTGGTGACATCTAGGACCTATGAAGTTCTTGGGAGAGTTCTGAGGGTGTATCTTGGGATTTTATGGCGGTCTGAGGTTTTAATGAAATCTGGAGAACTCTGAAATTCTTTTGGGTCATGTTCTAGGTTTGTTTTTTTTAAATGTTTTATTGTAAATTATGTGATAATTTACATGGGAGAACATTAGTTTTACATTCATACTATCGTATATTGTTTCACTGCCATGGTTACAATCCTTTAGGTTTTTTTGTGACCTTGATAAGATCTAAGGTCCTCTACAGTCTATGGAAGGGGTTCTGGACTCCATGGAGGAGGGTATCAGGTACTCAATTGCATTCTTGGGGAGAGTGTTTAGCTTCATCAGTGCAGCTGTGTAATTTCCCCTGTAGGAAGGACATTGTTCAAGCAGGTTCATCCTTCACCCCAAGCCCTGATCTTTGCTTGGGCCTCCCTCCAATGTGTCCCCTTACCTTGAAGAGCTGTACATCATTGCAGGAAAACATGAATTTCAGGAGTGTGGTGACAATCATGATGTTTCCAATGGTCCGAAGGGCCACAAACATACATTGTATCACATGCTGCAAGCACCCACACATATAGCTAATGGGAACTGCATCCACCATGGCCATGGGGTGGGGGTTCTCATCATGGATGAGGCAAAGGGATTTGGGCCAGGAAAATATGGTTGTGAGTTAAGAATAAGAGGGCCCCAACCAGGAATGAGTGTCAGTCTGGGGTACATGGCCACATGTCAGAAACTTGGATCAAAGAAATGTGGCCAGTGGTTATGAACATATGGTCACTGGTAAGGAACATGGGTCAAGCCACATGGCCAATGGTCCAAGATGTTTAGCTGCATGCTGGGTCAAGGCTGTATGCTTCAGTGCAAATGGGCATCTGATAAGTGCTCCTAGCCCCAGGCCAGGCAGGGCAGGGTCTGGGCCATGCTGGGTTGGGTGGAGTAGGAGATACCTTAAGTCCTTTGGCCCTGTTGATGGCTCGGAGGGGCCCCAGTACCCAGAGGACATGAAGAGTCTTCACCACTGAGATGGCGCTGGAGCTGAAGAGAGGACAGTTCTCAGGCCATAACCCAGGCATGGCCTCAGATCCAGGGGTAATTGAGTGGGACAGGGTAACTCACTGGATGCCAAAGGAGATGAGGGATACACTGACTACCAGCAGATCCAACAGATTGAATTAGCTACGGCAGAAGGACCCATGGTGCAGGAAAGTCCCAAACACAATCATCTGAGGGCAGGAAGACATCAGGCCAGACCCCCAAATCTAGGAGTAGTTGGAGGAAGAGGATAAATAGGCAGGAGAGGTGGGCTGTGGTGGCAGGTGGGGAGTGGGCTGGGTAAACTAGAAGTATAATTGAGAGTCAGTCACCTTTAATAGAATTTCCACAGTGAAGATGGAAGTGAAGGCATAGTCGAAGTAACCCAGAATCTGGGGAGTAAGAAAACAGGGGAGCCACTGAGTCATGGTCTAGAGGATTCTAGGTGTTGTTTGTGTGTATGTGTGTATATGCCCTTCTCTGTGTAAGTTTTGCTCTCCCTTCCTCCCTTTCCCTCTTTTGCCATCATCAAGGACTTTTCTACAGCCTAAGTACTTGGCCATCAGAAAGATTAGGGTTCAAATCTCCACTTCTGCTTCTACCCAGTTGCATGAATGCCCTCAGCCTACTTAACCTCTCTGAGTACAGCTTCCTCCTCAGTCACACACCAACATCTTGTATGTTGTATACACCATGTAGAACAGCCATTATTGCTCCTCTCTCTCTGCCCTATTTTCTGCTCAGTAAGACCCTCTCTGAAAGTGCCCCTTCTCTCAGCCTTCAGCCACAGGCTCATGTGGTTGTGAAAGTAGTGGGCTCGGATGGGATCCTCAGTGGCTAGGGACACACTGCTGAGGATGATGAGCACCAGAATAAGATTGGTGATGGTATGGTGGTGGATGAGGATATGGCAGGTTTTCCTTAGTCTGAGGAGGGGAGGAATGGACCACAATTCTGGCCCTGTTGCAACAGGTCATGCATCCTACCCTTCTGTGGCTGGTTGGGATGGGGTAGGACCCCTGCCTTGGTGCTCCATGGCTCTGCCCCTGCCTCAGCCCTCTTTTGCCCTGGCCACCAACAATCCTTGGCACTCACAGGTTGGTTTGGCTAAGGCAGAAGAAGGCGCTGCCCTCAGGGATGGGTACCACCTTTTCCTGGGGTACAACTTCTTGCATAATTTCCACACGCCTGGCACATCTTTCTTCTGCCACTTCCTCTTCTTCTTCCTTCTTTTCCATGCCTGGCACCAGAGAGAACTGATTGAGAAAATTTATGTAGAGCAGCTGGAGCGGTGCTTGTCACAGAAAATTCTCCTCCACCCCCTGCTAGAATTTCAGTCCCTATTGTTCATTGCTTTATCCCCAGCCCTTAGAACAGTAGAGCTGAGTAAATGTGTACTAAATGAACATCACTATACCCCATTATTTTATAATAAAAGCTCCAAGAAGTTCTACAGCAAAAAAAAAAAAAAAAAAAAAATGTGAAAGGTCCCAAATGCTGTTGGTCACTCACCTATCATATTTTCAGGTTGATTATGGAAAAGGTTGCTCCCCAGAGCAGAAGGTCTCAGGGGTCTGTAGCTCTGCTTGCGTTCTGTTCCCAAGGTCCCATACCTCTTCTACTTGGCCCTGCCCACTTGCCTGCTCTTTCACTCTTGTGCATCTTCTTCATCTTTCTCCCCATCAGGCACCTCATTGTTCCCATCAGAGAGATGGGCCCATCAATGGTGGATAGACACAGGGGAAGTGTGGAAAGGATAAAATCATGGGGGAATTAATAGGCAGAGGATGGGGTTTAGAGACATACACAGACAGCTATCGGTGGTAGTGGGAGGTGTGGATAATGTCCTGACTTCTCTAGTGGGAGATTCCCTTCAGTGCTCTTCTCCCTGTGTGAGGAGATGAGGGTGGTGATTGCTGAAGACTTCAGTAGGTGTGAAAGGCTGAGGGGGACCATTGCAGTCAGAATAGACCTATCTTGGATCCCATAGAACCTTCCTGCTTCTGCACTCACTTTCCACAGTCTGTTTTCTCCACAGCATCCAGAGGTATTGTATTAAACCCTAAGTCGGGCCACATTTCTCCTATGCTCAAAACTCTCCTGTGACTCTCCCTTCACTCAGAGCAAAAACCAAAAGTCCTCACCATGACTCACAAGCTCTTTGATATGGCCTCTCTAGTCCCCCTTTGACCTCTCCTCCTACCACTCCTCCTTGTTCATTCTGCTCCAGACTCACTGCCCTCCTGGGTAATTTTTGGGATGTATTTAGAACTTTAATGCTTCAGGACCCTTGTATTTGCCACTCCCTCACTGTCAACACTCTTCTCACAGATATTTGTATGGCTCACTCCCTCACTTCATTGAGGTTTCTTTTCAAATGTCACTTCCTCATAGAGGCCTTCCTTGACTATCCTAACCAAAAAACAATTTTCATTTCATTTCTTCCTATCCTTTTATTTTGCTACTTTTTTTCTGCATTATATATTGTTAACATAAACATAATTATATTGTGGACTCCTGATGTGACATGGTAGGATGAACACTGGACTGCTAACCACAAGGTCGGTGGTTCAAACAATACAGGGTTGCTATGAGTTGGAACTGACATGAAGACATTTAACAACAACAATTAAATTGTAAGTATATTTATTTGTTTGTATTTTGCTTGCCTTTCCCAACTAGAAAGTCAGTTCCATGAAGGCAAGGCCAGTGTCTGTTTTGATATCTGCTTTTGTCTCAGTGTCTGAAACAGAGCTTGGTTCAATAAATGCAAGTTGAATGAATGATGAATGGCATGTTGTATCTGTACGTGGGGATTACTTGAGTGGTCAGCAATATCTCTGGTGATGTGGGGTGTGTGTGTGTGTTCCTTGTAAGAGATCCCAGGGAAGACTAAGAAGGGTAAGGCCTCACCTGCCCTTATCCTTGGCAGTGCCTGCATCTCCACTGGCCAGGTTGTCCACAGCAATAGCAAGAAACACATTCAGCAGAATGTCTGAGGTGAGCTCAGGTTGAAAAGGATGAAGAGGCAGCCTGCACATGGTGCCCCCAGATCTCCCTTCCCACCCTCATCCCATTGCTATCTAGGATACAGTTGCCACAGATGAAAAGGATGACGAAATAGATGCAGACTAGCATCCCTGGGAAGACGGGATCACCAATAGACCATAATACCGTCATACATGACCACATTCCAGTCCTCACCCGTAAGAATCTGGAGATGGGAAGTCATCATGAAGCTCTTAAATCTCTTCCGACTCACTAACCCACCCAACCCAGTGTTTCCAGGTCCTACCTGAAAGACTGTAAGGAGGACCTGGGGGAAGGTATAAAAGTTGTACTTTGCTTGGTGTGGGTCTGGTCAAAGTTGAACTTGCCCCCAAACAGCTGCATGCCAAGCAGATGATGATAAAGAAGAAGAGGAGAAGCAGCAGGGATGTAATGGATTTCATTGAATTGAGTAGAGATGCCACCAGTTTGCTCAGTGATGCCCAGTGTCTGCAGCAGAGATAGAAGGGGATAGAGTTGGTAGAATGTCCACTGTGACCTAGTAGCCTGGGCAGGGGCTCCAACTTGGGATGCATTGGGGTGGGCTGGGTTAGATTGGGATTTGATATCAAGATTAGGGTAGAGACGAGATGAGAATAAGAAGTGAAGGAAAAGTAAAGTTCGGTATTAGGGGTGTAATGGGAAATGAGGTTAGGATAGGAGATTGGATAGAACTTGGTGAAACTAGAATTGGGTTTCAAGTTGAGACTGGGGTTAGGAGGAATGGTTGTTGGTTAGGAGTTATAGCTGGGAATGGGTTATGGGTTGGGTGTTATGTGGGTCTAGAAATGAAGTTGGGGATAAGGTTGAGGGTTAGGTAGTGGTTGCCATTGAGGGTTGGGATAGCGATTTGGATGGGATGGAGATGGGAATGAGCTTGGGGATAGAGTTGTGAATGAGGCTGTAGTTGAGGGTGGCATTGGAGATAAGGTTGGAGACACATTGTAGTTGGTAATTTGGGGTTGGATATAGGAATATAGATAGAGAATAGGGTTGTGGTTGGAAGGAGAGTGATGTTTTGGAATTAAGGATGTGGTGTTGTGGTAGGGTTAGAGGATGGATTTATAGATGGTAGTTAGAGCTGGGGATAGGGCTGTGGCTGAGAATTATAGATGAGGTTGGAGATGGGATGGGTTTGGGATTATGCGTCGGGGTTGTAAATCGGTTTGTGGATATTATGTTTGGGGATAAGGGTGGGGTTTTGGTTGGAAATAGGTATAAATTTGAGTTTGGAGACGACATTGGAGAAATGTTAGGTCTTGGTTTGAGGTGGAAGAAAGGGATGGAAATGGAGTAGACATCCCCACAGCCCACCTCCCTTCAATGGACTCTAATCTCCATGAAGGCAGGAAATTGTATCTGCTTTGATTCCTAGGGCCTGGAATGGTATATGGCCTGAAGTAGGCACGCCATTGATATTTTCTAAATGAATGGTGATGCAAATGAAGTTATCATTGGAGCTGGGGTAGGGGTTTTCGGGATTGTGTTTAGGGCCCCAGCCTTCCCTGCCCCCACACAAACCTTGTGACCTTAAAGATCCTGAGGAGGCACACACTTCCCGAGTACTGAGATGTCCAAAGGCTGTATGGCATGCACCTCCACCAGGGTGGTCTCCAGGATTCCCCGGCAGATCATGAAGCAGTCGAAGCGATTGAAAAAGGAGGAGACATAGGCAGAGGGACCCAAACCATACAGCTTGAGAAGCATCTCCACCGTGAATAAACAGAGCAACACTTTGTTCGCATACTCTGTATGGGGCAGGGGTAAGAGTGACTGGGCTGCCAGTCTCCATGGTTACATGGCAGAGGTAGATCCCCCTATGGTGCCATCTCTGGGAGCTGGAGTCAAACTAAACTCAAGCTGAGGTAGGGGTTAGGGTTAAGGATTAGTGTGAATTTGTAAGATAGAGTGGGTAAATTTTTAAGGAACTTTGAGCTGGGGCAAAGTTGGGGTATGGGCCAGAGCCAGCCTCTATTAAGTCCAGGAAAACTCCAATTCAAGGGTAGAGTTAAGGTCTGGGGTTTAGTTGGGCCTGGTCTTGGTTTGTGTATTGGTGTTAGAAGTGCATTCAATTTTCAGATTGGGGTTGAGGTGATAATGAAAATAATATGCCACAACATTTATAAAGTACCCATTTGGGGCCAGGTAATATTCTAAGCACTTTCTATTTGCACTCATTTAATCCTCCCAACTACCCTATGAAGGGGATAATATTCCTATTTTGTAGATGGGGAAGTTGAGGTAAAGAGGGGTTTTGTCCAGACAGCGTGGTGTTAAAAGCCTGGACTCTGGAGTCAGGCTGTCTGGGTTCAAATTCTTGCTCTGCCACTTATCAACTGAATCCTGGGATCAGTTCCTCAGTATTCACTACTCTGTGCGATAACATTGAATTCACATAAGATTGTGGGGGAAGGTGAATGAGGTAAACAGAGCTTGATGCACCCACTAAATGCTACATAAATGCAAACTCCAAAGTGGGATGGTACTGGCGAAATTTTTTTGGCATTTGTTTGGGTGGAAAGGCAGTGTTTGGGGATCCCAGGCATCCAAGATCGCAGATTTGAGCTTCTGGGATAGAGGTAGTTGGGGGTGGGGTGGGGAAAAGTGCTGGCAGTCTGAGGAACACATCCTGGATTTGGGTGAGCCACATGGGTTGCCCATGGTGCTCTGAGGCAATGGTCAGAGTGTTGAGGAAGACCACCAGCAGCATAGCCCAGTAGCAGTCATTGGACTTCACTGCCCACTGGCAATGTGCGCGCAGACCTCGGTTGGCTCAGTTGAGGCAGTGGCTAATGGGGAAATGGGAGCCCACCATCTGAGATCATCTACTCAAGCCTCCTCTGAGCGACTCAGGTAGGGGAACCTGGCACTTATGTGGGGATTGGAGGTGTGGAGTCACAATGTCATGAGGTCCCAACTTACCAGACCCTGGTTTTCATGATCTTTTTCTGGAAAAGAGGGGATGGGAATTGGGGTCATAGGGACTAATGGGGAGCCTGGGTTGGGGTTCAGGTCTGAGGCTAAAGTAAGGACTAGGTTTGGGGCTGGGGTCAGGAATCAAGGACTGGGGACCCTCACAGGCAGCGTGTACAGCTGGCCAGAGCACCCCCTCTTCCTCTTCCTCCTCTCCTGGGGTTTCCACCATTGAATTGGGCTGTGGGCAGGGTAGTGATAGAAATCAGAACCTGAAGACCCCAGGGTTCTGTCTTTGCCTCTGCCCTGCCCCTCTTCCCAAGCCTAGCTAGACCCCCACCATGGCTGCTGCTGGAGTATGTGGAACGAGTGGCGTGACTGAAGCAGCACAGACATCCAAGTCTCCTATTGGTCAGCGTGTCCAGCTGAGGCTCTGTAGGGATAGAGGGAACAGTTGGGAAACATAACTTGGGTTAGGACCATATCTTAGGGTAGTTATTTGGAGCCTTTGTTCTAGTACAGAGTGAGGAGGGTATCAGAGGCTGGGCCTGAACTGGGGGTCAGGTAGAGTTGTTGCAAGGTCTTAGGAGGGCATGTGTGAAGCAGGGTACAGGACATAGTGGAGCTGTCTATGGTGACCAGCCCAGTCCTTTTTAGCCATAGAACTGGAGTTGCCACCTGTAGAGGGGTTCTCGATGTCTAGCTCCTCAGCCTTGGTGATCCAGTCTAGATAGCCCTGCAGGTCCTCCTCTAACTGTTACTTCTCCCGCAGCTTCTGGAAGTCTCCTCGTGCTTTTGCCTTTTCCCTTTCCTTGGAGAACTCCTTGAGGGAAAAGCAAAGAGGGCAAGGTGAGGGAATTACTTCTGGCCCCTTCCCTTCATCACTCCAGCCACACTAACTTCCTCACTGTTCTTTGAATAGTTGTTGTTGTTCTGTGCCGTGGAGTCGTTTCTGACTCATAGCGACCCTGAAGGGTTTCCGAGGCTGTAAATCTTTACGGGAGCAGAAAGCCTCATCTTTCTCCCGCGGAGCAGCTGGTAGTTTCGAACACATCCCGATTCGTAACCACTACGCTACCAGAGCTCTAGACCAGGGGTGGGGAACATCCCACCTGAGGCCATATTGCTGTTAAGTGCCATCTAGTAGATTCCGACCCATAGCGACCCTGTGCAGGGTTTCCGAGGAGCAGCTGGTGAGCTTGAGGGGAACATCCCACCTGAGGCCATATTGTTGTTAAGTGCCATCTAGTAGATTCCAACCCATAGCGACCCTGTGTAAGGTTTCCAAGGAGCTTGAACCACTGACCTTGCACTTCAAACAACTTTGAAGTCTGACACATTAGCCCACAGTGCCACACCATGACCCTTGAAATAATTTAGTCTGGCCCTACCAAGGCAACTGCAGTCCCAGCCTTCACATTGCTGTTAAGTGCCATCGAGTCTATCCCAACCCATAGTAACCCTGTACAGGGTTCCTGAGGAATGACTGTTGAGTTTGTACTGCCAACTTTGCAGTTCATACCAACTTTGCAGTCTAGTGCATTAACCCACAGGGCCACACCAGGACTCCGCCATCACATTAGGGGTGAGTTAATGAAATGTTTAACCAAATAGAACAGGCTAATTTTTAAGTTGATAATTATGCATGGTCCATGAATGATGTTATAAATTTTGGCAGAAAAAAGATCCCTCAGCCTTATTCTACACTGAGTCTGGAACTCTCATCCCTTTCACATCTATGCTTTTAAGACTTACTCAGGCCTCTCTGCCCCCCAATTAAAAGACAAAACAAAACAAAACCTTTTTGTTAAAAGAAATTTTGAGTAAAGGTTTATAGAACAGATCATCAGTCCCACATTCAATAAATCATACACCTCATGTCATTACAATGATTGCAATTTCGTCAATGTACCATCAGTTAACAGCATTTATCTCTATTTATTTTAATGCTTGCATTCCTCCCGGAATCTTCCACTACTGTCATCTTGCCTGTGAAAACCTCCCTCGTTGTATATTGCCTTCCCTATCAATCAATTTAACATGTGTCTATGCTCTATCCAGTGAATAATTTTCCCTTCCCTCCCAACACTGGTAGACATCATAAATGTTTCTGTTAGCAAAAAGCAACAACAAAAACTCCTTTCTTAACTTTTTACAACAGTGGTCTCATACAATATTTACTGTTTTGTGACTAATTTCTTTTTTTTTATTTTTTATTTTAAGGTTTTTATTGTGGATTGAGTGAAAGTTTACAGGGCGCAACATCAGTTTCACATTCAACCATTCATATTGCCGGGGTCTGACCTCGACATAGTTGTGTTGTTCACGAGTGTTTGGTTCACGAGGAGGGGAGATCCAGCGGCGATAGGGATAGCGAAAGAATACACAGACAAACAGAAGAAGGGAGACAATGAGGCACCCCAAAGCCAGGGTGGATACATCACTGGTGGGCAGGCTTGGGACTACAGGCATCATGGCCTCTGCAGGCAGCAACTCACTGCCCTGCAATCTTTACTGCATGCCTTCCAACCCATAATGCACTGCAATCGTTACTGCAAGCCTTCCAACCAGTAATGCACACCTGGGGAGGCCCGGGCCTCTGCTTTATTTAGGGGAGGAGTTTCACACCAAGCTGGGAGGGACTTAGGCAAGGTACAGCTAACATCAGTACTTTTCCAGACATTCAGGTAACTTTACATCATACTTTGCTGGTTCGAATCCCAGGCCAGCAACTTGGAGTCTCGGGCCCAATTAACATATCTATAGCCCCTGAACTCAGTTGGGGGAAGGTGAGAGTTCTGCAGGAGCCGCCCAGGTGAATGGGCTGCACCTGGAAAAGGGATTAGGGAGGATGGGTTCTTTGTCTATAGAACAAAGAACCGAGAAGTAGCTAAGATATTTTTAGTTAATCCTTTGGAGAAAGGTTTAACCTTGCAACCTTTAGTCTTGGCTTTAGGAAAATATCACATTTATCTGTGGATTTTCAAAGGCTCCGTGTATTAATTTAATATATATAACTGAATATTAAGATGAAAGCAATTTGCCATTAACTGCCAGTGGCCTCATTTGTTACACTTGGGCCTATAGGACCTCGAACCTCTGAACAGTCTTACACGGTCCGCAACATCATATAACTTGTTTCATTACATTGATTATATGTTTTGTGACTAATTTCACTCAGCGTAATGTCCTCCAGGTTCATCCAGGTTATGATGTGTTTCACAGATTTGTCATTATTCTTCAGTGTTGTATAGTACTCCACTGTATGTATGGACCATGTTTGTATCCATTTTGCTACTCTTGGTCCCTTGACTGGTGCATTTAATCCATTTACATTCAGTATAATTATTGATAGGTATGGATTGATTGCTGTCATTTTGTTGTGTGTGTTTTTTGTGGTGCTGCTGGTTTCTATTTTCCACATAATTGAGTGTGCTGAGTTCATTTTGTTTGTGGGTTTTCTTTTATTTTTCAGTGCTGTTGCACTAATGTTTACTAAATCCTTAGGATTTTCCTTTTTTCATTTTGATGTGCAGGTGTATTAATCTTCTTTGAGGTGCCCTGTAATTTATTAATTTACTTCCATTTAAAACAGTCTATTTTATCTTAAAATCTACTTGACTTCCTTGCCATTTGGAAGTTCTGTATCTATACTATTCTCTCTTTTTGCTTTGTAGTTGATGTTATTATAGATTACTATGTCTGGTTCCTTCTTTTTAGTCTTGTAGGTTTGTTTTACTTTAAATTCTTCTTTTTATATCTGGATTGAATTCTGGGTAGTGTCATGTATAGTAATCTCAGGTTGTTGTCTGTTGTTGTGGTTCTTGATCCAAAGAACACTCATTATCATTTTTTAAAATAAAGTTGGTTTTGTCATTACCAATTCCTTTAACTTTTGTTTATCAGAAATGTCCTAATTTTGGCATTGCATTTGAGGGACAGCTTTGCCCTCTCAATGTATGGTCAATTTCCAAGACCTTGGTATTAATCTTCTGGATTTCTATTTGCAGGTTTTGTATTATTTCAAAATTTTCATTTATTTTGACATTTGTTCTTGTAGCGTTTTCCTTAGTTCTAAAGTTTTTTCTGTTTTCTCCTGGCTTTCATGGATCTTTCTGTTCATCTGTTGAAGGTTCCTAAATATCATTCTTTTGAATTCTTTCTCAGGTAGTTCCATTACCTTTTCTTCTTCAGAAACATTTTCTGACTCTGCATATTAGTCATTTGTTTGAGCCACTTCTCTCTTGTTTCTTCATGTGACCTAAAACCTTCTTTTAACTCTGAGACATTGTGTTGTTGATTTAATTGATGATTTTATATTGGCATGTTCTTAGGCACTCACCAGCTGAATTCTGGTGGGTGTGATTAGAGAGTGGAAACATGTGCACTGTTTTTTGTTTGCCATTCATGCAGCTCAGTTTAGGATGGGTTTAGTTGGTGTTGAATGATGTCTAGTGGTGATCAGGAGGTATGTTGTTGCTGTTGTTAAGTGCCATAGAGTTGGTTCCAACTCATAGCAACTCTGTAGAGGGTTTCTGAGGAGCATCTGGTGGATTTGAGCTATGACCTTGTGGTTTGCAGTCCAGGACCTATCCTACAGTGCCATACCAGGAGCCTAATCAGGAAGTACAGGAGATGGTATTGATTCTTGTCCAGTAGGTGAAGCTGCAGTGAGCATGGTTGTGACTGAATTGTATGGGCATGGTTGGGGGGCAGAGGTGCAAACAAGCAAACAACTGTGAAAACAGAATATAATAAAGGAGAATAAAGAAATAAATATAGGCAGCAACAAGATTAAAAAAGAATATAAGAGAACAAACAAGATGGCAGATCGGGTAGACGTATAGCAGAGAGCTCCGCCAACAACAACACAGAATACCCGACCAAGCAGGCTCCAGGGCTGGTCCCAGAACTCTGAACCACATATAAAGGAATACTTAGAAGGTTGGAAGGCTCACAGCTGGGGGAATTTGTAGCAGAAGCAAGAAATCCATTGTTTTCTAGTACGGGACGCTCAGCTGCTCCAGGAGCCGCCATCTTGGGTGAGACCACGTGGGGGAAAGATCTGAGAGGCCACAGACTCCTGGCAGAACTGCTGAGATAAAGGTTTAGACATTCTTCTCTTTTGGTAGCTGTTCATTCGCCCCTTGCTATCTGTGCACCTCCATTCTGGTGACTATAGGGGTGCCTGAGCTAGTGGGCACCCCAGCCCCACCCTCAGAGGGTTCTACTATGCATG
>NW_006408922.1:1347927-1350897 GCF_000296735.1 Chrysochloris asiatica
GGAGGGGGGCAATACACAAGAAGGGGGAGGGGAATGGAAGAACAAAGCGAATGGGAAAACAATTAGGCATGTTTGCATGGGCGAAGTGGGACAGAGGTAAATAATGGTGTATGCACAACCGCGGAACAACAGGGTTCTGGGATACATGGATTGAGACATGGTTGGAATGGGGAAAAGAGGGGAAATAATGTTAAGATACTGGGTCGTGTTTTGAATCTTGGTTTCCCTGGCATATGATTATAAAATAGACACTTAATGAGGAGAGAAAGGAATAGCCAGAAATATCACCATAGAAAGCTTGTAAGTCCTTCTTCTGCCTAATGGGGCTGCAACATGACCAGTGAAGGAGGCTTCCTGCGGAGCCTCTGCATTACATAAGGTGGAATCCTGAACAGCCTCCAGAATCCAGTAGCATATTGCAGGTTGGTAGCAAGTCTTCCTCTAATCTTGATGCCACATTCTTCTTCATATAGCCCAGTTTCTCAGAATATTTGCTCAGTGTACAGATTGAATAAGTAGCTCTGGTAGCATAGTGGCTATGAATCGGGCTGCTAACTTCAGGGTCAGCAGTTCGAAACTACCAGCTGTTCTGTGGGAGAAAGATGAGGCTTTCTGTTCCTGTAAAGATTGACAGCCTCAGAAACCCTGTACAGAGTCGCTATGAGTCGGAACCGACTCCATAGCACATAACCACCACCACCATCACCACTTGGTATCTGTATATAATCTTGGGCAAATAATGTAACTTCTCTGTTCCTTAATTTCCTTATCTGTATAATGGAGGGATAAGAGTACATGCGTCACTGAGTTGTGAGAATTTAAGTGAGTTAGAGCACTCAAAAGAATGCCTGGCACATAGCATTATTCCCATTTTGTAAATGAGGAAGTTGAGTGAAAAAAATGTTAAGTGATTTGGTGAGATAACTGAATTGGGTGTCAAGTCCAGGCAGTCTGACTCCACAATCCTTAAGATTTAACTACCATTATTATCAATTAAAAATGGGTCTTGAAAAAAAAATGGGTCTTGATGTGGTGCTGTAGGATCAGCACTGGACTGTGAACCACAAGGTTCAAACCCACCAGCTGCTCCTTTGAAACCCTGTACAGTATCCCTAAGAGTCGGAACCAACTCAACTGCACTTAACAACAACAACTATGCTCTTTCTGGAAAAATCAGAGACCCACTCCCTAACAGTATTGACATCCAGGAATTGGGGTTGAAGGTAGGTGGTGCTACAGTTCATAGAAAGGTCTATATCCAAATTGGGGTTTGCTCTGTGGTCCAGTAGGTTTGTGTTAGGGTTGGGTTTCAGTAAGGGACATGGAAGGTAGTTTCTGGGATATTCTGAGCATAAGGGCCCAGGTGTGGGGGTAGGGCTATGTCTGGGATGTGAACAGTTGCTATAATTCTATTTCCCCACTAGCTCTCTGAGGTTGGGATCCCTGTGGGTGGTAGGTTGGGCAGAGGAATTGAGGATGGAGGAAAATTGAGGCTGGTTCCCAGGGTCTGCAGGGGTAGAAAGCTTCTCTCACCTTTCCCTTGTCGGACACCTTCAGATTCTGGCATCCTCCTTTCAAGATTAAAGGACTATCTGCATACAGCCCTCCTCTCTTTCCCCAGCTTTGGAGGGATTAAGGTCAGAGGGTGGGGCAATAACGGGAGGATGAGAGCATGAGCAGGGCTGCAGATGGGACATTTGTGGGCCAGAAGTTAGCAACAGAAAAGCCACTGATTACATTTTTACCAAATGCCAGCAACAATCTGAATATGAAATAATATGAAAAAAATTTCCCAACAGAATTCAAAATATGAGGTACATAGGAATGAACTAACATGTGCAGGATCTCCATGGGAAAAAGTATCAAATGTTATCCAGTAATTAAAGGGAACTTAAATAAATGGAGTGATATATTGTTTATTGACTGAAATACTAAATATTGTAAAAATGTTGATTCTTCCCAAAGTGTCTCAGACCATCAAAGCAATCCAAATAAAAATGTCAACAGATTTTTTTTTTTTCAGGAGCTTGTCAAACTGATTCTAAAATGTATATTGAAGTACAAAGGATTTAATGGTGGTGGCGGCGGTATGCCATGGAGTCGATACTGACTTATATTGACCCTGCATAGGGTTTCTGAGGCTATAAATCTTTACAGGAACAGAAAGCCTCATCTTTCTCCCGTGGAACAGCTGGTAAGTTCTGAATTAGCAGCCTGACCTGTAACCATTATGCTACCAGAGCTCCTTACAAAGGACCTAAAAAAGTCAAAATCCTTTGAAAAAGAAGAGGGGAGTACTTATGTATTCAATATTAAGGCTTGTTATAAAGCTATCATAATTAAGAATAGAACAAAGTTCAGAAACAGAACCCTGTATGTGGATACAGGAATCATGACTAATGTGGCCCTAAAGAGTAATGAAGACAGGATAGTCTTTTCAATATATGGTGGTGTCTTAGGCTAGGTTCTCTAGAGAAGAAAACCAGTGAAGCTTACCTATATATATGAGGTTAAGTACCAAAATAGTGCTACTAGTGTTCCAGTTCATACATACACAGATTTATTCAAAAGAAAACAGGTTTAAACATGCCTCTGTGATTAGTACAGACAAAATAACTTAGTAATTACTGTTGTTGTTAGGTGCTGCCAAATCAGTTCCGACTGATAGTCATCTAGGAATTGGCAAAGAATAAGGCACCAGGAATTGATGAAGAGACACTGAAACTTTCTGGAGAGCACTCCAGCGTAGAGATGCTAAAGCAAATGGAAGAAATGAGGAGGTTCAAGAGCTGAACAGAAAAATTCAAAGACCAGCTCAAGAAGATAAAGCCAAATATTACAAAAAAAAAATGTTTAATAATACCTGCAGATCTTTATCTGGAATCAGAAAACCAAAAAGGAAGAACACGCTCAGCATTTCTCAAGCTGGGGGAACTGAAGAAAAAATTCAAGCCTTGACTTTCGTTATTG
>NW_006408922.1:1351552-1358659 GCF_000296735.1 Chrysochloris asiatica
CGAACAGAACATGGGAATGCTGAATGGTTTAAAATTTAAAAAGGTGTGCGACAAGGTTGTATTCTTTCACCATACTTATTCAACCTGTATACTGAGCAAATAATCTGAGAAACTGGGTCATATGAAGAAAAAATGTGGCATCAGGATCGGAGGAAGACTCATTAACAACTTGCGATATGCAGATGATACAACCTTGCTTGCTGAAGGTGAAGAGGACTTAAAACATTTACTGATGGAGATCAAAGAGCACAGCCTTCGGTATGGATTATATCTCAATGTAAAGAAAACAAAAATCCTCACCACTGGACCAATAAACAACATTCTTATCAATGGAGAAAAGATTGAACTTGTCAAGGACTTCATTCTTCTTGGATCAACTATCAACACTCATGGAAGCAGCAGTCAAGAAATCAAATGACATATAGCGTTAGACAAATCTGCTGCACAAGACCTTTTTAAAATGTTGAAGAGCAAGGATGTCAGCTTGAAGACTAAGGTGCGCCTGACCCAAGCCATAGTATTTTCAATGACCTCATATGCATGCAAATGCTGGACAGTGAATAAGGAACACTGTAGAAGAATTGATGCTTTTGAGTTATGGTGTTGGAGGAGAATATTGAAAGTGTCAACAGAACCAATAAATCCGTTTTGGAAGAAGTGCAGCCAGAGTGCTCCTTGGAAGCCAAGATGGCCAAAATTCGTCTCTCATATTTCAGACATATTGTCAGGAGGGACTGGAGAAGGATATCATGTTTGGTAGGGTGGAGGGTCAGAGAAAAAGAGGAAGACCTCCAACGAGATGGATTGGCCAAGTAGCAGCATCGATGAACTCAAGCGTGGCAACAATAGTGAGGTTGGCCCAGGATTGGGCAGTGTTTTGTTCTGCTGTACATAAGATTGCCATAGGTTGGTACCGACTCAATGGAACCTAACAACAACAATAACAGTTCAAGTTCACCACCTGGTCCTCGGAAACCCTATACAGGCTCTCTATGGGTTGGAACCTACTTGACAGCACTTCACAACGACAACAACAATAACCAATCATCATAGAGTTAACTATGCCTGTATTAGGTCTCATCATAGGGATAACCACATTTCAACTGCCAAACCAGTGGAAATCCTCACCCAGTTAAGCTGACACAAAACCTTAACACTGGCATAATAAACCATATGATTGTTAGATTCAAAATGGCCAATACCAGTTCATTTCTGCTCACTATGCACAAGCCATCTGTTTTTATGCATTCCATTTCATTTATTTATTTATTGTGAATTGAGTGAGGGTTTACTGACAAGATCAGCTTTACATTCAACAAATTATTCAAATTGTTTTATCTCAGTGATTACAATCCCTTCCCTGCAACAACAGTTATCTTACTTCCTCTGTGTGGCTTCACTTTTACATATTATATTTCACAAATGAACAAAGCAAAAATATTTGATATGCACATACAAAATAAAGAATATATATTCATTTAAATGTCCTAAGGGCATTTTCTCCAAGCCAGCCTTCTGCCTACAGGCACATAGCCCTACTTAGTTCATGGGCAATCACCTCTGCCAACATCTCTGTGTTGCTGCTTATCCAGGTAGCAACTCATGCTCCACTCATCCTCTTCCTTCTTGATGGTTCTGGGATCATCTGTTCCAGAAATAAAAGATTAACTACTTCCTACTTTTAGTTACACATCTTCTATAATTCCAGTTGTGATAATCACAATTAATCCTGTTAACAATTACTCACATTTGAATCATACAATCCTATCACTATCATCCCCTATTCTCTTTCACCAGGTACATCTGGAAAAGAAGAAAAGTATCCAGTGGGGATTCTACCTTACCCCCTCATTCTGAAACTAAGCGTACTCATGAAAGCTTGAAAAACAGTCACTTCATGCCTTTATAAACACCCCCCCCCCATTTTTGATAGCCAATGTCTAAATTGCCCATCTCTATCAACCCAGTACACTGAGGAACAAGCTTATTCCTTGATATGAAGAATCCTTCCATTCCAGTTGACATTGTGGGCAACTGCCTTCATAAGCAAAAGTCTAGTTAATCAAATTGTAGCAATTACACTTGCTCAAAGTATCAAAAAACTTTATCTTCATCAGATCAAGTTCTGGTCAGCTAGCCATACAAGCTAGATCAAATGGGTATTAACAGCAAGTTTGGGAATTCATGCACATCTCCATGCAGCTGCCTGCTTCTCTATCAACCCTAGCCCCCAAGGGCTAGGTCAGTGACCATGGGTTCAGGAATTCACACATGTCCCTAAACTTCAGACCAGCCAGTCCTTTCTCTTCTCTCTCTCATCTCAAGGGTGTCAATTGAAGATGGCCAGACTCAGCCCATTGCTGCATTTTCCCCACTTCCATTCACAAGTAGCCCCAGGTGGTCAACAGTGAGCATACTAGACTACTCATGGGTTCCCTTTAAGTTTCACTTCTAGAAGAGGGTTATCCTTGATGGGCTGACTTTTCTTGCCTCGATACCTCCAAAGCAACCATCTTGCTTGGAATTCAAATAGGCAAACAGTCTGATTTTTTCCTGAAGGTCTTTCCTTCAATAAGACTCTTCTGTTCTCCCAGCAGTACTGGGTTGGTCTACATGTCTTTTCAAGTGAGAATGTCTCAACTCAGAAGGGGCTGAGTGGGGTTCAGGATTACACCTAAGGCCTCATACTCTACAAAGGCTCAACAAGAAGCCTATTACCCTGGACAAATTCTAACTCCTCTTATAGAAAACCCCATCAGTTATAGGCTGAAGATGCGCTTACAAGCTTTCTGTAATCATAATTCCTAATATTCATTTTCTATCACACAAAAATGTCTAGTTTGCAATAGTAGTCAGGGGAAGTAAATAGTCACAAGACAGTCAAACACATAAACATTTTCCCCTCCTTTACCCATTCAGGCTATGTATTGACCAATGTATCTACTCACAGAACACTTTTGTTCCGCGGTTGAGTATAAATCACTATTTACTTCTATGCCATTTAGCCCATGCATGCCTCCCTGTCTTCTCCTATATTCATTGTTGATATGCCACCCTCCTTCTTCTAGTGTATTTCCCTCCCCCTCCTTATATATTGCCCTCCTCATCACCTAAGCTAACATGTGTCTACCTTCTAGCCAGTGAATTAAACTCCCTTACCTCCCACCCCTGGTAACCATCAAAGAATGTTTCTTTTAGTATGGAACCTATTCTTAAGCTTTTATAACCATGGTCTTATACAATATTTGTCCTTTTATGATTGACTAGTTTCATTTAGCATAGTGTGCTCAAGGTCCATCCACGTTATGAGGTGTTTTGCAGATTCATCGTTATTCTTCAAGGTTGCATACTATTCCATTGTGTGTATGTACCAAAGTTTATTTATCCATTCTTCAATCGGTGGGCATTTAGACTGTCTCCATTTTTTTGCTATTGTAAATAGTGCTGCAATGAACATTTATGTGCATTATATCTACTCGTGTTCTGGCTTGTATTTCTTGTGGATATATACCAAGTAGAGGGATTGCTGGGTTATAAGGTATTTCTCTTTCCAACTTGTTGAGGAATCACCATACTGTTTCCCAGAGTGTTTGAACCATCAGCAATGTAGAAGGGTCCCAGTCTCTTCACACCCTTGCCAGAATTTATTTTCTGTTTGTTTGTTTGTTTTTTTAACTTGGATGTAAATGTTGGTGTGAGATGATATCCCATTGTTGTTTTGATTTGCATTTCTCTAATGGTGAATTGCATTAGGCAAATCTGCTGCACAAGACCGTTTTAAAGTGTTGAAGAGCAAAGATGTCAGCTTGAAGACTAAGGTATGCCTGACCCAAGCCACGGTATTTTCAATAACCTCATATGATGCAAAAGCTGGACAGTGAATAAGGAAGACCGTAAAAGAATTGATGCTTTTGAGTTATGGTGTTGGAGGAGAATATTGAAAGTGCCATGGGCTGCCAGAAGAACCAACAGACCTGTGTTGGAAGAAGTGCAGCCAGAGTGCTCCTTGGAGGCCAGGATGGCCAAACTTCGTCTCTCATACTTTGGACATATTGTCAGGAGGGACTAGTCACTGGAGAAGGCTATCATGTTTGGTAAGGTGGAGGGTCAGAGAAAAAGAGGAAGCTCCCCCACGAGATGGATTGGCAAAGTGGCAGCATCAATGGGCTCAAGCGTGATAACAGTAGTGAGGTTTTGTTCTGCTTTGCATAAGGTCACTATCAGTCGGTACTGACTCGATGGCACCTAACAAAAACAACAATGGTGAATGATTGTGA
Organism: Chrysochloris asiatica; assembly: GCF_000296735.1. Classification (NCBI taxonomy): domain Eukaryota; kingdom Metazoa; phylum Chordata; class Mammalia; order Afrosoricida; family Chrysochloridae; genus Chrysochloris; species Chrysochloris asiatica. Next base: position 1,355,830 of record NW_006408922.1, read on the forward strand.
ACATTTCTTCATGTTTGTTGACTGCCTGACTGTCTTCCTTGGGACATTGTTTGTTCATGTCCTGTGCCCATTTTTAATTGAGTTGTTTCTTTTTTTCTTGTAGAGGTGTTGTTGTTGTTCTTGTTAGGTACCATTGAGTCAGTACCAACTTATAGTGACCCTATGCACAACAGAACAAAACACGGTCTCGTGCCAACCTCATGATTGTTGCTATGCCTGAGCCCATTGCTGAGCCACTGTGCCAATCCATGTCATTGTAGGACTTCCTATTTTCCTCCAACCCTCCACTTCACCAAATATGATATCCTTCTCCAAGGATTGGTCACTCCTGACAATATGTCTGAAGTATGAGAGATAAAATCAGGCCATCCTGGCTTCCAAGGAGCAGTCTGGCTGTATCTCTTCCAACATAGATCTGTTTGTTCTTTGGGCAGTTCACGGTACTTTTAATATTCTCCTCCAACACCATAACGCAAATGCATCAATTTTTCTACAGTCTTCTTATTTATTGTTCAACTTTCATATGCATGTGAGATAATTGAAAATACCATGGCTTGAATCAAGCACATCTTAGTCTTCAAACTGACATCTTTGCTCTTCAACACTTTGAAGAGGTCTTGTGCAGCAGAGTTTCCCAATGCAATGTTGTTGTTGTTGTTGTTGTTAAGTGCCGTCGAGTCGGTTCCGACCCATAGCGACCCTGTACAGGGTTTCGATATGTCATTTGATTTCTTGATTGCTGCTTCTATGAGTGTTGATGATTGATGCAAGCAAAATGAAGTCTTTGACAACTTCAATTTATATGGGTGTTGTTTATTGGTCCAGTGGTAAGGATTCTTGTTTTCTTTACATTGAGGTGCAATCCATACCAAAGCCTGTGCTGTTGTCCCTGATCTTCATTAGTATTTTAAGTCCTTTTCACTTTCAGCAAGCAAGCTTGTATCATCTGCATATCACAAGTTATTAATGAGTCTTCCTTTAATCCTGATGCCACCTTTTTATTCATATAATCCAGTTCCTCAGATTACTTGCTCAGCATACAGATTGAATAAGTATGGTGAAAGAATACAACCCTGGTTGTACTTCTTTCCTAATTTTAAGCTATTTGGTATTCCCTTGTTCTGTTCAAACAACTGCCTCTTGGTCTATGTACAATTTCCTCATGAGCACAATTAAGTGTTCTGGAATGTTGTCCATACCTTGTCATGTTCCACACAATCAAAAGCCTTTGTAAAGTCAATAAATCATAGGCAAACAGCTTTCTGGTATTCTCTGCTTTGTTAACATCCATCTGATGTTAGCAATAATATCCTTTATTCCATGTGCTCTTATGAATCTGTCTTAACCCTCTGGAAGTTCTCTGTCAATGTATGGTTGCAGCGTTTTGTATTATCTTTAGCAAAATTTTTACTTGTATGCAATGTTAATGATATTGTCCGATGATTTCCGCATTCATCGGGTCACTTCTCTTTTGAATGGACACAAATATCGAGCTCTTTCAGTCAGTAGGCCAGGCAGTTGTCTTCCAAATTTCTTGGCATAGACGAGTGGGTGCCTCCAGTGTATTAGTTTGTTGAAAGATTTCAATTTATATTCTGTCAATTCCCCCTTCCTTGTTCTTTGCCTATGCCTTCAGTGCACCTTGGACTTCTTTCATCAGTATCATTGGCTCTTGATCATATGATACCTCTTGAAATGGTTGAACATTGACTACTTCTTTTTGGTATAGTGACTCTGTGTCTTCTTTCCATCTTTTTTTTTGTTGTTGTTGTTATTGTTGTTGTTGCTTTCTGCATTATTCAATATTTTGCCCATAGAATCCTTCAATATTGAAAGTCAAGGCTTCACTTTTTTTCTTCATTTCCCTCAGCTTGACAAATGCTGAGCGTGCTCTTCCCTATTGGTTTTCTAGCTCCAGGTCTTGGCACATTTTGTTATAATAGGTGTTGTAGTTTTCTAAAAATTTTAGGAATTAATTTCTTGTCTGATATATCACTGCAAAAAATTGTTCCCAGTCTGTGGGCTTCATTTTTTACTCTTTTGGTGAAATATATTGATGCACAGAAGTTTCTAATTTATAGGAAATTCCAGTCACCTATTTTGTCTTTTGTTAATGTGTTTTTTTACAATGTTTGATAATGCGTGCATGCCATGTATTAGAGCCCCTAAGTTAGTCTGTATTTTTTTCATTGATGATCTTTATAAGTCTAGCTTTTACATTTAGGTCTTTAATCGATGTTGAGTTTGTTTTTGTATATGGTGTTAGATATGGGACTTATTTCATTCTTTTGCAAATCGATTTCCAATGTTACCAGCACCATTTGTTGAAGGGACCATCTCTTCCCAATTTATGCATTTTGGCCCTTTGTCAAAGATCAGTTGACTGTATGTGGATGGATTTACTTCTGGGTTCTCAATTCTGTTCTAGTTATCTATGTATCTTTTATTGTACCAGTATCTGGCTGTTTTGACTACTGTGACTGTGTAGTAAATTTTGAGAGCAGGGTTTGAGAGGCCTCCAACTTTGTTCTTCTTAAGCAGTGTTTTACTTATCTGAGGTTTCTTTCCTTTCCATATAAAGTTCATGATCATTTTTTCCATCGATTTAAAGAATGTTGTTGGAATCTGGATTGGGATTACATTATATCTGTATATTGCTTTGGGTAGTATTGACATTTTCACAATGTTAAGTCTTCTTAACCATGAACATGATATCTATATCTATATCTATATATCTATATATATTAAGGTTTTTATTGTGGATTGAGTGGAAGTTTTCAGGGCACATCATCGGTTTCACATTCAAACATTCATATACCTTGTTTCATTA
>NW_006408922.1:1361985-1374219 GCF_000296735.1 Chrysochloris asiatica
CAATTTTCCCTATATATTCACCGGTAATGCCTAATGTGGCTATGAGGACCCCCCTGGGATGGACTATGTTGGTTCCTGAGGGCTCACTGGTTCTCTGCGAGCGTGCTCCTTCTGAGAGCGTCTGCTCAGGGCCTGTTAGGTTCTGCATTGGGTGGCGCCCTCCACCCGGTAAGAACCGGGAGCAGGCGGGTGGAGGTTAAAAATGCTCATAACTTCTCAGTTGTTAGTTCTTTTAAAAAACCAAGTTCATAGAGTTGCCGCCTAATGTTTTATGTTTGCCCAAAAGCTGTCTGTCTACCAGGCTGGGGCCCCTATTGTGACCCTGTCCCATATTTCTCCCGAGCTCATGTACCTGTCCCACTGGTCAGGGGAGTGCCGCTGCCGGAACCTCGCATGATATATTTTTCTACTTTTGTAAATCTCTTTTTGTTTCTTGTAGTAGTGTTTTGTAGGGTTTTTTTTGTTTAGGTCTTTTGTTTCTCTGGTGAGATTTCTTCCGAAATATTTCATCCTTTAGGTAGCTATTTTAAATAGTATTGTTTTCCTAATTTCCTTTTTTGGAGCTGTGTTTATTAGTATAGAGGAATCCAACTGATTTTTGTATATTGATCCTGTACCTTGCCATTTTGCTGAATCTTCCAATGAGTTCCAGTAATTTTCTTGCTGTGTCTTTGAAATTTTTGATGTATAGGATCATATCCTCTGAAAATAGAAAGAGGTTTACTTCTTCTTTGCCAAGTTGGATGCTTTTAATTTCATTTTCTTGTCTTATAGCTTTGGCTAAGACTTCTAACACAATATTGAATAGGAGTGGTGATAAAGGGCATCTTTGTCTGTTTCCTGTTTGTAAAGGTTATATTTTCAGTTTCTCTCCATTGAGAGTAATGTTGATTGTTGGTTTTGTGTATATGCTTTTCATTATGTTGAGGAATATCCCTTCATTTCCTACTTTGTTGAGTGTTTTTATCAGGAAAGCGTGTTGGTTTTTGTAATGTGCCTTTTTTTGTGGTATGGCACTGTGGGTTAATGTGCCAGACTGCAAAGCCATTTGAACTGCAATGTCGGCAGTTCAAGCTCACCAGCTGCTCCTTGGAAACCCTATATAGGGTCTCCACGGGTCAGAACTGACTTTATGGCACTTAACAACAACATATAATCATGTGGTTCTCCTTTTTTATTTGTATGGTACATTATGTTGATTGTGTTTCTAATATTGAACCATTCTTGTATCCCTGCTGTGAATCCTGCTTGGTCACGATGTGTGATTTTTTGGATATATTATTGAATTCTATTGGCCAGGATTTTGTTGAGGATTTTTGCATCCATGTTAATGAGAGATATTGGTTTATGATTTTTCTTGTATGTGTGAGTCATGTCCTTGCCTGGTTTTGGTATGCTCATTTCATAAAATTAATTTGGGAGCTTTCCATCCTTTTCAATGTTTTGGAATAGTTTTAGTAAAATGGGTGTCAGCTTTTCTCTGAATGTTTGGTAACATTCACCAGTAAAGCCATCTGGGCCTGGACTTTTTTGTTATTGTTGGGAGTTTTTGAATGACCTGATCAATTTCCTCTTTTGTTATTCACCTGTTCAAGTTTTCTACTTCACTCTGTGACAGTTTATGTGGGTTATGTTTTTCTAAAAATCTATCCATTTCTTCCAGATTTTCAAATTTATTTGAGTACAAGCCTTATTTCCGTTGGTTTATCACCCATATCATTTCTCATGCACTTTATTTTGCCAATGGTTTGTCAGTTTTATTAGTCCTTTCAAAGAACCAACTTCTTGTCTTATTTAAGCTTTCTATTGTTTTTCTCTTTTAGATTTCATTTATTTCTGCTCTAATCTTCATTATTTTTTTTCTTGTGGTGACTACAGACTTACTTTGCTGGCCTTTTTCTAATTGTTTGAGGTGTGGTATTAATGTGCAGATTTTGGTTCTTTCTGTCTTTTGGATGTGTGCATTTATTGCTATAAAATGCCTTCTAACCACTGCTTTTTCTGTGACCCAAAGGTGTGGTGTATTGTGTTTTCATTCTTATTTGCTTCAAGAAATTATTTTATTTCATTTTTAAAATTTGTTTTATTACCCAGTGGCTTTTAAAAAGGATGTTATTGAATTTCCATGTATTTGTTTTGTTTCCTTGGTCTCCCTATTGTTGATTTCTAATTTTATAGCATTTTGATCTGAGAAGACAGTTTTTAGTATTTTGATGTATTTAAACTCATTGATACTTGCTTTGTGGCCTAACATATGGTCTCTTCTGAAGTATGTTCCATGCCCACTGGAAAATAAGTGTTGTTCAGTTGAGTGCTCTGTATAAATCTATGAGGTCAACTTGATTGTGTTGTTTAGTTTCTTTGTGTCTTTGTTGAGTTTATTTCTGGTTATTCTGTCCATTTTTGACAGTGGTATATTAAAATTTCCCAATGTTGTAGAGTTATCTGTTTCTTTCTTCAATTTTATTAGTTTCATATATTTGTTTTGAAGCACTTTCATAGATATTTATTATGGTTATGTCATCTTGTTCAAATGACCTTTTAATCCTGTGATAATGTCCTTCATTATCTCTTATGCTGGTTTTTGCCTTGAAGTCTATGTTATCAGAGATTAATATTGTCACTCCTGCTCGTTTTGGTTTGATTACTCCAGTAGCGAATTCTGAATTCTTCCTCGTTTTCCTTGACCTTTCTGTGAAACATTTGGATGTACCTCAGTATCATTCTCCTTAATTCTTATTCAGGTAGTTCCAGTGCCTCTTCTTTCTCAAAAGGTTTTTCTAGCTCTGCCTCTTTGTCATTTGATTGAGCTACTCTGTCTTGTTTTTTCATGTGAACAGAAATTTTCTGCTGCTTTCTAAGCATTGTGGTGTTATATTTGTATTAAGTTGATGAATGTATGTTGGTGTATTTTTAGGCACTCACCAATTGCTTCCTGGTAGGTGTGATCAGGAGATGTATTTTCTGTTCACTGTTCGTACATTTCAATTCAGAGTGGATTTACATCATTTCAGTTGTAGCTGCTGCTCTGGTGTATAGCAGCTGATATTGTCTCTTGCCCAATTGGTGAGGTTGTATAGGGTACTGTCGTGGTTTGGCTGTATGGCCACAGTTGCTGTCTTCTGTTGTGTGATGCAAGAAGAAGGAAAACTAAACAGCCCACACAGCAAAAATACGAAAGCCAATAGTTTTCTCTCCGCCAAAAAGTGGTGTGTTGCACCACCTACTGGCCTCTTACCTTTGTATCACCCAAGAAAGTTCAAAATGGCCACACTGAGTCTGGTGGGCCCACACAAGTCTCCTCCCTCCTTTCATTCCTTCCCCTCACCCCTTTTTTCTACCCCACATGTCTACTCAACCCCCTCTCCTAATGAGAGTCAGTCCAAGGCTGGCCAGGGTTGACTTTGCAGATTTGGATCAGAGCCTGCCCTAATGGTGCTCACAATCTCGGAATGGCTCCTCACTGTATGGAAAGTGGGAGATCCCATAGTGTTGTACGCTGGTCAGAAAAATAAATAAAATCTTACCTTTGTCTCTGTGAGCTACAGTTTGTTGTTGTTGTTGTTAAGTGCCCTTGAGTTGCTTCCAATCCATAGCAACCCTGTATAGGGTTTCCAAGGAGTGGCTAGTGAGCTTGAACCTTGTGATTCAAGCTGAACTTGCAGTCCAGCTCATTAACCCTCAGCACCACACCAAGACTCCACAGGTAGGTTTCTGCAATGTAGATTATGTTTTTTATGTCTGTAACGCTGCTCACAAACTCTCAAGATTTCTGCTGCAGGTTTTGTTGGCTGCCACTACTCGTCAGTCACCTCCTTTCTTGCTGCATCTATTCAACTCTTTCTCCCAGTAAGCACTTGATCCACTTTTCTATCCCTTCCTTTGGAGCTCCGAGTTTCAGGACCATCCTCTGTATCTTTCTCATGTGGTTTTCTGTATCCCACACAGCCTTTCTGCATAGTCCACCATCTTTCTTGACTCCCCATTTTGTTTTTGACAACTTCTAATATTCCTAGATTCATACTTAGTACATTCCATGTTCCATTTGTTAATGGATTATTTGTAGCTGTTTCTTCCCATTTTGAGTTGTGCTCCATCAACAAATTTAGGTCCCAAAAGCTTAACACTATCCACATCATTAAGGTCAACTCTACTTTGAGGAGGCAGGACTTCTCCAGTCATATCTTGAATGCCTTCCAACCTGAGGGGTTCATCTTCCAGCACTGTATCTAACAATGTTCCACTGATATTCATAAGGTTTTAAGTGTCTAACCATTCAGAAGTGTTCCACCTCTCCTTCCTAGCTGCCTTCCAGATAGAAGCCCTACTGAAACCTGTCTACTGTGGGTGCCTAGCTTCCAGCACCACAAGAAAGACAAGCCACCACAGTACACCAAACTGACAAATGCATGGTGGCCTCAAAGTAGAATTGATCTTAATGATGTGAAAGGAACAAAGCTTTCAGCATGTTCATTTGTTGATGGGGCATGATTCAAAATAAGAAGAAATAGCTGCAGATGACTATTGAATATTTGAATATGCAATGTATGAAATATGAATCTAGGAAAATTGAAAGTTGTAAAAAATGAAATGGAACACATATTAGCTCACATCAATGAGCTAATATAATCTTGTATTGGCCATTTTGAATCAGACAATCATATGCTTTACTGTGCCTGCAGGAATTACAAATTGAAGAGGAATGGTGTGGTATTCATCTTTAAAAAGAACATTTAAAGATCTATCTTGAAGTACAATACAGTCTGTGATAGGATAATATCTATATGCCTACAAGTATGACCATATAATACAATGTTATTCAAATTTATGCTCTAACCATCAAAGCCAGTGATGAAGAAAATGAAGAATTCTACCAACTTTTTCAGTCTGAAATTGATCAAACATGCAATCAATATGCATTGATTTGAATGTCAATGTTGGAAACAAAGAAGAGTGATCAGTAGTTGGAAAATATGGTCTTGGTGATAGAAATCACACTGGAGATAGCATGATAGAATTTTGCAAGACCAGCAACTTATTCATTGCAAATGACTTCTTTCAACAATGTAAGTGTGAACTTTACACATGGACCTCACCAGATGGAATACACATGGATCAAATTGACTATATATGTGGGAAGGGACGATGGAGATGCTCAATATCATTAGCCAAAACAAGGCCTGGAGCTGACTGTGGGACAGATCATCAGTTATTCATATGCAAGTTCAGGCTGAAGCTAAATAAAATTAAAACAAGTCCAAGAAGACAAAAATGCAACCTTGAGTGTATCCCACCTGAATTTAGAGATCATCTTAAGAAAAGATTTGTTGCAGTGAACACTAATGACTGAAGACCAAAGTAGTTGTGGAATGACATCAAGAACATCATACATGAAAAAAGCAAAAGGTAATTTAAAAGACAGCAAAGAACAGACCAAAGTGGATGTCAAAAAAGGCTCTGAGCTCTTTGCAGCTGCAGTTTTCCTTGCTTGGCCGCTCCTGCTCCTGACTCACTGCTGTTCGCTCTTGCCGAGGAACAAGTTGGTCAGGGAGCTGCCATGGCTTTTAAGGATACCGGAAAGATGCCCGTGGAACTAGAGGTGGCCATTCACCACATTAGAATTACCCTGACCAGCCACAACGTGAAGTTGCTGGAGAAAGTGTGTACTGACTTGATTAGTGGTGCAAAGGACAAGAACCTAAAAGTGCAGGGCCCAGTTAGGATGCCACCAAGACTCTGAGAATCACAACAAGGAAGACTCCTTGTGGTGAAGGTTCTAAGACCTGGGATTGCTTCCAGATGAGAATCCACAAGCTACTCATTGACTTGCACAGTCCTTCTGAGATTGTTAAGCAAATCACTTCCATCAGTATTGAGCCTGGAGAAGAGGTTGAAGTCACCATTGCAGATGCTTGAGTCAACTATTTTAATGAATTGAGTATCCATTGGTTGTTGTTGTTGTTGTTGTTGTTTTAAAGCCTCTGAAACTTACCCTTGAATATAGAGTAGCTAAAGCCAATGGAAGAAATGATGAAGTAAAGGAACTGTACAGAAAATTTCAAAGATAAACTTAAGAAGACAAATTAAATATAATGAAATGTATAAAGCCCTGGAATTGGAAAGCCAAAAAGGAAGAACATGCTCAGCATTTCTCAAGCTGACAGAACTGAAAAACAAATTCAAACCTTGACTTGAAATATTGAAGGATTCTACAGGAAACAAAATTTTTTTTTTTCATACTTATGATGTTTATTATTGAAGTTAATAGGTTACAGTTCAGGGTCAGAAATGCTCAGGGAACAGCTTCTAGTCAGGCAGACCTCTCTCTGCTTGGGAAAATTACAAAACTCTTTAAGGGCTGCTGATAAATGCTCACAGGGCACACTACTCCATCATAAGCCTCAGCCTGAAGGCATTTGACTCTAGCTTTGTGAATCAGCAAACCTAGCTCCCTCAATTAAGTGCCTGGAGGCACCCTATTCTGCAAGAAAGCCTCTTGACCAAAGTCACTCAGCTTTACTTGCTACGTGTACTGGGAAGGTCACCACTCTGTCTCATGTCCTAGCTCTTGGTTCTGCTGCTGCTGCTGTTTCTATGGGGAAAATATTGAATGGTGCATATACCATTAAAGAAAATGGAAGTAGTCTATACCAGAAAAAAACTGATCGATGTTCAACCATTTCAAGAAATAGCATATGATCAAGCACCAATGGCACTGAAGGAAGAAGCCCAAGCTTCACTGAAGACATTCGTTTAAAAAAAACAAAACAAAAAAAAAAAAAACAATGCTCCAGGAATTGACTGAATACAAATTTAGATGCTTCAACAAATGGATTCAGTTCTGAAAACACTCACGAGTCTATGCCAAGAAATTTGGAAAACAGATACCCAGCCAACTGACTAGAAGATATCCATATTTGCACTCATTCCAAAGGTGACCCAAAAGAATGCAGATATGATTGAACAATATCATTAATATCACATGGCCAATATAATGGACACTCAGGCAAAGCTTGTTTGCTTGCTTTCTTCTGGGTCTCGATCTTGCATCTGGGTCATTCTCCGACCTCCAGTGCTTTGGACTTGAGCCACTAGCCTGCTGTATTGTTTGCCTGCCTGTCTTCCTGCTGGACCTCCTTACCTGGCAATCTTGGTTCTTTTGACCTTGACTTTGGACTCTCCCACCTATATAATTGTGAGCCATTTCCTTGATATAAACTTCTCTTTATATATACATTTCTTATGGAGTTTAGTGGCTCCATGTGATAAGCACTGGACTGAGAACCACAAGGTCCATGGTTCAAACCTACCAGCTGCTCCATGGGAAAAAGGTTTAAGGCCTGAGAAACCTAATACACGGTCGCTATGAGTTGGAACCAACTACACAGCACTTAACAGCAGCAACAACAGCATACGTTTCACTGTTTTTGCTTCTCTAGCGAACCCAGCTTAAGACACTTGGTACCGAGAGTGGTTCTAGAAAATCAAAATCATAAGGATGACTTTTCTAAATTAGTTCTCAAGTCTGACTAATTTTAATGGCATTGATAACTCCTGCCTCCACTAGTAAAGAGTGTGAGGGTGCTGCTAATCCATGGTGTGAGGTGGCAATATTAATACATAAAGTATTGCCACCAATAGATCATGTATTGGAGAGAAACAAGGCTCTGGATTATCATGTGTATGATACTTGTCTGCAATTTTGTTAGGATTATAAGTATAAAGAAGTGGGTTGGTTGGTCCTACTTACAATAGAGCAAATGGTAAAAGAAAGAGAGAGATATGCTCAGGGCTAAGGATCACAGCTCAAACGCCACATAAAAGACCTCAAAGTTTCTACTTGTGCCCTGAAAGAAAGCTCAATTTCCTGTAATGGCAGAGCTGATATTTCCGAAAACCAATCCCAGAACCTTGTCATAAGAGTGGCTGAATTACAAAGCCAGCTCAACTCCCAACCTGGAATGGTGTCTTAAGCTAAAGTGGGATTGATTGGGAAGAAATGGGATCCTGAAACTTGAGATCCTGAAACTTGGGATGGGGACATTTGAGCAGCTAATCAGGAAGCTAAGGACATAGAACCCATAAATTCCATTGAATGACACTTGCCAACAACCTCATTCCCTTCCAACTGAAGAGATTTCACTATCAGTAAAAACATCTCTTCTGCCCACTCCTGTTGAGAGTAACTCAATTGTACCCACTGAGATGATGTCTGAGGCATCACCTAAAGCAGCTGTCTTGCAAGTAATTGCTGAATGTTTCCAGGAAACACATCCACCGATGATTGATTCTGGACCTATAACAAGATTTAAGTCCCATCGAGCCCAAAAAGGTGAAGTACAATTTGTGACCCAAGAAGAAGTACGTTATATTCCAAAACATCTGCTTGATTTTTCTGATATATACAAACAGAAACCAGGAGACTATGTGTGGAAATGGATATTAAAGGTGTGGGGTAATGGTGCAGGAACATAGGGTTGGATCAATCTGAGTTTATTAATATTGGTCAACTAAGAACAGATTCTTCATTCAATGTTTCAGCTTGAGAGACTAGGAGAGGATCTAATAGTTTATTTGGTTGGGTCATTGAAGCATGGATTCCATGGTGGCCTACAATACATCAAGTTGAAGTGCTAGACCTGCCTTGGTATTCTGTAGAGGAAGGAATCCAAAGAGTTTGGGAAATTGGTATGTTATAGTGGATTTATCAGGATAAACCCCTAAACCCACACATGGAGTGCCCACAGGACACATCTTTTACCACAACAGCGAGGAAGAAATTTGTGAAAGGAGCCCCAGTGTCTTTGAAGACTGCTGTAATTGCTATATTATGTAGCCAGATTTGACAGTGGGAACTGCCCAAATTGAATTAACACACCTAACCACTATGGAGCTGATTGGACCCTGTGGTGGTAGGGGCTAAGTGGCAGCAAGTAAATGACCAATACAAGGTGGGTATGGTTACTGTAAAGGACAGCAGAATCAAAGTGGTAATCAGAATAGTTTGACTTGTGTGGACTTATGGTGTTGGCTAAAATGGCAGGGTATCCTTAGGCGTGAACTAGATGGGAAACCTACTAAAATTTACTTGATTTGTACAAGAGGAAGAACTTGTATGTTTCAAGTGAATGGCAATCTAACTTGAATCGCTAGAATAGAGAGTCACAGCCTCTCAATCAATCTCCAGACTTGAGCCAATTTACAGACACACAACCCTTTGGATGAAGGGGTGGCTGGGTCCCCTTGAGGAAGAACCCCACTACACTGTCAGTTGCTGGTCTTTCTTCCAGCCTCCCCCAAAGGGATCTTCGATCATTTTATAAGAGTACACTGGGGGAAAGGGACTAATCAGCCTTTTGTGGGATTACTGGACACTGGTTTTGTCTTCTTACTGTGGGTCCAATGGGTCCCCAAACTCATTCTGTGGTGATTTCCCTGGTTCCAGACTTCATAATTGGAATAGACATGCTCAACAATTGACAGAAGCTCCACAGTGAATCCCTGAAATATGGAATAAGAGTTATTAAGGTTGGAAAAGCCAGGTGGAAACTAGTAGAACTACATTTACTTAGAAAAATAGTAAACCAAAGCAATACCACTACACTGAATGTTAATGGATTAAATGTACAAGTCAAGAGACAGAGTAGCAGATTGAAAAAGAAAACAGGACCCTTCAATATGCTGTCTACAAGAGACATACCTTAAACACAAAGACAAAAATAGATTAAGAATTAAAGGATGGAAAAAATATACCAAGCTAATTGCAATAATAAAAAAAAAAGAGCATTAGTGGCAATATTAATCTCTGATAAAATAAACTTTAAGGCAAAAACCAGCATAAGAGAATAAGAGACAAAGGACATTAACTCATGAATAAAGAGTCAGTTGAACACGAGGACATAACTGTAATAAATATCTATGCTCCCCAAAAAAGAGCCTAAAAATACATAAATCAAATCCTAATAGAATTGAAGAAAGAAACAGCTACAATAATAGTGGGAAATTTTAATACACCACTTTCAAAAAAGGACAGAACAACCAGCAGGAAAAAATCCAAAACAAAAATGGCAGTCTGATTAGCTACTACAAGAACAAGCAAGTTGTATGCTGGGGAGCCATTAAGGGAAGCAATCAAGTCCCTTCAGGACAAACCAAGACTGAAACTCAAAGGGAACACATGAGCAGGCATGTAAGCTTACTGGCAACCGCGTTGGTGAGTGAAGAGGGGGAAAGGCAGCAATAAAGATATAGGCTGAGTTCCATCATGTTCCATAGATTCCCATCAACCTGGAGACAAGAGAGAGATGAGGAAAGACTGGTTGGTTAGAGTATGGCAAGACCTGGGGACTCCTGAGCCCATGGACAAGGACATAGCCATGGAGGGATAGAGCTGAGAGTGAAGCTGCCAGCTGATATGAAGTGAGGGGAGATGCATAAGAACACCCAAACTTGCAGATAGTACCCATTTGACCTAGCTTCAATGGATTGATCAAAACTCGACTTGTTGTTGTTGTTAGGTGCCATTGGGTTGGTACCAACTCAGAGCGACCTTATGCACAGCAGAATGAAACATTGCCCGATCCTGAGACAACCTCACTATTGTTGCCACGCTTGAGTCCATCGATGCTGCCACTTGGCCAATCCATCTCGTTGGGGGTCTTCCTCTTTTTCTCTGACCCTCCACCTTACCAAACATGATATCCTTCTCCAGCGACTGGTCCCTCCTGACAATATGTCCAAAGTATGAGAGACGAAGTTTGGCCATCCTAGCCTCCAAGGAGCACTCTGTCTGCACTTCTTCCAACACAGATCTGCTGGTTCTTTTGGCAGCCCATGGCACGTTCAATATTCTCCTCCAACATGATAACTCAAAAGCATCAGTTATTCTATGGTCTTTCTTGTTCACTGTCCAGCTTTTGCATGCATATGAGGTTATTGAAAATACCATGGCTTGGGTCAGGTGCACCTTAGTCTTCAAGCTGAAATCTTTGCTCTTCAACACTTTAAAAAAGGTCTTGTGTAGCAGATAGAGGAACATTAAAAAAAAAAAAATGCTGATAAAGGAAACAAGTGTAAATTGCTACAATCTGATGAACTTGACCTATACCAAATTAGAGAAAAGGAGTCTTCACATCAAGAATCAATCCAAGAGAGGGCGGTGCTTCCCTGACCGGGCAGGACAGTTGTTTGGCTGTCACATAGCCTTCCTTTTGCTTTTGGAGGACTCTTTGTCTCCCTATATTACACAAGAAGAGTCAGCAACCACTGCCAAAAATCCAAGCCGCAATCACACCTTATAAAATACCAAAACCCAGGCAAGAACCAATATCAGCAGACATATACCAGGGAAACAGGTAACACCTGTGTAAGTCACTCTGAGTCAAGCAATAAGAAGAAGGAAAAGATAAGACCACACCCTGATCACATCTCCCTGGAAACAATCATGAAGCATAAAAAAGTACCAAAATACATACTCACTTAAGTATTAGGGCCACAGATAAGCAGTAAATATGCCTAAGAAGCAAAAACGGATGACCATATCAGCACATGTCCAGAGAAAAGATAAAATATCAGAGACAAATGACCTAGAAGTAGACCTGGAATCCATTATGGAAGGAGGGCAGTCCCTGGAAATGCCTGAGAAAGAATTCATAAAAATAATTATGAAATGTTTCAAAACACTCTACAATGAAGTTGAGAAAAATAAGGAAGAAGTCAGGAAAGTGCTACAAGAGCAATAAAACAAGATAGATACAGCATTGGAAGCAATTCAAAACCTACAGAAAGAGGTCCAAACAATCAATAACAAAATGGCAGAAATAGAAAACATTCTGGAAGGGCAGAGGAATAGAATAGATGAGATGGAAGGAAGAATCAGCAAGCTGGAAGACAGGTCTATCAATACCACTAAGATAGAAGAACAAACATAAAGAAGGATAAAAAATTCTGAAGATGGTATAAGATTCATGCTGGACAACATGAAGAGGAATAACTTAAGAAGTATTGGCATTCCAGAGCAAGAAGAATCATAAAAGTCCACAGAGGAAATAGTCGAAGAACTACTGGAAGAAAATTTCTCCAACATCCTGAAAAGCAAAAAAATCAAAGTACAAGAAGCTCAACGAACCCCAAGAAGGGCAGACCCAAAAAGAAAATCACCAAGACATATCATAGTCAAGCTCCCCAAACTCAAAGATAAGGAGACACTTCTGAAAGCAGCCAGAGAAAACAGAA
>NW_006408922.1:1381249-1383356 GCF_000296735.1 Chrysochloris asiatica
TAAAAAAAAAAAAAAAAGAATCAATCCTAGAGTCGTCTCCGTGCAGCGCAGAGAGCGCAGAGTCAGTGAGGCTGCCTGCCGCGAGCACCACCGGCTCAAGGTGCTGGCAGAGCAGCTGCTGCGTGACACGGAAGGCGTCCCGGGCACGTGGCAGTTGTGCCAGGCAGGCCTCAGGCCACTGAAGCTGGCAGCCGTGTGGATGCAGGGCACGGTGGTGGAGGTGGGCAGCAGCGAGGCGTGGCTGTGGGACCAAAGCGGGGCTTTCACTGGAGCTGGTGCTGAGTGGGCCTCCCTGCCTGGTCCTAGGAAAGTGCGTGATCGTGATGGGCGGGGTCTAGGCTTGCAGCCCTTCAGGCTGTGAAGATGACCGATTTTTCTGATAACCGCATCCAAGAAAGCTTGTGGGAGTTGGAAATACAAGATTTACATAGGAATATCCCTTAGGTAGTGCTAGAACTGTAGTTAAAACCCACTGAGAGCCTGGAGCTGTTGAAGTCTTCTGCCATGTGGATTTCATCTACCTGTTCAATGTCTGCTTCTCCAAAGATTCTCAGAGGGCTCTGGTTGATCCTGAGTCCAGATGTAGGAATTTTTTCATGCCAGAATGAAAAACTCTGCTTGGGCTGCCCCTTGAATATGTTTGCTGGTGAAAAGCAGATGTATTCTCTGTTGTTTGGGGTTTTGTGTGCGCTAATTCTTTCTCTCTAAATCACACAAAAATCTCATGTTGCATTTTCCAGATTTTGCAAGTGATGATACTTTTTCCAGTACTTCTGTGAAGACCCTGTTTTTTGTTTTTGTTGTTATTGTTGTTTTATACGAGGCCAAATTTGAATCTGTCATTGCCCGAGGTGATTCAAGCGTGGTTCCAGGCTGGAAAACAGTCTGTGTCAGAAACGACACGACATCAGTCCTTAGTCTTCTGCATGCAAAACTCCAATATCCTGTTTTCAAGTCAGGTGGCATTTTCCAGAAGCAAGTACAGCGGCCCACAGCCGAGCCCAGCTGGCCTTCCTCTTGTTGCAGACACCACACAGCCAGTTCTGGTGGGTTTCCACCATAGATACTGAGGGTGATACAGTCATCCTTAACTTGCCCCCTTTACTTGAGATGCTGAAGTGCTCTCCAAATTTGTCCCATGGAAGAGGCCCTGGAGCAGAGTGAAGATCAGGATTGTGGATCGCTTTTCAGAACGTCGCTAAAGTTCCATGAGACGACACCACAAAGAAGTACTCCCTGCTCCAGGATCCTGCCACCTCTTTGCTTGATTTTGCCTGAACTGAGTGTTGAGTTTCGGCTCTCTGCTCTTTGCACAGGCCTCATTTTCTTTTGGACTGTGAAAATGAACTCGCGTTTTGAAGCATCACAATAAACAGAAGTTAACAATTAAAAAAAAAAAAATCAATCTTATCCCCTCTGTATACAGGGTAGATAGGGACAGGAAGCAAAGACATTGGCTACCTAAAATGGGAGGGGAGGTTATAAAGGCACGAAGTGACTAACTTACAAGTTTTCAAGAGGGAGTCTAGTTTCTGTGTGTGGAGGGGAGTGGGTAGAATCCCCACTGAATAGTTTTCATCTTGTCTAGATGGTTCTGTTGAAAGGAAGTGGGAATAAGATTCTTAAGATTCAATAGTGAGTAATTGTTATCATGACTAATTGCGATTGTCACAATTGTAAGGTAGCATTTTTGTAACAAAAAGGGGGGAGTAGTTAATCTTGCAGTCCAGGAACAGAGAACCCTAGCACCATCAAGGGAGAAGAACACGAACATAATGTGGGACCCTATCCAGAGAAGCAGCGACACCAGAGATGGAGGCAGAGATGCTGACATGGAGAGATAGAGCAGTTGACCACTCTAGACTCATGGAAAGAGAAAGGCTGTGTGCTGATGGTCAGTAGGCAGGCTTGCAGAATGTGCCCTTTGGTTGTTTTTTTTTTTTTTTTAAGTTTTTAATGTTTTATTGTGAATTATATGGTAGTTTATGTGAGAGAACTTTAGTTTTACATTCATTCCATCATATATCATCTCATTGCCAGGGTTCCAATCCCCTCCATGCATCATCAACCAGCCAAAGGGTATATCCTAGAAACCCGCCCCCTACAC
>NW_006408922.1:1384011-1387745 GCF_000296735.1 Chrysochloris asiatica
CTCCAAGGCCTGCCCTCCTTCCAGCATGGAGAGAAGGTCTACTTCTGGTTCATTTGTCTCAGATATTTTATCTTTTTTCTGGACATGTGCCAATATGATCATCTGCTTTTGCTTCTTGGACATGTTTAATGTTTATCTGTGGCCCTAATAATTAATTAAGTATGTACTTTGGTAATTTTTTATATTTTCTGATTGCCTCCAGGAAGATGTGATCAGGATGTGGCCTTCCCTATTCACTCTTCACGTTTTACGCTCGCTCTCCCTACTGGAACTTCTCGCCCTTTGGTTTTTTAAAATGATTATATATTCCTGAGTGTTTTTGTGTACACCCAAAAAACAACAACAAAAACAGAGGGAATAGAAGCAAATACTGTTGAATGATGATGCATGGAAGGGATTGTAATCATTGCAATGAAATTATGAGTATAAAACTGATGTTCTCCCATGTAAACTATTACTCAATTCACAATAAAAACATAAGAAAAAAAGGCCAGAACAACAGAAACTCAACAAAGACAAAGAGAACTAAACATGATAATCAATCAACTTGACCTCATATTATTTATACAGAATATTCAATCCAATAACAGCACAATACTCATTCTTTTCCAGTGCACATGTAATATTCTCCAGATAGACCGTGTGCTAGGCCAAACAGCAAATCTCAGTGAATTGAGAAACATGAAGAGACTAAAAAGCATCTCAAATCATAGTGCAATAAAACTCACCAGTGAGCCATTTGGATTCATGTAAACTATCACATAATTCACAATAAAAACATTAAAAAAATTGCCCTCTCAAAACTGCTTTTGTTGTGTCCCAAAGTTTTGGTATGTTTTGCTTTCGTTCTCATTTGTTTGTAGGAATTTTTTTGGGTTCACTTCTTATTTACTCTACTACCCAGTAGCTTTTAAGCAGGGTACTATTTAGTTCATGTATTTGATTTTATCTTCTCAGATCACAGCAAATCTAACAAAAGAAAAGAGGGAGAGATGCAAATAACACACATGTGAAATAATATGGATGACATCACAACAGAAACAATGGGCAAAGGATAATAACAGAATACTATGATGAGCTGTACTCCAACAAATTAGAAAATATACAGGAAATAGATGGATACATTTTTGGGAAAAAAACCCAACCTACCTAAATAACAGAGTGAAGGAGAAAACTTGAATAGACCTATAACTAAACTAAACAAACCTTTAACATTCCAGGATAAACATAATCTAAGAGATTTTATCAAAACCAATCCAGCACTTCAAAACACCCTAAAGGGAGATCTTTTCCACACACAGAGTAGACAGGGATGGGCAACTTGGACATTAGCTGCCCAAAATGGGGGGTGGGGGTGGGGGAGGTGCCTACAAAGGCAAGAAGTGACTGGCTTACAAGCTTTCAAGAGGGAACCTAGAGCCAGGGGGCATGGAGGAAGGCAGAATCTACAGTGAGTACTATACAATCTGTCTAGGCAGAGCTGATGAAATGAAATGCAGATGGGTCTCTTGTGATACAATAGTGAATAATTGTTATCAGGATTGATTGTGAGGGTTGGAAATGTAAAGGTAGATGTTTTATAGCAAGGAAGGGAGTGATTAACTTTCCAGTCTATGAGCAGAGGTCCCTAGGACCATCAACGGAGAAGAGCCGAGAGCGGGACCCTACCCAGAGAAGCAGTGATGCCTGAGATGGAGGCAGAGACGATGACGTGGAGCGATGGAGCAGCTGGGGACTTTAGATCCAGAGATGGAGAGGGACTGTGTGCTGAAGACTGGGGGTGGGGGAGTAGTGTAGGGGGCAGGTTTGCAGGGTATACCCTTTGGTTGGTTGATGATGCATGGAGGGGATTGGAATCACAGCAATGAAACAATATACGATAGAATGAATATAAAACTAATATTCTCTCATGTAAACTATCATAAAATTCACAATAAAACATTACAAAAAAAAAAAGTGAAAAAAAAATCCTAAAGGGAGATCTTTGGACTGAAAACCAACAAGAACAAACAACAACCAGAGATTGACAGATGTGGCAACACCACCTGGAACTCAGTCTACAGATAGCAGAGTCCAGAACAGAACAAAACAACAACAACAACTTCAAAGGAGCTGGGAAGTTAACCGAAGATCAAAATTATATCAATGTCAAAGAAGGGATAACCATAGCAACAAAGATCCAGATGGTGAGGATGTCAGGTAGATTACAGGATGCAATAGATTCTCTTAAATGGAGAGAAAAGTTAATAGACTATAAGGTAACCCCAAAGAAAGTTAGTACTTCACAACTTACCATGAAAATGAACTTCTAAGCAGAACAAGCAAACATGAAAACTAAGAAGAAACCCACAAGAAATAGCACAAAAAACACAATCTCAGCACAAGAAGGTGTGCAGGACAAAGGATCAAACAGCACTACCAAATAATTAACATAATGGCAGCAATTAATTCATACCTATTGATAATTACATTTAATGTCAATGGATTGCATGCACCAGTGAAGAGATAGAGAGTGGCAGAATGGATAAGAAAACGAGACCCTTCAATATGCTGCCTGTAAGAGACACACCTTACACACAAAGACAAAAACAGACTAAAAGTTAAAGGATGGGGAAAAAAATATGCCAAGCTAACTGCAACAATAAACAAGCAGGAGTGGCAATACTAATCTCTAATAAAGTAAACTTTAAGACAAAAACCAGCATAAAATAAAGAAGGACACTGCCTCATGATCAAAGGGTCAATTGAGCAAGATGACATACCGTAATAAATATCTACACTCCCAATGAAAGAGCACCAAGATATATGAAGCAAACCTTATGAGAATTGAAGAAAGAAAGCATATTGGTTACAAATCAGGCTGCAAACCTTAAGGTCAGCAGTTTAAAACTACCAGCCACTCCACGGGAGAAAGATGAGGCTTTCTGCTCCCATAAAGATTTACAGTCTCGGAAACCCTGTACAGGGTCACTATGAGTAGGAACTGACTCAATGGCATTTAACAACAACAACTATAGTGGGGGATTTTAATACGCCAGTTCTGAAAAGGGAAAGAACAACCAGAAAGTAAACTCGACAAAGTTACAGATGAACTAAACAACACAATCAACTATCTTGACCTCATAGATGTGTACAGAACATTCAACCCAACAATAGCACAATATACATTCTTCT
This sequence comes from Chrysochloris asiatica, assembly GCF_000296735.1. Lineage (NCBI taxonomy): Eukaryota > Metazoa > Chordata > Mammalia > Afrosoricida > Chrysochloridae > Chrysochloris > Chrysochloris asiatica. The sequence continues at coordinate 1,387,186 of NW_006408922.1, forward strand.
CCAGTGCACGTGGTACATTCTCCAGAATTGACCATGTGTTAGGTCACAAAGCAATCCTCCATAAATTTACAAACATCAAAATATTACAGAGCATCTTTTCAGACCACAATGCTATAAAAGTAGAAATCAACAATAAGAAAACCAAAGAATTAAAGTCGAATACATGGAAACTGAATAACACCCTGCTGAAAAGCAACTGGGTAAAAGAAGAAATAAAATGTGAATTCACAATGTTCCTAGAAACAAATGAGAATGAGAACACAACATACCAAAATCTGTGGGACACAACGAAAGCTGTGCTGAGAGAACAATTTACTGAGATAAATGTGCACATCCAAAAAGAGGAAAGAACCAAAAATTAACACATTAACACAGCATCTCCAACAATTAGAAACAAACCAACAGAGGGAAGCTACAGTCACCAAAAGAAAAGAAATAATAAAGATAAGAGCAGAAATAAATGAGATGGAAAACAGAAAAACTATAGAAAGAATCAACAGGACAAGAAGCTGGTTCTTTGAAAGGATTAATAAAATTGATAAATCATTGGAAAAACTAAC
>NW_006408922.1:1388821-1390295 GCF_000296735.1 Chrysochloris asiatica
GATTTACACCCTCGGAAACCCTGTACAGGGTCGCTATGGGTCAGAACCGACTCGAAGGCACTTAACAACAACAACAACAAATTGGCAAAGAGGAAGCAAAACTCTATTTGCAGACGATATGATCCTATACATAGAAAACCCCATAGACTCAGTAACAAAACTACTAGACCTCATAGGAAGATTCAGCAAAGTGGCAGGATATAAGATCAACATACAAAAAACAGTTCGATTTCTCTATAGTAACAACAACAGCATTGAAAAGGACATTAGTCAAGCAATTCCATTTACAATAGCCACCAAAAAGATGAAATATTTAGGAATAAATGTAACCAGAGAAACAAAAGACTTATACAAAAAAATTACAAACCACTACTACATGAATCCAAAAGAGACTTACAGAAGTGGAAGAACATACCATGTCCCTGGATAGGAAGACTCAACATTGTGAAAATGTCAATACTGCCCAAAGCAATTTAAACATAGAATGTTCCAACAACATTCTTCAAAGAGATGGAAAAGACTATTAAAAACTTTATATGGAAAGGAAAGAGACCCAGAATAAGCAAAGCACTGCTTAAGAAGAAGAATAAGGTTGGAGGCCTCTCACTCCCCAACTTCAAATTTTACTACACGGCTACAGTGGTCAAAACAGCTTGGTATTGGTACAATGAAAGATACATAGATCAATGGAACAAAATTGTGAATCCAGAAATTAACCCGTCTACATACAGCCAACTGTATGTTTTTTGACAAAACACCTAAATATAACGCATAGGGAGGTGATAGTCTCTTCAACAGATGGTGCTGGCAGAACTGGAAAACGATATGCAAAAGATTGAAGCAAGACCTTCACCTCACATCTTATACAAAAACCAACTCAACATGGATTAAAGATCTAAATGTGAATCCCAGAATTATGAAGGCCATCAATGAAAAAACAGGGACAAATGTGAGGGCATTAATTCAGGGTATACACAGACTACAAAACATCTTGAAAACTACACAAACAAAAGTAGACAAAATAGATGAGTGGGACATACTAAAAATTAAGAACTTATGTGCATCAAAAGACTTCCCTAGAAGAGTAAACAGGGAACACACGGAATGGGAAAAAATCATTTGCAATGACACATCAGACAAGGGACTTATTTCTAAAATATACAGGAAACTACAACACATCTAAAGAAAAAGACAAATAATCCAATTAAAAAACTGACACAGGACATGAACAGACACTTCACCAAGGAAGAGATCCGGGCAGCCAACAAACATATGAAGAAATGTTCATGATCATTAGCCATTAGAGAAAAGCAAATCAAAACAACAATGAGATAATCATCTCACACCAGCAATAACAGCAAAGATCAAAAAGTAGAGGACAATAAATGCTGGCGGGGATGTGGAGAGACTGGGACACTCTTGCAAAATGGTCCAACCTCTCTGGAAAGCAATATGGCACTTCCTCAGAAGGTTG
>NW_006408922.1:1392656-1393984 GCF_000296735.1 Chrysochloris asiatica
AACCATAGCAATGAACCCATATGCGATAGGATGAATGTAAAACTAATGTTCTCCCATGCAAAAAAAAAAGAGGGAGCCTAAATCCAGATGGCGTGGAGGAATGTAGAATCTCCACTGAGTAGTGTCCAATCTGTCTGGGCAGTACTGATGAAAAGAGATGGAGGTAGCAACCATGTAATACAATAGTCTCAGGACTGACGGTGAGGGTTGGAAATATAAAGGTAGACGTTTTATAGCAAAAGGAGGGGAGTGTTTGACTTTGCAATCAAGTAGCGGAGAAGAGCGCTCAAAGGAGTGTGGGACCCTACCCAGAGAAACAGTGACTCCGGAGATGCAGGCAGAGAGGATGACATGGAGAGATGGAATGACTGGGAACTCTAGACCCAGAGAGGGAGAGGGGCTGTGTGCTGAACACCAGGGGACATGCTTTCTGGGTATACCCTTTGGTTGGTTGATGATGTATGGAGGGTATTGTAACCATGGCAATGTAAGGATATGTGATAGGATGAATGTAAAGCTAATGTTCTCCCATGTAAACGATCACACAATTCCCAATAAAACATTTAAAGTATATATTTTAAAAACACACATTTAAGTCCTATTTAAATGATAAGAAGTATTTTAACAGCATTATTTGCAGTGGCAAACCACCGAAACAGAGACAGAAAGCAACCTAAATGTCTATTAAGTAGAAAAGAGGTAAACAAGTTATGGTACATCTATACTGTTGGCTGTTGTGTGTAGCTGAGTCAATTCTGACTCAGCAACTCTAAGACAGAGTAGGAGCACCAGGTTCCCCAGAGCTGCTGGTAGGTTTAAACCAACCTCACACATCTTTAAGTTAGCAGTTGAACACTTAACTGTTGCACCAACCGGGCATACTTCTATTACAAAGCAATTGAAAGAATGGACTCTAAATTTAATGATATGGTAAGATAGCTATGATATATTCTTAAGTAGAAAAAGCAAATTTCAGAAAAATATACCCCACAAACAAAATGATGAAGACCTGTGTTAGTGACATTTTTACTCATTGAACCTCTGGGTGAAATTAGGACAGAGATGTTGTTGTTGTGAAGTGACATATAGGGTTTCCAAGGAGCAACTGGTGAGATTGAACTACTGACCTTGCAGTTCAAACAGCTTTGTAGTCTGGCGCATTAACCCACAGTGCCATACCAGGACTCCAGGACAAAGATAGCTAATAGTAAAATAGGCATTATTATATTTATTTGAACTAATATTTATAAGGAGCTCTGGTAGCGTAGTGGTTACGAATCGGGCTGCGAACCTTAAGGTCAGCGGTTCGAAACTACCAGCCGCTCCGT
>NW_006408922.1:1395049-1403542 GCF_000296735.1 Chrysochloris asiatica
AACACCATAACTCAAAAGCATCAATTATTCTATGGTCTTCCTTATTCACTGTGCAGCTTTCACATGCATATGAGGTTATTGAAAATACCATGGCTTGGGTGAGGCGCACCTTAGTCCTCAAGCTGACATCTTTGCTCTTCAACACTTTAAAAATAGGCACAATGAAAACCAGAATATCAAGGCAGAGATCTATAGCTCTGAAACAAGAAGTCCTACAAGAAAGGAAGTAATGCAGTCACTGTCCAGAATGACATGGAATTATATGTCCTCTTCACACCTCTTCAGTTGTATGTCCGTGGAGTCATTTCTACCAGATCACTGGTAGAATTTTTCTGGAACTGGGGCAGCAGGAATTCCTCTTCACAGTTCTGAAACTGATTGCTCCAGAACTGGTTATTCCAGACTTGGGTGCACCAAGCCTGGCTGTTCCAGGTCTGGTGGCTTTAAGCCTGGCTGTTCAAGCTCTGGTTGCTCCACATTGTTAGGTTTCCAGAAGGAAGACATTCCTGGTGATAGGAAGCATAGAGGTCCAGGGATTCCGTAGGTGCAGAGACCTTCTGAGCCACATCATTGCTACTATTTGGCCATTAATGTTTTCTGCCACCTCTTACATTTCCTTCTCTGGTTTCCTAAGATTCAGGACTTGGGAAAGTTCTTGCATCTGCTTGAGGCTGAGGTATTTCTATTTCTGAAATCTGTCATTGCGTATGCAGTTGCATCTGAGAGAACACAGTTCTGACCTGTTTCTTGCCCTGGCCTTCACCTACCTTATTCACTGTACTCTTCACTATAGAAGTGAGCAGTTTTATTTTGGGGCTGGTGGAAGAATAAGGAATAAGCAGATCAGTCTCTGAGTAGAGTGCCTCAGAAGATGACAGTTGCAAGGATGTATAATTTTCTTCAGCCCCCCCCCCTCAAATCATAAATATTGGTGAAGAGTACCCAGAATCACAAGCTTTCGGCAAGCTTTGGGGAGAAGCTAGACCCACACTCATGTTGTTGAGTAGAAAAGGAAAAGAAAAAATCAAAGACCTAGACTGGGCGAATCCAAGTCCAATTGCAAGGTGTTTTGATTGGGTGATTTAAAGATCTTCAGATATAAAAGCATTAAAAGGCTGAGGTGAAGGGACCATCTCAACAGCAGTAGACAAGCCAAAACCAGCAAACAATCATTTTGTTTTGGTTCAGTAACTCTGTGTATTCCTTCCTTGTCTTTAGATGCTTTTTGCCCATTGTTGTTGCTGTTAGGTACTCTTGAGTCGGTTCCGACTCACAGGAACATTATGCACAACAGAATGAAGCACTGCCCAACCTGTGCAATCCTCATAATGGTTACCCTTGAGCCATTGCTGCTGCCACTATGCCAATCCATCTTGTTGGGAGTCGTGCTCTTTTTCGCTGACCCTTTAATTTACTAAACATGATGTCCTTTTTCAGGGACCAGTCCCTCCTGGTAATATGTTCTAATATGAAAGATAAAGTCTCAATATGCTGGCCTCCAAGGAGCATTCTGCTTGTACTTTCTCCAACACAGATTTGTTTGTTCTTCTGGCAGTCCCTGGTACTTTTTTTTTTTTTTGAGTTTTTATTGTGAATTGAGCGAAAGTTTACAGGGTAGATCATCAGTTTCACATTCAACGAATCATATAGTTTGCTTCATTATAATGATTATAATCCCCTCCATGTACCATCAGTTAACAATATTTCTCTCTAATAATTTTAGCTTTTTTTTTTTTTTAACACCCAGGCATATATAATAATTTAAACCACCATAGGACACATTCTGCAAGTCTACCTTGTGGCCACCAGCTCTCAGTACCTCTCTTTCCATGAATCCAGAGTCCTCAGCTGTTCCCTCTCTCCATGTCCCCATCTCTGCCTCCATCTCTGGTGTCACTGCTTCTCTGGATAGGGTCCTGCATTCCACTTGTGCTCTTCTCCCTTCATGGTCCTAGGGTCCTCTGTTTTGGAACTGTAAGATTAACTACTCCCCATTTTTGTTACAAAACTTCTACTAGAAAAGTACCTTTAATTACAGCATTAATCCAGCCATTCAAGTATTCCTCAGGGTTCAAGTGTTTTGATGCTTTTCAAACTTTAATGTGCATAGTAGCCATTCAGGAGACTTGTGAATATTTTTATTCCATTAGTCTGAGGGGGATGAACACACACAGAATTTCTCAAACTGAAAGAACTGAAGAAAAAATCAAGTCTTAAAATATTAAACGGCAAAATATTGAATGATGCATAAAACATTAAAAAAGGATGCATGGAATAGACAGAATCACTATAACAAAAATAATTGCTCTACCCTCAACCATTTCAACTCTCTTTGGAATGGGCACAAATATGGATCTTTTCCAATCAGTTGGCCAAAGAGCTGTCTTCTAAATTTCTTGGCATAGATGAGTGAGTGATTCCAGTGGGGCATCAGTTTGTTGAAAGATTTCATCCATTTCAAGAGATTGTAAATGATCAAGAACAGATGGTATTGAAGGAAGAAGTCCAAACTGCACTGAAGGCATTTTTGAAAAACAAGGCTCCAGGAATTGACAGGGCAGTGGAGTCCCTCATTTGTCTATGCCAAGAAACTTGGCTACTTGGCCAACCTATTGGAAGAAATCCATTTTATTCCAATTCCAAAGAAAGGTGACCCAATGGAATTTGGAAGCCATTGAATAATATCATTAATATCATGTGTAAGTAAAATTTTGATGTAGATAATTCAAAAACATTTGCAGAAGTACAAGGAGTTGCCAGAAATTCAAACTGGATTCAGAAGATGATGTGGCACGAATGATATCATTATTGATGTCAGATGGATCTTGGCCTAAAATCTGATGTTTACTTTTGTGTTATGGAGTATGCAAAAGCATTCAACTTTGTGGATCATAACAAATAATAGATAACATTGCAAAGAATGTTAATTGTGCTCCTAAGGAATCTTTACATAGACCAAGAGGCAGTTATTTAAACAGAACAAGGGGATATTGAATGGTTTAAAATCAGGAAAGATATATGCCAAGGTTGTGTTATTTCATCATACTTATTCAATCTGTATGATGAACAAATAATCTGAGAAGATGGATTATATGAAGAGGAACTTGGCATCAGGTTAGAGAAAGACTCATTAACAACCTTCCATATGCAGATGACACAACCTTGCTTGTTGGAAGTAAAGAGGACTTAAGATATTTTCTGATGAAGGTCAAAGTATGGATTGCACCTTAGCATAAAGAAAACAAAAATCCTTACAACTGGACCAATAAATAACATCATAGTCCTGGTATGGCACTGTGGGATAAAGCACTGGACTGCAAGGTCAGTTTGAACCACAAGGTTGTCAGTTCAAACTCACCAGTCACTCCTTGGAAACTCTATACAGGGTTTCTATGAATAAGAACTGACTCTGGTTAGCATAGTGGTTACGAATCGGGCTGCGAACCTCAAGGTCAGCAGTTTGAAACTACCAGCCGTTCCGTGGGAGAAAGATGAGGCTTTCTGCTCCGTAAAGATTTACAGCCTTGGAAACCCTGCACAGGGTCGCTATGAGTCGGAACCGACTCCACAGCACATAACAACAACAACAACAACAGCACTTAACAGCAACAACAAATAGAGAAAAGATTGAAATTGCCAAAGACTACACTTTGCTTGTATCCAGTTAACACTCATAGAAGCAGTAGTCAGGAAACCAAACAATATATTGCATTAGACAAATCTGCTGCAAAAGATCTCAAAGTTGTAAAAGAGCAAAGATGTCTCCCTGAAGACCAAGGCGGACCGTTCCCAATCCCTGATATTTTCAGTTGCCCGTATGCATGTAGAAGTTGGAAAATGAATAAGGAAGACTGTAAAAGAATTGATGCATTAGAATTATGGTGTTGAGTCCCTGGTACTTTTAATATTGTTTTCCAACACCATAACTCAAATGCATCAATTCTCCTGCATTCTTCCTTATACAGTGTCCGACTTTCACGTGCACATGAGGCTGTTGAAAATTCCATGGCTTGATTCAGGCTGAAGGTTGTAGTCTTTGATCTTCATTAGTATTTTGCCCATGTTGTTGTCAAGTGCTGTCAAGTCGGTTCCGACACATAGCAACCCTGTATCGGGTTTCCAAAGAGCAGCTAGTGAATTAGAACTGCTGACCTTGCAGTTAAGACTGACCTTGTGGCTCAAAGCCACTTTGTGGTCCAGTGCATTATCCTACAGTGCCACACCAGGACTCCCCATGTTGATGTTGTTGTTAAGTGCCGTCAAGTCAGTTCTGACTCATTTTGTTTACTGTTGTTGCCATCAAGTTGGTTCTGATCCTCAGCGACCCTGTATAGCATTTCTGAGGAACAGCTGGTGACCTTGCGATTCAAACTAACTTTGCAGTTCAGCACATTAACTCACAGTGCCACACCAGGACTCCCAGTTCTGACTGGTAGCAATCTAGCAATCGTGTATAGGGTTTCTGAGGAGCAGCTGGTGAGCTTGAACCCCCTCCCCCCCCCGCCACCTTGGGGTTAAAATAAACCTTCCAGTCCAGCATATTAACCTGCAGTGCCACAGAATCCTTCAATATTGCAAGTCGAGGCTTTTAGACTGCCTCCACCTTTTGTACGTGTTTCCTATAGACAGCATATTGAAGGATCCTATTTTGTTATCCATTCTGCTACTCTCATTTACATTCAGTGTAATTATCCATAGGCATGAGTTGATTGCTGTCATTTTGCTGTGTGGTTGTTATTTTGTATGTGTGTGTGGTGTTGCTGGTTTCTTTGTTTCCACATATTTTTCTGCACTGAGTTCATTTTGTTTGTGGGTTTTCTTTTCATTTTCATTTCTATTGTGCTGTTGTTGTTGTTCAGTGCTGTTGAGTTGGTTCCAACTCATAGCAACCTTGTATAGGGTTTCCAAGGAGCAGCTGTGGGTTTTGAACGGCCGATCTTATGGTTCAAAGTCCAGTGCTGATCCTACAGTGCCACATCATATTTACGAAATCTTTCTGATTTTCCTATTTTTATTTTGATGTGAAGGTGTATTAATTTCCTTTAGGTTATCCTATAATTTATTAATTTTCCCTCCTTAAAACAGTCTGTTTTACCTTGAAATCTACTTGACTTCCTCATTATTTGGAAGTTCTGTATCTACATTGTTGTTGTTAAGTGCCATCGAGTCTGTTCCGAGTCATAGGGTTTCCAAGGAGTGACTGGTGAGCTTGAACCACCAACCTTGTGGTTCAAACTGACTTTGCAGTCCAGTGCATCCTTCTTTTTCTTTGTAGTTGATTTTATTATAAATTGAAGTCTTTGGTTCCTTATTTTCAGTCTTGTAGGTTTATTTTATTCTAAATACTTCTTTATCTAGATTGGGAGTCTTTTTGTAAAGTCGGTCTGATAATTACAAATTCTCAAAGGCTGTAAGTCTTTATCGAAGCAGTTGCCACATTTTTCTCCAATGGAGTGGCTGGTGAGTTTGAACTGCTGATCTTTCGGTTAGTAGCTGAGTACTTAACCAATGTGCCACCAGGACTTTCTCTATATATAGGTGTTTTTTTTCTTTTCTAAAGCTTTTATCGTGAATTGAGTGAAGGTTTACAGGGCAGATCATCAGTTTTACACCCAACGAATCATTGCAATGATTACAATCCATCTCCTCCATGTGCAATCAGTTAATAGTATTTACCTCTATTTCCTTTTTTAATGTACACGTGCAACACTGAAAATATGTATTCATTTAAATGTCCAAAGGGCACATTTTCCAAGCCAGCCTCCTGCCTGCAGGCACACTGCCTTTCTCAGTCCATGGACTTATAGTCCTCAACTGCTCTATTTCTATGTCATTGCTTCTGCCACCATCTCTGTTGTCACTGCTTTTCTGGTTAGGATCCCGTGCTCCACTCACATGCTCTTCCCTCTTGATGGTCCTAGGGTCCTCTATTCCTGAAATGACAGATTAACTGCTCCCCTCTTTTAGTTACACCTCTTCTACATTTACAGCTGTGACAATTGCCATTAGTCCTGATAATGATTACTCATAATTGAATCATAAAAGCCTATCCTCATCATCCCCTATCCCTTTTCACCAGATCCATCTGTACAAGAAGAAAACTATTCAGTGGCGATTTTATCTTACCCCCCTCATTCTGACACAAAGCACCCTCATGGAAGCTTGTAAGTCAGCCACTTTTATAGCCCCATTTTTGATAGCCAGTGTCTAAGTTGCCTGTCGTTATTAATCCAGTGTACTGAGGAGGCAGCTTAATCCTTGCCTATCGGTTGGAATTTCAGGCAGCTACATTCATAAACAAAGGTCCAGTTCATCAAATTGTAGCAATTTACGCTTCCTTCCTGTATCATACTTGTTAAATTTTCATCTGATAGAGTTCTTGGTCAGCAAGTTAGGTCAAATGGGTACTATCTGCAAGTTTGGGATTTCTTGCCTGCCTCCCCCTCACTTCAGACCAGCTGATCTCTTCACTCTCAATTCTAGCCCCTAGTAGCTAGGTCAGTGTCCATGGGTTCAGGACTTCACACATCTCCCTGAAATTCAAACCAACCAGCCCATTCTTTTCTCTCTCTTATTTCAAGGTCATCAGGTGTCTTTGGAATATGGATGAACTAAACCCATGTCTTCATTGCTGCATTTCTCCCACTTCCACTCACAAGTAGACAAGGGCAGTTACCAGCAAGCAAATAAGACTGCTCGTGTGTTCCCTTTGAGTTTCAGTGTTAGAAAGGGGTTTACCCTGATGGACTGACTTTTCTTGCCTTGATGGCTTCAAGTCAAGCAGCTTGTTTTGCTTGATATTGTCACAGACAAACAGTCTACACCCTCCCCGACTTCCCTGCTGGTCTTTCTTTCAAGAAGTATCTTCTGTTCCTCTAGCTGTTCTGGGTTGGTCTGCACATCCTTCCAAGTGGTAAGGTCCCACCTCTGAAGGTTCTGGGTGAGGTTCAGGATTCTACCTAAGGCCCCATACTCCACAAAGGCTTAACAAGAAACCTATTTCCCTGGGCAAATTCTCTCTAGGTTTTTTTTTTTGTTGTTGTTGTTATGTGTCATGGTGTACTCATAGCAACCCTGTACAGGGTTTCTGAGGCTGTAAATATTTACGGGAGCAGAAAGATGAGGATCTTTCTCCCACAGAACAGCTGGTAGTTTTGAACTACTGACCTTGAGGTTAGCAGCCTGACTCGTAACCACTGGTGCTACCAGAGCTCCTCATAGATATGTATAAAAACTCAGCTCACTGCCATCAGGTTCATTCTGAATCATAACGTCCATGTACAGGGTTGCCAAGTTTGTGTAAATCTTCACAGGAGCAGAAATCCTCAGTTTTCTCCACTGAAGATTTGAACTGCTGACCTTTTTGGTTTCAGCCCAGTACTTATCCCTACAGCACCACACCAGGACTCATATTTGTATGTTGCTGTTGGTGGTAAGAGATTCCAAGTAGCACCTGGTGGGTTTGAATCACTGACCTTAAGTTAGCAGTCCAGTGCTTATCCTACAGTGCCACACTAGGACTTCCGAGATATGTATAACATATGAGAATAAACCATTTATTGAATCATGATTACTAGTAACCATCACATACAAAAGGAACCCTAGCGGTGCACTGGGTTAAGGTTTGGGTGGTTAACTACTTCAGGGAGAAAGATGAGCAGAAAGTCTCATCTTTCTCCCACGGAACAGCTGGTAGTTTAGAACTGATGACCTTGTGGTTCGCAGCCTGATTCGCAACCACAATGCTACCAGAGCTTCTCACTCTGTCCTATGTTGTTGTTGTTGTTAGAGGCCTTCGAGTTGGTACTGACTCATAGTGACCTTATGTACAGCAGAACGAAACACTGCCCGATCCTGAGACAACCTCATTACTGTTCCCACACTTGAGCCCATTGATGCTGCCACTTTGCCAACCCATCTTGCTGGGGAATCTTCCTTTTTTTCTCTGACCTTACCAAACATGATATCCTTCTCCAGAGACTGGTCTGTCCTGACAATATATCCGAAGTATGAGAGACGAAGTTTGGCCATCCTGGCCTCTAAGGAGCACTCTGGCTGCACTTCTTCCAACACAGATCTGTTGCTTCTTTTGGCAGCCCATGGCACTTTCAATAATCTCCTCCAACAACATAAGTCAAAGGCATCAATTCTTCTATGGTCTTTCTTATTCATTGTCCAGCTTTTGCATTTATATGAGGTTATTGAAAATACCATGGCTTGGGTCAGGCCCACCTTAGTCTTCAAGCTGACATCTTTGCTCTTTCAACATTTAAAAAAGGTCTTGTGCAGTAGATTTGCCTAATGCAGTACGTCGTTTGATTTCTTGACTGCTGCTTCCATGAGTGTTGATAGTTGATCGAAGAAGAATGAAGTCCTTGACAACTTCAATCTTTTCTCTGTTGATAAGAATGGTGTTTATAGGTCCAATGGTGAGGATTTTTGCTTTCTTTACATTGAGATGCAATCCATACTGAAGGCTGTGCTCTTTGATCT
>NW_006408922.1:1404771-1423534 GCF_000296735.1 Chrysochloris asiatica
TCTTCTGGTCTTTGGTCTTTAGTGTTTAATGTATCAAATCTGTTCTTCAGATGATCTCTAAATTCAGGTGGGATATATTCAAGGTCATATTTTGGCTCTCTTGGACTTGTTATAGGGTCCCTATTAATCAGAATCCACTTGAAGGCAGTGTTGGGTCTTGTTTGGTTAATATATACTGTATATATTCTTACTCTAGGATGTAGTGTTTATGAATCGGGCTGCTAACCTCAAGGCTGGCAGTTCGAAACTACCAGCTGTTTCGCGGGAGAAAGATAAGGCTTTCTGCTCCCGTAAAGATTTGCAGCCTCGGAAACCCTGTGCAGGGTCATTATGAGTCGGAACCGACTCCACGGTACTTAACAGCAAGTATGTGTCCTGGTGTGGCACTGTGGGTTGATGAGCCAGACTGCAAAGCCATTTGAACTGCAAGGTCGGTGGTTCAAGCTCACCAGCTGCTCCTCAGAAACCCTATTCAGGGTCGCTATGGGTCGGAACCGACTCGACGGTACTTAACAACAACAGCAAAGTATGTGTTAGGCACATAGCAAAACGTGCTTTATATAAATTAACTATTTTAATATTAAGAAGCAGTACTAAATAAATAGTTCTATTTTATATATGATAAAACTAAGATATAGAGAAGTTATGTTACTTTCCAGTGCTTTCACATTTACTAAACACTTTGCACTAAAGGTCCTGAGAGAGAGAGCGCGCGCGTGCGCGAGTACACACACACACACACACACACACACACACACACACACACAACACAAGGCCTCAGATTCTCAGTCCATTTGGAAAAGTCCACTGCAGACCGGAAAACTACAATTCCCAGAGGTCATTGCGCGCTCAAGTCTGCGCGCGGACGTGTGCAGTATCAATTGAGACACTTGGGGTGCGCTGTGTTCGGTAGCTTTCCAGCTCTGCCCACGCGGCCCGTGCCTCTTCCTCGACCACTGGCGTGGTGCGGGGTCTCAGCAACTGTGTCCCTCGTGCTTGGACTGATCCAGGATTCACGATTCCGACTTGATTCACCATGGAGGAGGCGGATCGAATTCTCATCCATTCCCTGCGCCAGGCTGGCACGTAAGGACACTGCCCTGCTCACCCGGAAACCCCTGAAAACCCACATCCGGGACTCCATAATCTCGAATTCTGTTATCCCGTTACCTGGGGACCTGAAAACCCGGGACCTTGACATCTAGGGCACCAACTTTCAGATTTAAGACACTGCCCCTCCTCTGCTGGCATCGGGGGTGGGCTCTCAGACCCTTTGTTCCTGACACAAAGTTAACTCAAAGATACAGACCCGAACATGCTAAAACAATCTTGAAACCCCTAAGACATGGGACCAGCGGACTCACTAGGGTTGGTGTCACTCACTTATAAGGATAAGGGTCACTTATCCTTCCAGCTCTCAAATAGTGCCTGCTGAACAAATAAATACCTTTTCCAAATGGACTTCTGCCCATACCAGATAATCCAGAATCCTTAGTAATGTATATTATCAATTTTTATTATAGAATAATATGTAATAAATATAGTTGTAAATTTCTTAAATGTAACATTTCTTAAATTATCTGAATACTAGCAACAAAATTGTTTATAAAATCATTCTTCAATGAATTGGAGCAATTATTAATTATAGTATTATTAGTAACTGAGTAGAAATCTTTTAAAAAATTTCTCCTTAAATTATGACTTTGTCCTCAAAATCAGTTATTGATACAAGTTTACAAGTAATAATTATCACGATATAGTAGCTACACCACCAGAAAACTTGACAAATCAGTCACTATAAAAACTCCAGCAGCAAGGAAAACAACAGTGTGTGTGTAGCACCCAGATAAAGCTCCGTGATTGGAAGCTCATTATAATTGAGTAATGATAGTGTTGATGGAGCCCATTAGAAGGTTCAAAAAGTATATTTGCATGGAGTTTTTAGCTTTGTAGGTATACATGAAGGGGCTTCTGAAAGCTCGTGGAAAATTCCATTGTCTTCTATTTTTCTATGAACTTTCTGAAGTTAAAAAAATTTTTCATTGTTATAATTAACTACAAGAATGTTTTTATAAAAAAAACTAATAACTTTCTCCTGAAACTACCTAAAATTTTTATAGACAGTTATTTTGTTGTCTCCCACTTCTAACAATGTCACCTAGTGTAGTCCACACCCCCACCTCCCCTTGCTCCCCTAGTGACATCAGTGCTGCAACTATGGATCTTGACATCTGCAAAACCTAAGCCCTAGCATTACAAGAACTGGGAACTTTAAGGCCCTGGGACTCTTATATCTGGAGAACCTAATACCCCTGTCCCCCAAATTGCATGGAACTCAGAGGTCTTGCCATCCAGGGACTTAGATATACAGAGACCCTGATACTTGCAACTCCTGAAAAACCTAGCCTTCCAGTATCTAGTCTCCTCAAAACCCTAGTGACTAAACTTCTAGGGGCCCTGGCATGCAGGGAGCATTGTTTCCGGGGACTCAGAAACTCAGACCATGCCACTTGGACCCCTTGATCTTTTCAGACCCCAGAAATGTGGGTACTCTTAAGCATAGGGGAAATTTGAGATATTTTGAACTTAGGTCCCATCCATCCATCATTTTCCTATATCCAGGTCTTAGGACCTGAGGACTTTTCTAATTCTTACTTTTCCAAATTGAAGGCACAGTCACCGGTATCTAGGACCTGCTTGAACTGTGAGCACCCTCCCTACTCTCACTCCAATATTAGACCCTCCAGCAGACTGGATAGCCCAACTTGTACCCAGTTTCCTGACTACTGCCCCAATCAAGCCTGCCCTCTTTTACTTCAGTGCAGTTCCTCCAGATGTGCAGACTCTTCGAGCCTTCACCACTGAGCTGGTTGTAGAGGCTGTGGTCCGCTGTCTGCGTGTGATCAACCCTGCCGTGGGCTCTAGCCTCAGCCCCTTGCTGCCTCTTGCCATGTCTGCCCGGTTCCGCCTGGCCATGAGCCTGGCCCAGGCCTGCATGGTGAGTGTTCTCCACCCAGTACAGACATCTTTCTTTCATTCTTCATTAAGTTGCCAGATTCCTTTGAAACTCTTGCCTTTATTCTCTGCCACCTCCCCTTGTAGCTAGCTCAGCGCTCACTAGTGACTAAGGCTACTGGGCTCTATGGTCAAACTGCCTGAGTAGTTCAGACCCTAGCTCCATCACTTACTAACTGTGGAACCTTAACCTTTCTGGGCCTCAGTTTTCTTTTCTGTGAAATGGACATAATAAAAATCGGGTTGTTGTGAGGATCAAATGAGTTGATAAATTCTTGATCATAGTGCCTGGTATATGACAAATGGTGTATGAGTGTTCATTGGTATTATGATTGTCATCACTGCCTTCTAATATCTTCATTATTTCTTTGCATTTATTGAAGCCTTTACTTCCTTCTCATCATTTCTCGCTGACTCTGCTCAGTGGATTCGATCCTCCCTGAACTGTATCATTTCAGGTTCCATGACCTCTTTACTTAATAGGACTTGTCCTCTGTCTCAGTTCTGCTAGCCACCCAGGACCTGGCCATCGTGTGACATTGAGCACCTCAGATATCTGAAGTTCTGCACATCACTTATCCTTCCAGCTCTCAAATAGTGTCTGCTGAACAAATACCTTTTTTAAATGAGATGCACTGATGCTGATACATTTAACTCTGGTTATTCATTTGTCATTGCTGTACTATTTGTACTGTTGGGTTGAATGATGTTATTATATCTCACCCCCAGCCTTGTAGAACATTTCAAATTTTTTACATCCATCCACTCTTAAGGAAATTATCTTCCACGACCACTATACTATTATCTCATCTAGAAAAATTACCATTGACATAGTAATCTTTTCTAATCTATAGTCTGTTTTCACATTTCTTCAGTTGGCCTCAAAATATCCTTTATAGCATACTTTTTAAATCCAGGATTCAATCAAGGATTGTTGTTGTTGTTGGTAAGAGCCGTTGAGTCGGTTCCGATTCATATCGACCCTGTATAGAGTTTCTGAGGCTTTGAATTTTCATGGGAGCAGAAAGTCAGATCTTTTTTCCATAAAGCGGCTGGCAGGCTTGAACCTCGGACCTTGTAGTTTGCAGTCTAGTGCTTAGAGCCCCCACACTCTTAATCAAGGATTATGCATTGCATTTTATTATCCTGACTCATTTCCTTTAAAGGATCCCTGGTAGCAGAGTGGATTACAAGTTGGACTACTAACCTGAGGATGAGTAGTTAGAATTTACCAGTTGCTCCAGTTGCACCCTGGTAGCATAGTGGATTACAAATTGGACTACTAACCTCAAGGTTAGCGGTTCGAATTTACCAGTTGATCCATGGGAGAAAGGTGAGGTTTTCTGGTATGGTGGCTGTGGGATAATGCACTAGAGCCTGAATAGGGTCACTATGAGTTGGAACCGACTCGATGGCACTTAACAACAACAACAACAACCAAGATTTACAGGCTCAGAAACGCTATACAGTGTCTTTCTGAGTCGGAAGTGATTTGATGGCATACAACCACCACCACCACCACCAGTCTTCTTTAATCTAGAGCAGTCCTCTGCCTTTTTTAGGCTTCACAACATTTTTGAAAGTTGAGACTAATTGCCTTGTGGAATGTCCCATAATCTGGATTGCCTGACTTTTTTTTATCCATTGTATTGTAAAGCAACCATGGTTGCACAGTGGTCAAGCACAAAGCTGCTAACCGTAATGTCAGCGGTTCAAACCCTATGCATGTGTTTTGTTTTTATTTTCTTGTTTTGCTTCCTATTACAAACCAACCTGTAACAAACATTCTCAAACATGTATTTTGGTCATCTCATGCATGAGTTTTTAAAAACATATATATATAATCCTAGTTGTTGAAAATATACACAGCAGAGCATGCACCAGTTGAACAATTTTTGCACATACAGTTCATTGACACTGATTCTAGTCTTGGAGTTGTGCAAGCATCCTCACCCTTCTTTTCTGAGTTGTTCCTCCATTCATATAAACTCACTGCCCCTAAGGTTCCTATGTAATCTTTCAAGGTTGTTGTCACTTTAATTCCATGTCAGTAGATCTTAAAAGAGCACAGTTAAGCTAAACTATTGTGCATGAGTTTTTCTGGAGTGTACCTGGGAGGGAGTTTGACTTCTGTTTCATAACGTATGCAGATCTCCAACTTTACTGCTGCTACTATATGCTATAGAGTTGGTTCCGATTCATAGTGATCCTGTATAGGGTTTCTGAGTCTGTAAATCTTTACGGGAGCAGAAAGTTTCATCTTTCTCTCACAGAGTGGCTGGTGGATTGGAACTGCTGATCTTGCTGTTAGCAGCCCAATATGTAACCCACTACATTACCAACTTTGGTGGTAATGGTTATATGCCGTGGAGTCGGTTCCGACTCATATATAGTCAAATTATCTCCCCAAGTGGTTGTACCAATTTGTATTCCCACTTGCACTGGATGTTGTCACACATTTTAATTTTTGTTCATCTGAGAGTCTTGTTGTTAAGTGCCATTGAATTGCTTCTTAACTCCAGTCGTGCTATAGTTGCTATTTTTAGTAAACTTTTAGATTTACAGAACAATTATAAAGATAGTACAGGCAGTTCCTATACATCCCACAACCAGTTTCTCCAAGTATCTGCCATTAAATCGATTCTGGCTCCTAATGACCCTGAAGGGCAGAGTAGAACTGCTCCACAGGGTTTCCAAGACTATAAATCTTTATGGGAGCAGAAGGCCTCAATCTTACTCCTGTGGAGCGGCTGGTGGATTTGAACCACAGACCTTATGATTACCATGCCAATGCTTAGCCCATTATGCTTCCAGGGCTCTTCATTTTATATTAGTATGGAATCTTGTTGTGGGGATGTACGGTAAGCATGGGACTGCTAGCCACAAGGTTGGCAGTTCAGACCCACCAGCACTGAACAATAACAATGGTACATTTTTCACAATTAATGAGCCAATATTGACATATTGCTGTTAAAGCAGATTTCCTTAGCTTTTAATCTCTTTTTTCTGTTCTAGAATTCTATCAATTTAATCTCATTTTTGTTTTAGTTTGCATTTCTTTAATTATTGATGAGACTTAACATCGTTTCCACATAGACCATTCCTGGTTCCTCATCTCTGAAGTGAGTCTAGGTGGTTTTTGCCCATTTTTCTGTTTATTTTTGTTGTTGTTGTTATTGCTGCTGTGTTTTTCTTACCAATTCATAGGAATTCTTTATACGAGTATATTCTGGATACTAGAAAATGAAGAGGACTTAAAATATTTACTAATGAAGATCAAAGAGCACAGCCTTCGATGTGGATTACATCTCAATATAAAGAAAACAAAAATCCCCACCACTGGACCAATAAACAACATTCTTATCAACAGAGAAAAGATTGAAGTTGTCAAGGACTTCATTCTTCTTGGATCAACTATCAACACTCATGGAAGCAGCAGTCAATAGATCAGATGACATATTGCATTGGGCAAATCTGCTGCATAAGACTTTTAAAGTGTTGAGTGAAGAGCAAAGATGTCAGCTTGAAGACTAAAGTGTGCCTGACCCAAGCCATGGTATTTTCAATGATCTCATATGCATGCGAAAGCTGGACAGTGAATAAGGAAGACCGTAGAAGAATTGATGCTTGTGAGTTATGGTGTTGGAGGAGAATATTGAAAGTGCCATGGGCTGCCAAAAGAACCAACAGATCTGTGTTGGAAGAAGTGCAGCCAGAGTGCTCATTGGGGGCTAGGATGGCCAAACTTCGTCTCTCATACTTCGGACATATTGTCAGGAGGGACCAGTCCCTGGAGAAGGATATCATATTTGGTAAGGTGGAGGGTCAGAGAAAAAGAGGAAGACCCCCAGTGAGATGGATTAGCAAAGTGGCAGCATCAATTGGCTCAAGCATGGCAACAGTTGTGAGGTTGGCCCAGGATCGGGCAGTGTTTCGTTCTGTTGTGCATCGGGTCGCTATGAGTCGGTACCGACTCAATGGCACCTAACAACAACAATAGCAGTCTTCTGTTGGTTATGTGTTTTGTATTCATGCATTCAAACAAATATTCATTGAGTACTTACTATGTACCAGGCAGTGTTCTAGGCAATGGAAATACAGCAATAAACAAAGAAGATAAAAAATTTTACCCTATGTTGTTGTTAAGTGCTGTTGAGTCGGTTCCTACTCATAGCGACCCTGTATAGGGTTTCCAGGGAGCAGCTGGTGAGTTTGAACTGCCAACCTTGTGGTTCAAACTGACCTTATGGTCCAGTGCTTTATCCCACAGTGCCACACCAGAACTCCTTCCCACCCTTATGTTGTTTTCGTTAAGTACCATTGAGTCAGTTCTGACCCATAGCGACCCTTATAGGGTTTCCAAGGAGCAGCTGGTAAGTTTGAACCACCGACCTTGCGGTTCAAATCAACCTTGTAGCGAGTGCTTACCCTGCAGTGCCACACAAGGACTCCTTATGTAGGAGCTGATAAATAAACAAGATGAGTAAGTCTTAGTTATGTAAGTGCTGCTTTAACAGAAATACCACAAGTGTGTAAGTTTCACAAACAGAAATTTATTTTCTCACAGTTAGGAAGGAGACTGGAAGTCTGAATTCAGGGCCCTGGTTCTAGGGGAAGATTTACTTTCTCTGTTGGCTCTCGGGGAAGGTCCTTGTCTCTTTCAGCTTGGTGATCTCTAAGTGTCATTCCCCCATTTGTCCTCGCTTGCTTCTGTGCCTAAACTGCTCTGTTTATATTTTAGAAATGATTGGCTTAAGACACTGATATAGCTCATTGATATAACAAAGAAAACCCTGTTCCTAAATAAAATTATATCCACATGTATTATTGTTGTTGGGAAGTGCCATTGAGCTGGTTCTGACTCATAGCGACTTTGTGTAGGGTTTCCGAGGAGCGGCTGTTGAGTTTGAACCACTGACCTGGCAGTGCAAACTCACCTTGTGGTCGAGTGCTTATCGGGTTTAGGATTTACAACACATAGTTATTGATCATAGGGTTAAATCCATCAAAGTAAGTAAATTATGTTGTATGTTAGAAGATAGGTACTATAGAATTAAAGACACAGCAAAAAGCCATTTGATCCTGCCCTACTTACTGAATGTTTGTGTGGCTCTGTAGGATAAGTACTGGACCACACAAGGTTGGTTGAACCACAAGGTTGACAGTTCAAAAACTCACCAGCCACTCCTTGGAAACTATGCAGTGTCGCTATGAATTGGAATAGACGTGGCAGCATTTAACAACTCACTGAATGGTCTGCCTTTTTCTTGCTCATATGCGGTGCCAGCTGTGTCATAAATTTGGTTTCCAGGTATGTTCTGTTCCATTTCATTTCTGGCACCAGTATCTCTTTGTCTTAATTACTTATTTGAAATACTTCTTAATATCTAGGAATGTACATTCCCTCCTACCTTGTTTTTCTTCTTCAAGCAGGTCTCTTCCACATATATTTTAGAATTAGCTTGTCACGAAAAACCTTGTTGGGATTGCTTTCAATCTTTGCTCATTTTGAGGAGAATTAATATCTTAAAAATATCTAGCCTTCCTATTCATGAATGTAGCATGCCTCTCCATTGATTGAGGTCTTCTTTAATTTCTTTCCACCAAATCTTTAGATTATTTTTTACATAAAGCCCTTTATTTTACACTTAAAGATTTTACCCATCTTTTGTTAACTGTATTCTAGATATCTTATATTTTCTGTGGGTATACCTGACTTTTAAAGCTTCATTTACTGTTGTATTGACATGCAATTGACTTTTATATATTATGACCTTGTTGTTGTTATGTGCCGTGGAGTTGATTCCGACTCATAGCGACCCTGTACAGGGTTTCCGAGGTTGTAAATCTTTACGGGAGCAGAAAGCCTCATCTTTCAACCGCGGGGCAGCTGGTAGTTTCGAACTGCTGACCTTGCGGTTTGCAGCCCAATTCGTAACCACTATGCTACCAGAGTAGTGTGGCACTATAGGTTAATGCGCCAGACTACAAAGCTGATGGAACTGCAGGGTTGGTGGTTCAAGCTCGCCAGCTGCTCCTCAGAACTCCTACACAGTGTTGCTATGGGTCAGAATCGACTTGACGGCACTTAACAACAACAACATTATGACCTTATATCCTATAAATTGTAGTTTCATTTGGAGTTTGCAAGTAAACGATTTTATAAAAAATCTCTAAGTACAGTCTAGTTTCTTCCTCTCCAGTTCTGATACTTTTTGTTTCTCTTGGGCTGGCAAGTGTGTTAGGTTGCTGGTCTTAAAGGGATACATTTATGCTTTTACCATTATGTATGATGTTTGCTCTAGGACTTAATGTTGTTGTCATTCATTCATTCTCTGCACCTTGCTTATACAGTTTCTGCCTCTCAGCAGTAGATTTCAGAGTGTTGCCTATCCCTTAGCTCTCAGGTACATGTAGCTGTCAACTTCTTTTGTTTGAGGCTCTTGGTGGCTTGATGAGGCCAGTATTCTGTCCTCCTGGTTCTGGGCTGTATTCCTGAGGATAGCACTTTATAAAGGAGGGGTTGTGGAGGTGCCATGGGGGTGGGGGAGGGCCAGGCTGCCCCCTAGTCTCTGTTCCTTTCTTCTTTGAGTCTTGTCTCCCACTGGATTAGGTATTTACTTCCTGTTGCTCACGCTCACTTTAGTATGAGGCAGAGAATATGGAGTTTTCTGTGGGTAAAAGATGTATGTCATTGTCTGGTCCCCAGCAGCCTTGGTTTGCCAGCAGCAGGCAGAATGGGTCTCTCTTGACTTACCTGTATGCTGTCCCTGTGACCCACGTCAACTTAGCACTGCCACGTTCTGGTATCAGTCTCTACGTGGGCCCTACTCCTGGCAACAGTTTCTGCGACTCAGCCACCTTCATATTTGGTGTCTGTCACTTCACACACCCCACTCCTGGATTAAGTTTCTGTATCAGTCACAACTCTTTGATTGCAAGTATCAGAAACCCAAAGTAAAGTAGCTTGAAAGCCAGTGGCTTTCACACTTTTTTGATTGTGACCCTCTGAAATATCTCTCACATTGTAGCGTAGCACATACATACGTATATGATAGAATTTTTTTTAAACTTTTTATCGTGAATTGGGTGAAGGTTTACAGAACAGATCAGTTTTCCATTCAGCAGTTCATATACATTTTGTTTCATGTCGTTGATTGCAATCCCCACAGTGTAACATCACTTATCCGCCTTTCTCCCTGTGTTTCCTGTTTCCATTCCTCCTCCTTTCCGAACTTTGTCTTTGGGTAAATGTTGCCTTTTGATCTCAAATGGTTGATTGTTCTAAGAAGTGCATTATCTTCCTAGTATTATTGTTCCCCCTTGTAGACCTGTCTGTTGTTTGGCTGAAATTTGAGCCCTGGGGGTGAATGCAGTTTCAAATCTGAAGGGTGACTAAGAGTGATAGTCTCAGGGTTCCACCAGTCTCTATCTGAGGACAAAAACTCTGTGTCCAGCATGGTAGTGACACAGTATTAACTCATTTAATTTTCTGAGATAGAATTAAAGCCTTCCTGGTGTGGTGTTGTGGGATAAATCACTGGATTGCAAGGTCAGTGTGAACCACAAGGTCGGTGGTTCAAACTCACCAGCTGCTCCTTGGAAACCCTATACAATGTCACTATGAGCTGGAACTGACTCGATGGCATTTAACAACAACAACAACAAAGTAGGTACTGGATTTCTGGTGTAGTGCTTAGAATAAGCACTGGGCTGTGAACCACAAGGTTGACAGTTCAAACCCACCAGTTACTCCTTGGAAACTCTGGAAGGGTCACTATGAGTTGGAACTGACTTGATGACGCATAACCACACTGTAGGTATGGGTGTAGCACTGCAGGGTTGTGCACTGAACTGCAAGGTCAGCACTCCTTGGAAACCCTATACAGGGTCACTGTGATTTGGAACCGACTCAATGGCACTTAACAACAACAACAAAAGTAGGGTACTGTTGATATCCCACTTTCCACATGAGGAAAGTGAAGCGCAAAAAAGTTAAGTGATTTGCCTGGGCCACACTATTGGCAAGAGGCAAAGCGGAGCCCTGAATCCAGGAAGTCGGCTTTTAGAGTTCATGGCGCTCTCTTTCTTCCAATTTATCAGTCTCCTTCCAGGATTCTGATGGGCCATGTCAGGGAAGGAGAAGCTTTGTGAATTACCTGCTCTACCAGGAACACAGAGAGTAGGGGAGGAGGTGGAACTGATGCTACACATTCTTCTGGAGGGGTCTGTGAATGAATGAATGAATGAGTGAAGTTTACAGACATTGCCTGGTTGGTGACTGGACTTCTGAACCTCTCATCACCAAAGCAATAATAAAGAGCTTCCATTTCTCTGCCCTTACTGTGAGCCCTTTTCTTTCTTAAAGCATTTGTTGTTAAGTGCTATTGAGTCGGTTTCAACTCATAGTGACCCTATATGAGCCGGAACTGACTCAATGGCACTTAACAACAACAACAACAAAGTAGGTACTGGATTTCTGGTGTAGTACTGTAGGATAAGCACTGGACTGTGAACCGCAGGGTTTCCAAGGAGCGACTGGTGAGCTTGAACCGCCAACCTTGCAGTTCAAACAGCTTTGCAGTCTGGTGCATTAACCCACAGCACCACACCAGGACTCCATTCTTAAAGCGTACATGTAGGGAAAGTATTATTGGGCCAATTTACAGATAGGAAACTGAAGTACTGAGCAAGTCCTCGTAAGTAAGCAGCATAGACTGGATTTCTAACTCAGATATTTTTCACCCCCAAATCCATAGACTTTTAAAAATATTATTTTGAATTGTATTATTTAATATTGTATTGTTTTGAGTCAGGAGATAGAAACCACATTAGTAATTTGAACAGGGAAATTTTAATGTAAAGAATTGTTAACTAGCTTAAATGTGGTTAACTACTAAAAGGGTAAAATCTTAGAGGTATGAAAGAAGTACTTGAGAAATCTCATTTCCCTCGCCCCCTCCCCCCAAATCATTCACCCAATTCTACCCCATACTTATCTGCTGTAAGGCACTTTCATTTATTTCTTGTATATCTTTGCATAGTTTTCTGTATGCATATGTAAGCAAGTATGAATTGATACTCTTATTTATCTTTCTTAAACAAAAGATAGCATATACCAAATTTTTCATCTTTATTTTTTTTCTCATAACAGTGTATCCTGGAAATCATTTCGTATCAGATAATGGAGATCTAACTCAAAGTGGTGGTGGTGATGATGTGCCGTGGAGTCGGTTCCCACTCATAGCGACTCTGTGCAGGGTTTCCGAGGCTGACAATCTTTATGGGAGCAGAAAGCCTCATCTTTCTCCCACGGAACAGCTGGTAGTTATAGTACTCTTGTATTTTCAGTCATTCTGCTATGCTTAAGCATTTAGAAAGTTTCCAATATTTTGTAAATAATACTATTATGAATAATCTTGTAATATATATTTTTATATTGTTGGAGGTATATCTTTGTGGTAAACTCCTAAAAGTGGGATTGCTAAGTGGAAGGGTAAATGCATATATAGTTTTGTTGTTGTCAGGTACTGTTGAGTCAGTTCCAACTCATAGCGACCCTATGCACAACAGAACAAAACACTGCCTAGTCCTGCGCCATCCTCATAATCCTTATTCTGCTTGAGCCCATTGCTGCTATCACTGTGCCAGTCCATCTTGTTGGGGTCGTCTTCTTTTTTGCTGACCCTCCACTTTACCAAGCATGATGTCCTTCTCTACCCAGCACTGGTCCCTCATGATAACACGTCTAAAGTCCAAGAGTTGAAGTCTGGCCATCTTGGCTTCCAAGGTTCTTCTCACAAAGACCTGTTTGTTCTTCTGGCATTCCATTGGACTTTTACTATTCTTTTCCAACACTTTGCCTCAAATGCATCAATTTTTCTATGGTCTTTCTTATTCTTTGTCCAACTTTCACATGTATATTAGGCTATTGAAAGTCCCATAGCTTGGGTCAGGTCCACCTTAGTCTTCAAACTGATATCTTTGTTCTTGAACACTTTAAAGTCTTGTGCAGTAGATTTGCCTAATGTAATACATTGGTTTGATTTCTTGGCTAAAGCTTACCTGAGTCTTGATTGTGGATCCAAGCAAAATGAAGTCTTTGACAACTTCAGTCTTTTTGCCATTTATTATGATGTTACTTATTGGTCCAGTTGTGAGGATGCTTGTTTTCTTTATTTAGAGGTGCAATCCACACTGAAGTCTTTGATCTTCATCAGTAAGTATTTTAACTTCCAGCACCCAAGGTTGTGTCATCTGCATATCGCAGGTTGTTAATGAGTCTGTCTCCAATCTGTCTCCAATCTTCATATAATCCAGCTTCTTGGATTATTTACTCATTATACAGATTCAATAAGCATGGTGAAAGAATACAACCCTGGCACACACCTTTCCTGATTTTAGACCATGCACTTTCCCCTTGTTCTGTTCGAATGACTGCCTCTTGGTCGATGTACAGGTTCCCCATGAGTACAGTTAAGTATTCTGGAATACCCATTCTTTGCAATGTTATCCAGAGCTTGTGAGGAGCTACACAATCAAAAGCCTTTGTTGCATAGTAAATAAAGCACAAGTAAACATCTTTCTGGTATTCTCTGCATTCAGCCAAGATCCATCTGACATCAGCAGTGATATTCCTAGTTGTACATCCTCTTCTGATGTCCTCTGCTGAATCTGGCTTGAATTTCTGGCAGTTCTCTATTGCTGTACTATTGGAACTGTTTTTTAATTACCTTTAGAAAATTTTTACTTGCAGGTGATAATTAATGTTATTTTTGGATGCTATCTTACCTTTCATTGGGTCACCGCTCATTGAAATGGGCACACATGTGGATCTCTTCCAATCAGTTGGCCAGGTGTTTCAAATTTCTTGGCATAGGTGAGTACACCTCCAGTGCTACATCAGTTTGTTGAAAGATTTCAAATTCTGTTCCATCAATTCTTGGAGTCTTGTTTTTCGCCAATAATGTCAATGCAGTTTGGACTTCTTTCTTCATTGCTATTGGGTTTTGATCATATACTACCTCTTGTTTGTTTGTTTTTTAACTTTTTATTGTGAATTGATGAAGGCTTACAGAGCAGATCATCAATTTTGCATTTAACAAATCATATACTTTGCTTCATTACATGGTATCAATCTCTTCCATGTGTCCACAGTTAACAGCATTTACCTCTATTCAGTTTAAGTATTGAATTTCTCACTGTATTTCCCACTACCTTCATCTTTCCTTTGCTAACCTCCCTCTTATTGTGTAATGCCAGCCCTGTTACCATGTAACATGTGTATACCCTCTAGCCCATGGATAATTTTCCTTCTCCTCTTCCTACCCCCGTAACCATCATAGATTGTTTCTTTTGTCAAGAAAACCTTTTAAAAATTTTTTACAACATTAGTCTCATACAATGTTTGTCTTTTTGTGGTTGACTAATTTCACTCTGCAGAATGTCCTCCAGGTTCAACCAGGTTTCACAGATTCATTTTTATTTTTCAACATTTTGTAGTATTCCGTTGTGTGTATATACCAAGGTTTGTTTAACCATTCTTCTTTTGATGGGTATATAGGCTGTCTCCATCTTTTTGATACGTCTCTAGTAGACTGCTTATTGAAGGATCTTGTTTTCTTATCCAGTTTGCTCGTTATGTCTCTTGATTGGTACATTTAATCCGTAGCGTAGTGGTTACGAATCGGGCTGCGAACCTTAAGGTCAGCGGTTCGAAACTACCAGCCGCTCCGCGGGAGAAAGATGAGGCTTTCTACTCCCGTAAGGATTTACACCCTCGGAAACCCTGTACAGGGTCGCTATGGGTCGGAACCGACTCGACAGCACTTAACAACAACAACAACATATTCAGTATAATTATCAGTAAGTATGAATTGATTGTTATCATTTTTCTGTGTGTTTTTTTTGTGTGTGTGGTGCTGTTGGATTCTTTGTTGGGCGTAATTTTCTATGCTGAGCTCATTTTGTTTGTGGGTTTTCTTTCCCTCTGGAGTGGAGCCCACGTGCATCCAAACACCAAAATGGAACACCAAAGCGCTGCAGCTGCCCCCTCCCCACACAGATGTGGCTCCCAAATACGTGGCTTGGAATGTCTGGAGAGTAGGGTCTGTGCTGGCGGTGGATGAGGGTGGGAACTGGCCACCAGGAGAATGTGGGGAAAAAGAAGAAATCATACCTTTTCTGTCACCCGCATGGATCTGCTCTGGCCTCCACTGCCAAAACTGCTCACAAGATGGTCGAGCTGTGTCTGGTCAGGTGTTCACCAGTAAGCCTCCCTCTCTCGCCATCCCTACTCAGCCTCTCCTTCCAGCCAGCACTCCATCCACCTCTCTAACCTTTCTTCTGAAGTTCAGCGTGCCAGTATTTTCATCTCTTGTTTTATTTTGTCTTTTGTATCTTTGTTGTAGAGGGTCCATGTAGTGTATCTGCCTAGTCCACCATCTTGCTGGAAACCCTCTTGAAATGGTTGAACATCGAACATTTCTTTTTGTTATAATGATTCTGTATATACCTTCCACCTTCTTTTGATGCTTTCAGCATCATTCAATATTTTGCCCATAGAATCTTTCAATATTTCAATTCAAGGTTTGAATTTTTACTTTAGTTGAGAAATGGTTCCTCAACTTGAGAAATGCGGATGTGTTCTTTCCTTTTGGTTTTTAACTCCAAGTCTTTGCACATTTCATATAAAACTTGATTTGTCATCTCCAGCTGTCCTTTGAAATGTTCTGTTCAGCTCTTTGACTTCCTCATTTCTTTTATTCACTTTAGCATGTCTGTGCTGGAGAGAAAATTTCAGAGTCACTTTTCACAATCATTTTAGTCTTTTGTTCCTGTCTTTTTAATGACCTTTTACTTTCTTTTTCTATGATATTCTTGATATCATCCCACAGCTCTTCTGGTCTTGGATTATTAGTGTCTAATGCATCAAATCTGTTCTTGAGATGGTGTCTAAATTCATGTGGGATATATTCAAGTTCAGATGTTGGCTCTTATGGACTTGTTTTAATATTCTTCAACTTCTGTCTGAATATGCATATGAGCAATTGACTGTTCCATAGTTTTCTCCTGGCCATGTTTTGGCTGATGATATTGAGATTTTCTACCATCTCTTCCCACAGATGCAGTCTATTTGATTTCTGTTTATTCCATTTATAGAGAAGTCCATGTGTATAGTCACCTTTTATGTTGTTCGAGAAAGTTATTTGCAATGAATAAGTCATTGGTCTTGCAAAATTCCATCATGCAACCTCTAGCATTATTTCTGTCACCAAGGCCATGTTTTCCAACTACTGATCCTTCTTATTTGTTTCCAACCTTCACATTCCAATCACCAATACATCTTGATTACATATTTGATCAATTTTAGACTGAAGAAGTTGGTAGAATTCTTCAATTTCATCATTAGTGGCTTTAGTGGTTGGTGTGTAGATTTGAACAATAATGGTATTTATTGGCCTTCGTTGTGGTGGTGGTGGTGGTGGTGGTAATGAGCTGTGGAGTCGGTTCTGACTCATAGCGACCCTGTACAGGATTTCAGAGGCTGGAAATCTTTACAGGAACAGAAAGCCTCATCTTTCTCCTGTGGAACAGCTGGTAGTTTCAAACTGCTGACCCTGAGTTTAGCAGTCTGATTCGTAACCACTATGCTACCAGAGCTCCTTGGCCTTCTTGTAGGCAAATGGATATTACCCTATCACAGACAGAATTATCCTTCAAGATAGAGTTTGAAATGTTCTTTTTTGATGAATAATTTGATGCCATACCTCTTGAATTTGTTGTTTCCGGCACAGTAAATCATATGATTATCTGATTCAAAATGGCTAATACCTGTCCATTTCAGCTAGTTACATTTAATTTTTGACAACTTCCAATTTTCCTAGATTCATGTTTCGTACATTCCATGTTCTGATTATTTTGGAATGTTTGCAGCTGTTTCTCCTCATTTTGAGTTGTACCCAATCAGCAAATGAAGGTCCTGAACACTTTGCTTCATTCACACCATTAAGGTTACCTCTGCTTTGAGGGGGCAGCCCTTCTCCAGTTGTATGTTGAATGCCTTCCAACGTAAGAGGCTCATCTTCTGGCATTATATTATATTTTTTAAGATTTTGCCAAATTGTCCTCACCAAGAATCCTGGTATGGCACTGTAGGATAAGCACTGGACTGCGAACCACAAGGTCAGCAGTTCAAATGCACCAGCTGCTCCTCAGAAACCCTATATAGAGTTGCTGTGAGTTGAAATAGTCTTATAGCAACAGTGTATGAGAAAATGGCTATCTTTCCAGCATCTCACCAAGTAAGCATATTGTCATACTTTTGTGTTTTTACCCATTCAGTCGGTGGGAAATGATTTCCCAGTATAGCTCCACACACCCCAGTTTTGTACTTTGAAAATAAGTACCTCACTTAACAAAAAAGTGTAAAGAATAGAACAGTGAATACCTGGATACCCTTCCTGCAGTGTTAGCATTTTGCAATATTTACTTTCTTTGTATATTATATATATACACACACTAAGTGAATAATTTCTTTTATAAGGATCAATACAAAGCTGATTCCTATGAGGTGGGGCTTAAAGATGTCCCAAATGTCCAACTTTCCCAGACTGTTGTATCATCAATGACTCCCCGTCTCCTCAGTACTCTTCTTCCTTGTTTGGGTTCAGAAATGCACTATAACATCTCACAGAACTCACAAACTTTACTTACCATTTAGTGGTTTGTTAAGAAAGTAACAGGGTATAAACTTGGGATCAGGATCAAATTGGAAGTAACAGGAACAACTAAGGACACAGTTCCTCAATCAGGTCAAGTTCTTCTTGCCCTCTATCACTGAAGGCCTTCTCAGCAGGTGTTAGAAGTCTTAGCCCCATGAGTTGGTAAGCCCCATGTAGTTGTCTTGTGCCACTATTGTCCTCACTGCTATGCCATCAACTCTCTGTCTTCCATGTTGTAGCAGCCCCACCCCCACCCCCATTCTCCTTGGAGTCTGTGCTTTCATGTCTGTTCCAACTCATAGCAACCCTGCATAGGGTTAGACTCCCAACTTTGTGGTTAGCTGTACAGTGCCTTTAAGTTTTGTTAAGTGCCGTTGAGTTGGTTCCGACTCATAGCGACCCTGTATAAGGTTTCTAAGGAGCGACTGGTGAGTTTGAACACCAACCTTGCAGTTCGAAGTAACCTTGAGGTCAAGTGCTTCTCCTAAGGTGCAACACCAGGACTCCAACTTTAAGCTTAGTGGGACAGAAGACCTGACCAATCCCCTCATTAGTGTTCCATAGGTATTATTTGCATCATAGTCCTGGATATACAGTGAACTGCTAACTGCAAGATTGGTGGTTCAAACCCACCAACTACTCCTTGGGAACCCTATACTGGGTCCCTATGAGTCAGAACCAACTCAAAGGCACATAACAAGAACAACATTCTCACAAGTATGCAGTGTACCTTGTTTACATTATTAACAAGTTATCCAATCCCATTGGTGGGCCATAAGCATCTCATTTGCATAATCCTAGGTCCACTCTGCATTTTGTATATATATATATGCATGTGCATGTATATATATAAGCATGTGCGTGTGTATATATACAGGAGCTCTGGTAGCATAGTGGTTACGAATCGGGCTGCTAACCTCAAGGTCGGCAGTTCGAAACTACCAGCTGTTCCGTGGGAGAAAGATGAGGCGTTCTGCTCCCGTAAAGATTTACAGCCTCGGAAACCCTGTGCAGGATCACTATGG
>NW_006408922.1:1423914-1486874 GCF_000296735.1 Chrysochloris asiatica
AAATGCAACTGGGGAAGAGCTGCTTCTTCAAAGTAGAGTTGACTGTGATGAAACGAATGGAGTAAATCCTTTGGGACCTTCATTTGCTGATGGGGCACAACTCAAAATGTAGAGAAACAACTGTGAACATCCATTGAAAGTCAGAACATGGAATGTGCAAAGTATGAATCTAGGAAAATTGGAAGTTGTCAAAAATGAAATTGAATGCATAAACATCGATATCCTAGGCATTAGTGAACTGAAATAGACTGGCATTGGCCATTTTGAGTGTGACAATCACATTATTTACTATGCCAGGAATGACAAATTGAGGAGGAATGGTGTTACATTCATCATGAGAAAGAACTTGTCAAGATCTGTCTTGAAGTACAATGTTGTATATGAAGGAAGACCAGTTAACACCACTATTATTCAAATTTACAAACCAAACACTAAACCCAGTGATGATTAAATTAAAGAATCAGGTAGCGTAGTGGTTACAAATCGGGCTGCAAACTGCAAGGTCAGCAGTTCGAAACTACCAACTGCTCCGTGGGAGAAAGATGAGGCTTTCTGCTCCCGTAAAGATTTACAGTCTCAGAAACCCTGTATAGGGTTGTTATGAGTCGGAACTAACTCCATGGCACATAACCACTAACCACCACCACTACCAACTTCTTCAGTCTGAAATTGATCAAACATGCAATCAAGATGTATTGATAATTACTGGAGAATGGAATGCAAAGATTGTAAACAAAGAGGAAGGATCAGTAGTTGGAAAATACGGCCTTGATGGTAGAAATGATGCTGGAGATTGCATGATAGAATTTTGCAAGACCAATAACTTCTTCATTGCAAATACCTTTTTTCAATAACATAAAAGATGACTATACACATGGACCTGTGTATTTGATTTCTGTGTATTCTGTGGAATACACAGAAATCAAATTGACTACATCTGTGAAAAGGGATGGTGGAAAAGCTCCATATCATCAGCCAAAACAAGGCCAAGGGGCAGAGTGTGGGACAGACCATCAGTTGCTCATATGCAAATTCAGGCTGAAGCTTTGGACATATTGTCAGGAGGGACCATTCCCAGGAGAAGGATATCATGTTTGGTAAAATGGAGGGTCAGAGAAAAAGAGGAAGAGCCCCAATGGAATGGATTGGCACAGATGGGTTCAAATGGCACAGGACCTGGCAGTGTTTCATTCTGTTGTGCGTAGGGTCGTTATGAGTCGGTACCAACTCATTGGTACCTAACAACAACAACAGCAAGGTGTGCTCATAGGCCTGTAGGTTAAGCACTAGACTGCTCACTACAAGGTCAGCAGTTTAAACCCACCAGCCATTGTTTAGGAGAAAGATGAAACTTTCTGCTCCTATACAGATATATAGCTTCAGAAACCTTTTACAGGGCTGCTATGAATCTGAACCAACTCACAGGCACCTAACAACACAACCACCACCCAGGTTTACAAGGACTCTGACGGTTGTTGTTAAGTGCCGTTAAGTCAGCTCCGACTCATAGCAACCCTCTAGAGGGTGTCTGAGGAGTGGTTGGTTGTTTGGAATTGCTGAACTTTTGGTTCGTTCTCCAGTGTTGTTTCTGTAGTGCAAGGGCACTATTAATTAATTTGCTGCACAGCATACGTGAACACACCTCCACCCCTACTTTTTGTTAAACCATTTGAAAGTGACAGTCATGACACTTAACTACCAAATACTTCAGTGTACCTCATACGTAAGTGAAAGGATATTACATAACCATAATACCATGATCAGATTCCTGCTGTGGTGCTGCAGGATTAGCACTGGACCGAGTGCCACAAGGTCAGCATTCCAACCCACCAGCTGCTACTCACTATGAGTTGGAACCTACTTGATGGCACTTAACAACAACAACAATACCATGATTACACACAGGAATTCATCAATTTAATATTAATGAAACATTTTAATTACCATAAAAAATCTCAGTGTACTTTTAATTTGTATATTTTTAAATGTTTTATTGTGAATTATATGATAGTTTACATGGGAGAACATTAGTTTTACATTCATTCTATCGTATATCGTTTCATTGCCATGGTTACAATCCCCTCCATGCATCATCAACCAACCAAAGGGTATACCCTGCAAGCCTGCCCCCTACACTCCCCTTACCACACCCCACACCCCCCCAGTCTTCAGCACACAGTCGCTCTCCCTCTCTGGATCTAAAGCCCCTAGCTGCTCCATTGAACCACGTCATTGTCTCTGCCTCCATCTCAGGCATCGCTGCTTCTCTGGGTAGGGTCCCACTCTAGGCTCTTCTCCGTTGATGGTCCTAGGGACCTCTGCTCCTAGACTGGAAAGTTAATCATTCCCTTCCTTGCTATAAAACATCTACTTTTACATTTCTAACCCTCACAATCAGTCCTGATAACAGTTATTCGCTATTGTATCACAAGACACCCATCTGCATTTCATTTCATCGGCTTCGCCTAGACAGTTTGGATACCATGTAGTTCTTTTTTAAGCAAGATTAGACATACGAAGGTAAGTAAAAAAGTATTGCTACAAAATCACAGAAACCTTTATACCTTTATAAAAGAAAAATATCAAAATGTGAAACTGGTTTGTTTTTTTTTTTTCAACATATCCTCCATCTAGGTCTGTACATTTCTGAAGGAGGTGTTTCTATCTCTAACCCTTCCAGAGAATCCTGGTGTGGCGCTGTGGGTTAATGTGCTGGACTGCAAGGTCGGTTTGAACTGCAGCGTTGGCGGTTCAAGCTCACCAACCACTCCTTGGAAACCCTATACAGGGTCGCTATAAGTCGGAACTGACTCCACGGCACATAACAGCAACAACACTTCCAAAAAGAGCTCTCCACTTTTTGATTTCCACCACATCAAAACAGCAGTTTAGGCATCCTCAAGGGATTCAAATCCTGTTTCTTTTAAATGTTGAGTTTTGTGAACAAAAAGAAGTCTGAAAGGACAAGATCAGGACTGTAGGGTGGATTGGGTAACGTGTTTCCAAGTGACATTCTTGTAAGACAACCATGGCAAAAAAGTTCTGTGGCACAACTTTCCTGGCCCTTTTCTCACCAATGCAGTTTTCCATTTTCTTAAAACTTCTTCCTAATAAGCGCCCCCGATCACCATATCCTTTGAGAAAATATATCAAGATAACCCCTTTGGAATCCCCAAAAAATCGTCGCCATAATTGGCACAGCAGGTCCTTTTGGAAGCCACTATTTTGATTGGATCTTGCTCTCTGGATTGTATTTATAAATCCAAGACTATTCCCAGTTTCATAAAATCATCTACAGTGGCTTTGAACTTGGAGTCCAGGTGTGGTGCTGTGGGTTACTACTCTGGACTACAATGTCAGTTTGAACCTCAAGGTCAGTGATTCAAGCTCACCAGCTGCTCCCCTGGAAATCCTATACAGGGTTGATATAGGTTGGAACTGACTCAATGGCACATAACAACAACAATAAAAGACTAATAGAAAGATCAGTTCTTTAAGCTAGCTGATCTTTATGCAATGCTTTTGCCACCCATTGAGCCGAAAATTTGCTTAGGCCAAGATGTTTCTTTAAAATGGAAAATGCCAAACCATGTGAGATTCCAGCTTCAGTAGTGATTGCATCAATGGTAATTCTACGGTCTTCTAGCAGTTTCTGAACTTCACCCACAATTTCTTCATTTGTTGACTGTCTCCTCTCTTTGAGGCCTTCCTGACCATTTGATCCATCTGAGAACTGTTGTTTTATGTGGGGTAGCATTCCCATTCTGGTAGCGTTAGTGGTTACGAATCGGGCTGCGAACTGCAAGGTCAGCAGTTCGAAACTACCAGCTGCTCCGCGGGAGAAAGATGAGGCTCTCTGCTCCCTTAAAGATTTACAGCCTTGGAAACTCCGTACAGGGTCGCTATGAGTCAGAACCAACTCCACGGCACATAACAACAACAAAGCATTCCCATAAAGTTGTTTCAAAGCTTCAGTGATTTTAGAAGATGTCTACTCTAGTTTTGTTAAAAATTTGACATTAGGTCTGACCTCAAAATTGTTCTTTTTTTTTTTTTTTCCCTCACAGCACAAAAATTAACCTATATTTGGAAGGCACTCAAGTGAAACTGAGACAAGTGTATTACTGACAGAACTTGTCTACAGCTATCCACTGATTGCAAAGACATGTTTAAAAACACTTTGTAATAAACCCGTGCATGTATGAACTGCAAAACCTTAAAAGCCGTTTTCAATTGCTTTTCTGTGTTCTTATCTTTTGCCTGTTTTTTCTGTTGTGTCCTGGTCTTATTTTCTTATTTATTTTTAGGTGGCTCTTGTTGCTGTGTACTATTGAGTTGGATTCTACTCATAGTGACTCTGTATAGATGGTTTCCCAGGCTGTACATCTTTACAAAAGCAGAAAGCCTCATCTTTCTCCCACAGAGCAGTCGATGGATTCGAACCACTAACCTTGTGGTTAGCACCCAGTGTGCAACCCACTACGTCACCAGTGCCCCTTATTTTCCTTAGATACTCTTTGTATCTAAGAAAAAGGTCAGCCTTTCAAACTTACCAGCTGCTCCTTGGAAACCCTATACAGGGTCCCTATGGGTCGGAACCGACTCGACAGCACTTCACAACAACATTCTTTGTATAATATGTTGACTAGCTTTTTGCCTATGATATGAGCTCTAAATCTTTTTCTGTTTGTCATTATTCTTTTGACTTTGATTATACTGTATTTTTTCTTTAAAAATTATATTTCTTTTCATGTAGTCAGAGACATCCATTTTCTCTTTTATGGCTTCTGGATTTTGAGTCAGATTTAGAAAGGCCAGAACCTTACTCTTCTCGTTGCCCTCTGAAGCATTAACTGTAATAACTTTGTGGCTCCCCTCAGTGGTGGTGGTGGTTGGTGAGAGAGTTTGTGCATTTGTGGTCTGGGTGTGGCTGATCCACTTTCCACCCCACCCCCAATCTCTAGGACCTGGGCTATCCCTTGGAACTTGGCTATCAGAACTTCTTATACCCCAGTGAGCCTGATCTTCGGGACCTGCTTCTCTTCTTAGCTGAGCGCCTTCCTACTGATGCATCTGAGGATGCAGATCAACCTGCAGGTACAGGGCTCCTGGACTTGGGGGATCATGAAGGGAGAAGGGGTTTTTCCTGTGTGTTTTGGGGGTTGTAAGAGGTGGAGGTGGAAACATGGTTGATGGGTACTGGTGGGGGCATGTGTCTTGGGGAAAGCTATATAGGAGGATTGGGAGTTAGGGGGTGCTGGGCAGGAGATGAGGTTGGGACTGACCCAGGTGGTGAGTTGGTACTGGGAGGGGCTTCTCTGACCATACCCCCTACCTCCTTCCCCTTGCTCACACCTCTCTAACCACTCTCTCCTTGATGCTTCTTAAATAGGCCAGGCATACTGAAGTATTGATACCAAAGGCCTTGATACTTGCTGGATTATTCTTTCCCCAGATATCCTAATGGTTCACTCACTCATGTCTTTTGAGTTTTCTGTTCACCTTGGGGAGACCTTCCTCTAACTGCCTTGTTTAAAATTGCCCCCTTCCCCCAGCAGTCCTTCCCTCCTTTTTCTTATCACTGCTCAACAGTATTCTATATTTCACCTGTTATCATAGTTCTGGAGTCCTGGCGTGGCGCTGTGGGTTAATGCGCTGGACTATAAGGTAGGCAGTGCAAGCTCACCAGCCG
The DNA here is from genome assembly GCF_000296735.1 of Chrysochloris asiatica. Taxonomy (NCBI): domain Eukaryota; kingdom Metazoa; phylum Chordata; class Mammalia; order Afrosoricida; family Chrysochloridae; genus Chrysochloris; species Chrysochloris asiatica. The sequence continues at coordinate 1,429,607 of NW_006408922.1, forward strand.
CTGCTCGGAAACCCTATACACATTGCTATGAGTCAGAACCGGCTCAACGGCACTTCACAACAACAGCCACCATCTTAGCTATAGTCTCTCTCCCCTCTTCAAATCCTCGCTCTACTATGAGAGCAGGGATATTTATTTGTTTGCTCATTGAGTTCTGGAACAATGACTGGTACATATTAAGTGCTCAGTAAATGTTTGAGAATGGTCCCTAGATTGATGTATCTCAGGGGAAAGGATGATGCCTGGGCTCCCAAGCATACATTTTTAGAGTTGCAGGGTTGTCACCTGATTAGCACTACCTCCCACCCCCACAGGTGACTCAGCTATTCTCCGAGCCATTGGGAGCCAAATCCGGGACCAGCTGGCTCTGCCCTGGGTCCCGCCCCTCCTTCGCACTCCCAAGCTGCAGCACATCCAGGTAGGCCCCTTTGACTCATGTCCCTGTCTTGCCTTCCTTTTCGTCATCTGAGTACTTAGGTGTTTGACCTCCTCCCAGTGGTATCCCATCATACTTCACCTTGGAGGCTCTGACACTGCTCCTCCCTGCCTCCCACAGGGCTCAGCCCCCCAGAAACCTTTCCATGCCAGCAGGCTGATCGTGCCTGAGTTGAGTTCCAGAGGAGGTGAGTGTGGGGCTGTGCAGAAGAGTGGGGGGCGGTGCTGCCTTTACCACAAAAGGGTAGGCTGACTTTCTGTGTGACCCCAGAGCTACGGGAGTTCCAGAGGAGTCCCCTGCTACCACCAGCTCCCACCCAGGTACCCCAGCCTGCTGGTAGGGCAGCCTCGCTCCTTGAGCGCCATGCCATCCAACTCTGCAAGCAAACAGCCTGGGACCACTCAGGGGATGAGGACTGGCTACGCCGGACATCTCGCCTCCCAACCCAGGTACAACCTAATGTGTGTCCACTGCTGCTCCAACTTTGTCTCCCATGGGTCCTTTGCTTCATTTCTTTCCTCACTTGGCCCCTCTGTGAGCCCCCCGCCATGCTCCCCACCTGAAAAAACTGGGACATTGAAGTCTGAAAGACTATGGACCTTGTAGTTGTCATTGAGTTGGTTCCAACTCGTAGCAACACTGTATAGGGTTCCCGAGGAATGGCTGGTGAGTTTGAACTGCCAGCTTTGTGGTTCAAACCGACCTTGCGGTCTAGTGCTTATCCTACCAGGACTCCGTAGAGAAGTCAGTATCCCTCCTCAGAGGCTCAGTTTCCTATTTAGAAAAACAGGGTAGTAATGGTCCTCTCCTCTTGGAGTAGTGATTCGAATGTAGGCACCAAGTTCCTAGCCACCAGAGCTGTTGGACTTGTTACCTTCCTCCCTGTTTTTCCCACCGTCTTCTTGTCTCTCACTGTTTTGTCTCTGCAGGTGTCACTGAGGTTCATTTTGTCTATCTCTAGATCTGTACATTCTTCTTCTGTGGTTTGGCTGCCCCTCTTTCTCTCTCTTCCTGCTCTGTGTCCTCTTCTCCCTCTCTACGCCTCTGTATCTGTCGTCTTTTCCTCTCTACCTTTGTATCTGTCTCTTTCTGGTTTTAAAATCCCCCCTCCACCCAACACCAAGCTACCATTTGTTCCATCTTTATTTCCCTTTTTTTAATTATTGGAATTTTCTAACACAAAGTTAGAGCGAATTTATTCTAATGTACCTATCATCCACCTTCACATGTAAGCATTTTGCCAACCTTCTTTCATCTGTTCTCCCGCAACATTTACAGAGGAAGGGCTGTATTATTTTAAAACAAATCTCAGACATTGTGTCATACTTAAGAATGCATTTCTTAACTCATAAGGTTATTTATTTTGTAACATAACCAGTGGGCCATTTCACACCTAACAAAATTAACAGTGATCTTTCAATGTAATCTAATACCAGGTTCATAATTAGATTTCTCCAGTTATCTCAAAAGTGTCTCTGTTCTTGTCACTCTTTCCTCTCTCTCTTTTCCACTATCTCTGACTGTTCCCTTCTTTGCCTAAGGCTGTCACTGACTCTTTGTCTATCCTCTGTCCTCATAAATTCTGTCAGGGCCTCTCTGGTTGGGAGTTCCCGCTTCCTTCTGTCTCTTCTCATATCTTTTTCATGGAGTACATGGGTGAAGAGAAATGTGGCTGTGGGGAAGAGGAGACCCCAGTTCCGGGGAAGATTCGAGGGACCGGAGAGTGAGTGCCAGCCTAGGTGGGAAAAGCTTTAGGGTGGATGTGAGCTTGTTAGGTAAGTTTCCTGAAGGAGGCAGGATCTTGGGTGCCCAGTAGACCTCTGCACCCTCCTGTTTCACCCGGCCCTCTGTTTCCAGGAGGATACATGGGCCCAGCGCCAGCGGCTACAGAAATATCTGGCTGAGCACCTTCGCCAAAGCTGGGGTCCACTCGGGGCCCCGCCACAAGTCCGAGACCTGGGAGAGCTGCTGCAGGCCTGGGGAGCTGGGACCAGGACTGGTGTCCCCAAGGGCTCTCAATTCACGCATTCAGAGAAGTTCACCATTCATCTGGTTGGTGGGACCTGTGTGGAGATGGGGCATGCTACCAGGGGCTGGGGCAGGTATCGAGGGTTGTGTTATGTGCCAGTACTATAACTCTGTCCACACAGACTCTTGAGTTCCACCAGACAAGGCCTTTCCTCACTGGGAGTGGGCACCCAGAGGGCTCTCTTGGTTTCTTAGGCCACTTCAGCTGAGAAAGGGTAGATGCATGAGGAGACTATGTGAGTTATATATAGGTTTCTTCCCATGCAGAAACCTCCTTACCCAGGCAGTTCCTGTGTTTTCTCTGGACATAATTTTTCTCCTTTCATGTCCACTCAACAGTACACCTGTCCTTCTCAGGGCAGTTGGGCTTCAGAGCTACGGCAGGGCCGGGGAGGTCTCAGTGTACAAACACTCTAGTCTGAGGTTGCAGCTAGTGCCTTTATCCTCATACGGTCACATGGTGGCAACGTGAGTGGGTATGGTATAGGGAGAGTGCTTGGTGGGTGGCTGAGGCTGGGCTCTGTGACGTGGGCTCCCCTGGCAGCTATGATACTCCTTCCTCACTCCCCCAGGAGCCCAAGACCCAGGCAACCCAGGTGTCCAATGTGCTGGCCAGCACCCTACAGCCTGAACAGGTGAGCAGAGAGGGGTAGGGAGGTTAAGGTCCTTACCAGTCTACCAATTTGGCCTGATACCTTTCCCTCCCTCTGATCTGTGCCTCCCAGGACATGTGGGCAGCTCAAGAAAAGGAATTAGAGTCCCTTCGGGAGCAGTTAGAGGGAGTGAACCACAGTATCGAAGAGCTTGAAGCCAACATGAGGATGCTGGGAATCAGCCTTGTGCAAGTGAGGGGCTATGGGAAAGGGCTAGGGTGAAACCAGGAGATCCTACTAGGATCTAAAGGGTATAGAGGGACTGGAGGGGGCTGAGAGATAATCTGTAGAGGTCCACAGATGTCAGAAGGGTTTATGGGGGTACATGAGCAATTTGTGGGGCTATTTAGGGTTCAGCAGAATCTGTGGGCGTGAGAAGGATATGCAGGATCAGGGAGACTTGCAGTTCTAGAGGTTGGTAGATCTATGGAGGTTAGAGGGTCTGTGAGGATCAGGAATTAGAGGGGCTTATGAGTGCCAGTCATTATAGATATATCTGTTCATTTCAGGAGGGGTTTGAAGGGCATGTAGGTAGTAGAGAAGTTTGTAGTCACTGTGAGGTATTAAGGTAGGCCAGGGCATTCTGAGCTCAGCAGAGTGGTGGGATGGAGAGTGTGACTGGGCTCCACCACTGACTTGGGAGTGGGGTTCATGGTGCAGGTAGAGACTGAGTGTCAGCAGAGTGAGCTCAGCGTGGCGGAGCAAGAGCAGGCCCTGCGCCTGAAGAGCCGGGCCGTGGAACTGCTGCCTGATGGGGCTGCCAATCTTGCCAAGCTGCAGGTATGGTTGGGATTGGGCTGGGAGGATTGGGTATAAAGGGGTCTGGACTACGTGACATGCTTCCCCGCCCCCACTCCACTCAGCTCGTGGTAGAAAGTAGTGCCCAGCGGGTCATCCACTTGGCAAGTCAGTGGGAAAAGCACCGAGTCCCACTCCTTGCTGAGTACCGCCACCTTCGGAAGCTTCAAGATCGTAGAGAGGTAGGTTATGGGATCCTGGGATGTGGATGGGGCAGGTTTGATCCTTCCCTAGGAGCCATCCCCGTGCTCTGCTCACCACCCTCACCATCCCATGCCCATTGGGGTCTTGGACAGCTGGAATCATCCCGAAGGCTGGCAGAGATTCAGGAGCTGCACCAGAGTGTTCGGGCAGCTGCTGAAGAGGCCCGCAGAAAGGAGGAGGTCTATAAGCAGCTGGTGAGACCCATTCAGGGACCCTAGGTGGCTGGTGCTGGGGAGGGTGTAAGTTCTGGGGGAATGCCTACTTTGTCTCTGCCTAGGTGTCAGAGCTGGAGACTCTGCCCAGAGATGTGTCCCGGCTGGCCTACACTCAGCGCATCCTGGAGATTGTGGGCAACATCCGGAAGCAGAAGGAAGAGATCACTAAGGTGTGCTGCCATGGCTGGGGCATTGGTCATGTGGGCACACATGCCCAGGGGGCAGATGTGTGTAGCCAGGCTACACTGGGCCTCCCATCCTCTGGTAGACAGAGCTGTACAGCCACACTGACACAGAGCTGCCACACTGTCCACTTCAGCCTCCCCTAATGCAATGACACAGGCCCTGTCTGGTTGTGAGTGTGTGTACATGAGTACCCTAAGCTGGCTGGCCATTCTGCCTGACACTGGCTCATGGCCACCTGGTCTCTGCCAGATCCTGTCTGACACAAAGGGCCTTCAGAAGGAAATCAACTCCCTCTCTGGAAAACTGGACCGGACATTTGCAGTGACTGACGAGCTCGTGTTTAAGGTGTGAGGCAGGCCTGGCAGGGTGTAAGAGTTGGGGGTGGGACTGGCCTTCTGCCTGCCCATCTGCTCCCTGGCTGGATTTGGCCTGGGGCCTGGGTAAGCCTTGTGAGTTTGCTGATGTGCTCCTTGGAGGAGGAAGTCAGGGGTTGGAGAGTGTGGCTTCATGGTGCTTGGAGGTAGTAGTATGTGGTGGGCAGGGCAGCCGTCTAATACCACGGAGGTCCCCTCTGTCTGGTCAGGATGCCAAGAAGGATGATGCTGTTCGGAAGGCCTATAAGTATCTAGCTGCCCTTCATGAGGTGAGGGGCGAGGTCTCCCTGGGGGTAGGGATGGGGCGGGGCAGAGCCATGGCGGGGTTAAGCCTTCTCCTGCTGTCCTCAGAACTGCAGTCAGCTTATCCAGACCATTGAGGACACAGGCACCATCATGCGAGAGGTTCGAGACCTTGAGGAGCAGGTGAGGCATGGGGACAGCTATTTGGATAACATGCTGGGAGAGGCTGTGGAACTAGGCACAGCCAACAGTGGGGATCTCTACCTTGCCCTTTAGCAGCTGTGTGTTAGTATATGACCAGGGTCAGGCCAGTGGCCTCTTCTGAGCCTCAGCTAATGCCACAAGGGTCATCGCACCTGCCTCAGGACCGTTGGCCACGGCATCAGCTTGAACATGTGATGGCAAACCCTGCTGTGTAACAAAGGATGTTTTAGTAGAGGGACTGATATGTTCAAAGGCCTGGTAGGGGGATGGAGCAGACTGGTGTTTGAGGGGATTTTAGGGACAGGTGAGGGGCCAAGAGTGGCCATAAAGAATGGGGGGGGTGGTGCCGAATCGGAGCTAGGAAAGGGGACCTGGATATTGAGGGGATGCATATTAAATTGTTTTAGATCGAGACAGAGATGGGCAAGAAGACCCTCAGCAACCTGGAGAAAATCCGTGAGGACTACCGAGCCCTCCGCCAGGAGAATGCTGGCCTCCTGGGACGGATCCGTGAGGCCTGAGGAGTCCTCAGCCCAGTTCTCCCCCGGGCCTTAGGTGGTGCTTTGGAGTATTGGAGTTGATGACCAATGCTTAGCCTAGCTATTCCCTCTACCATCCAATTCCTCCTGATGTAGCCTTGGACCCCAGTCCCTGCCTCCCCCCTGCCCACCTGACCCCCACCCTTATCTGGGATGATTGTCCAGAGTATGGGAGACAGGCTACAATTTATTGTGAAGAGGACTGGGGCCTTGGATCCCAAATAAATGAGCAGCCCTGTCTGCAGGCTAAGCTGAGGCATGGATTGGGACACTTGACATAGGTAATGGGGTGGGAGGCTGTCTAGAAGAACTGCTAGGGTTCTGTGGATGTGTGAGTAGGAGGTGCGCAGGTGCAGCCTTAATGGGCTGGGTCTGTGACTGAGTGCATGTGCTGGAAGCTTGTATGAGACCACACATGACAGGTGGTGTTTCTGTGTGATTTTCCTCAACTGGAGACCATGAGTGTCCTGAGGCTGCTTCTGTGTGTGCCACTGTGTGCCACAGCAGTCAGGCTGTGTGTGTGTGTGTGTGTATGTGTGCGCTTTGGGGGGGTTGTGTGGCAGGATTGTGATCGTGTATGCTTGTTTGTCAGTGTGACTGCCACTTTGAGGTTGTCTGAGTACTGAGTCCAAGTGACAGGATGGTGAGCTGTGCCTGTCTGTGGGATGGACTCCTCCAGCCCTGAAATAACTGAGGAAGGCTATGTGTGTGGGTGGTTGTGAAGGCTCAGTTTGGCTGAAGAACCTGTCACAGGGGGTGAGGTGGGCTTCGAGGGCTGGGGCTGGAGCTCCTCTGAGCAGCCTTGGTACAGAGGATGTGATCCAGAAGGGGTGGTCCGCTGGGAAGCAGGGTCTCTGGCAGGCAAGACAGTGGACACCTCAGTTTTTGGTTCCTGTGGGCATAGCCCCCTCCACCCATGATTTTGACCCTATCCTTCCCTTTTTGCCTTGGTTTTGAGGTCAGGGGCTGGGTGCGGGGTTGGAGCACCTGCTGGGCCTCTGGCTCCTCTTCTTTCGAAACTCGAACTCATCCACAGTCCACACAGCCCCCTTCTCACTTTCCACCCGTACGAAGCACTTGTGTAGGCTCAGGTTGTGGCGGATGGCATTCTGTGGAAGGACCAGCCAGCCGGGTGGGGGGCAAGGGGGAACATGTGGGCAGCCATTCTTTGTGCTCAGCAACCCTCTACCAACAGGTGACCTCCTCTCCCAGGCCCACCTCACCCACAATGCAGTGGTCATTCAAAGCCATCACAACCACTGCTATCTCCAGAGGAACTCACCTTCCAGGTGGCAGGGTGGTTTCTGAAGAAGGCGAACATGCGCGTGAACCAGTGGTAGATCTCGTTGAGTGTCCGCTGCTTCTCAGGAGCTTCCAGGATGGCCTGGGGATTAGGGGCTGTGAGGAGTAGGTTCTCCAAAGTCAGGATGGAGAGAGGCAGGAGCTTACCCATGGACTGCCTGGCTGGCATGTTGTGAAATTATGGGAGTGGAGGAGGGAGGGAGATGGTATGAAGAAAAGAGTCAGGGAGAGGGTTACATATGAAGTATGGTGTGGGTTTGGGGACAAGATTAGTGTAGATTCAGGGATAGCATATTAGGTACAGGATCAGAGCAGAAATTGGTAGGGGGATTCACTTAAGAAGTTAGAGCTGGGATCAGGTTAAAGATCTGTGATGGGGTTGAACTTGGAGCAATTTATGAGAGTTAGGTTTCAGGGTTTGGGAAGGTTAAACGTGAGGAGTGGGTTCAAATGAAGGATTTGTAAGGGGTAAAGGGCTAGGTGGAGTTAAAGGTCAGGGGAGGGATTAGTTAAGAGTCAGGTAGGGGGATGAGATAGAACTAGATGTGGGGATGGGATGATGTTATAGCATTAGGTCAAGAGTCAGAGATGGTCCTAGTTATAGTTATTGTACAAGTGGCAGGAATGTGGTTAGGTTCTTGGTCAAAAATGAAGTTGTGAAATTAAAATTAGGGTCAGGACTGGAGTTAGGTGTGGGGTGAGGCTAAAGGAGGGTCAGGGAATTTGAGCAGTTTTGATTTAGGGATGGGATTAAATAAAAGGATCAGTGATTATAATAGCAATGAGGTTATGAATCAGGATGGGTTTCGATTGGGGGCTCAGTTTAGAGACACATGTAATATATGGTATGTGGTGGGAGTTAAGGTTCAAGTTTGAGGTTGGGTATGAGACTAAAATGAAGGCTCAGGTGGGCTTTGGTGGAGGTTCTGGGAAGGTGCCAAGAGAGGGTGCTAGGTATCAAGACCTCAGAAAAGAGGTGGGTTTAAGCCATAATTTGGCTTGCTTCCAAAGTAGTCTAGCCTGCCTGATGGTTTAGGTTGGGGCTAGGGAGCAGGTATAGGGTGAAGCCAACATGATTACATTTGAGGCACTACTTGGGGCTCTTTGGGCTGGGGTTTGATAAAACAAAAGCCTACTGGGTGGTTGGAAGTGAGAGCAGGGGTTTGGGAGACAGGTTCCCCATCCAGTCCTTCTCTTCCCCCATGGGCCTGAGCTGCCCTACTTACCCAGCGGATGAGAGTGGCGTAAGTGAAAGGAGGCCGCATGTTGTGGAACTTGAAGTAGTCCATGTTGTGGAAGAACTCTGTCAGAGAGTGCAGAAGGATCAGGCCTCCTCCAGGATCTTCCAGCTTCCCTGACCCCCCTCCAGGAAAGCATCTGTCGCTTGAAATCCCACCATTTGCACAGGCTCCAATGAGCAGCTGTTTACTAAGCACCTGACATAAATTCTATCATGTATTGTGCACCATTGCCACACAACAGGTTTGAGACTTGAGAGCTGATCCTGGTTAAGTACACAGCCCAGGCCTGGCAGGGAGTATGGGTTTGGGGAACATGAGTGGATCCTCCCATTTTTCCTGGTGGAGGAGGGAAGGAAGGTCTTAGGAATGATTCAGCTAATTTCCTTCCTTTTGGTGACTGGATGAGTAGCTGAAACCCTGAGCTGATGAGGCACAGCCTAAAACCCCAAAGGATGAGGGCTAGATATTGGAGACTTTGAGGAAACTTTTGCAAAGACATGTTTTCCCCCGCAAAGACTGGGCCCTGGTGTGGGGGAAGAATAGCACAGAGCCCCTTTCTGCTCCCACCCTAGCACCGTTCATTAGGATTGGGGAGTACCATGTAAGGCAGGCTCATCTTACTTACCTGGGAATGTGCTATTTCCATGGCTGCCCCAGAGGTGCCTCCGCACAGCAAACAGGCCATTGGGGGCCTCTCCAGGGCTGGGCCAGGCCGGGAGGGGGCTGCCCGCAGTGCCTGTAGCCACAATGCAGCAGGAGCTCTTGTCAGAGGATGCCTGCAACAGGGTTGGTGACCGTGAAGCTTCAAGTTTGCACTTTTATTTTTTAATAAATGTCTATAAAATCAAGGGTGTCCTGACTTTTCAGTTTGACCTGGAATCCCATGAAGCAGCCTGAGCCTTACTGACTAGTGGGAGTGTGGACATTGGGGTGTATGTATGGAATACTGATGCTGGGGGCCCCAGGCCAGCCTTGAATCCCAGTCCTCTACCACCAATCTGAGACCTTGGAAAAGCATCTAAACTTCCCTGGCCTCAGTTTTCCTCATCTGTGAATTGATAAAGATAGCGGTGTCTACCTCACAGTGCTATTGTGAGGACTAAAGACGTTGATACCAGTGAAGTGCTCACTCTAAAACAGCGCCTGGCCAGCTTTCTGAGCATGCGACCTGTATGCCACAGGGCTCCATGCTCAGAAGGGCCACTACTTTGTGTAATGCTCTGCAGTTGTCTTCTTGAACTTTGAGCAAGGAGCCTCATATTTTGGGGATCTTAAGGTCAGGTGAAGGAGCTCTGGTAGGGTATTGGTTACGAATTGGGCTGCTAACCTCAAGGTCGGCAGTTCGAAACTACCAGCTGTTCCGTGGGAGAAAGATGAGGCTTTCTGCGCCCATAAAGATTTGCAGCCTTGGAAACCCTACACAAGGTCACTATGAGTCGGAACGGACTCCACGGTACTTAACAACAGCAACAACAACAAGATCAGGTGTGTAAGTGCAAGGTGGCAGCTTCCCTGGTCTAGAATGTTTGCAGCTGGGGTCAGGGCTATAGATCCCCAGGGTTTGCATGTGTGGGTGGGTCTTCTGCCCCTAGCAGTCTGTGGAGCCTGTGACCTGGGGCCACTCACCATAGATGGAGCCTTGCTCAGTGCTATCTTCCCGGCCAGGTGGGCTTGCATGGCACCCAGCTTCTCCTTTTCTAGTACCAACTGTAGGATGGATACACAGTGAGGCCTTAACGTAGCCTTTCTCTGCCACTCTGGGCTTCCCTTAGCCTTTATTCTGGCAGAGGGTGGCCAGTTTGTCCAGCCCCCAGAATCACCTGCTGCTCCAGAGACTGTACCACCTCCCTCTGGAGAAGACACTGCGCTTTGCCCTTCTCATCCAGGAGATGGTCTGCCTGGCAGTGCCTGGATAGGGGGAGATTCCATGGAGATGACCACTCAGGACTGTCCTCTTGGTTCAACATTCAGAGTGGGGAGGGCCCAGACCTTCTGGAAGGTCACTCCTCAGAGCCTGAGCCCCCTCACTCCCTCTACCTCAGTCTCACTCTCACATGTCATTTCATTAACACATGTCACTCAGGACTTATAGTGTGCCAGGCCCTGTGCTGGCCACTTGAGCAAGATGATGTTGGTTTGCTGAGAGTGGCTGAGTGACAAAAGTGTTCCAGGTGGAGAGGACAGTGTGTGACAGGGCCTGGCTGTGGAAAGTGCTGCTGCTAATTGTTAGATATGATTGGAGAAATGTGTGTGTGTGCACGGCAGGGCTGAGGAAGGGGGCTAGCAACAACCATGTTCAAGAGCTGGGACTTTGGGGCTTTGGTAAAATCAGGCTGGTGTGTTAACATGAGAGGTGGCAGTCCCAAGCCATTAGGAGTGTGGGTGCTGCCATTAGGCAGCCTGGTTTTAAATCCCAGCAGTGTCAGTTAGGAACTGGGAAATCTTAAGACACTTCTTTGGCCTCACTTTCCTTACTTGTAACATGGAGACAAGAAAACCAAGGGCTAGTAGCATAATGGTTACAAGTCCGGCTGCTAACCTCAAGGTCAGCAGTTCCAAACTACCAGATGTTCTGAGGGAGAAAATGAGGCTTTCTGCCCCCGTGAAGATTTACAGCCTCAGAAACCCTATGCAAGGTCGCTATAAGTCGGAACTGACTCCACGGCACACCACCACCACCACCACCACCCCCAGAGAAGTTTTACAAGTAATTAACTTGTCCCAGGTCACACAGTCAGTAAGTGATGGAACCGGGATTGGACCAGTGTGTCAGCTTTTAGAGGATCCCTGGTGGCACAGTAGTTAAGTGCTTGACTACTAACTGAAAGGTTAGTAGTTCAAACACACCAGCAGTTCCATGGGAGAAAGATGTGTCAGTCCGCTTTTGTAAAGATGACAGCCTTAGAAACCCTATGATGCTCTTCTACTCTTTCCTATAAGGAACCGACATGATGGCAGGCAATAGGCTTGGACTTGGTCTCAGCTTTTTCCTCTTTCATCTTACTGCCTATTAGGATGAGGCCTGACTTGAGATTGGGTCTCCTCTCCCAACCCCCATCCCTAATCAGGAGCCCCTTAAACTGGTGTGGGGCTCAGCCACTCACTTGAGGAAGTCCTCCGGCTCCTCGAAGACCTTCTCACATCCTGGCCACTTGCAGGCACCATTTGCCAGCAGTTGGTAGGAGGCCTGGGGCATGGCCAAAAGGGTGCTAAGGGGGACAGAGGGTGTCAGAGGAGGGCATAGCAGGGAGTGGGTCCTTCCCAGCTTTGCCCACTGACCTGTCCTTCCTGGGTGTCCCGGGGCTGGGGAAGGTACACAGCAACGCTGGCTCCCTGGATAGCCACTCTAGGCTGGCCACGTTGATTCCTGTGAATGGGGACAGCGCACCTCTGGGGGCTGGGGGCCAGGCTTTGTAGCTCTGCCCACAAGGCCTCATACTGAGCTTTCTTCCATCTATCTGTGCCTCAAAGACCTTGATGTCCAGAGGCTCTGTAGTACCGAAACTCCAAGGCTTCATTCAGATGGAGCAGCTCAAAGACTGTCATTTGCAAACGCTGACATTTTAACTAACTTTGCAAAGATCTGCAAAGTTCAGTGCTTTTGACATTCTGTATCTTTAAGGTTCTGAGCTTAACAGTTTTTGGAGGTTGGAGTTTCCAAGAGTCTGAGACTTGACCCCTCTGATCTCCTGAGGGCCATATCGCAGAACAACACTTATGTTTAAGGACTGGGGAGTCAGGGGTTCTGGTCTGTAAAGCTGCAGGGGGTGTGGATTGTGGGGTTACCAGGTGGAAGGCCAGGCCGGGCCTTGAGGGAGAAGACCCCGGTGGCATCAGTGGGTGGTGGGAGGCTGATCATGGCTGGACTTTCCAGTGGGTGCACCTGTAGCACAGGGGCTCGGGCATGGGAATCCACAGTTGAGAGCTGGGGAGCACATATGAACTACAGTTCAGCCTGGATTGTGGCCCCTTTCCCTCAGTTCACCCACCTGCTCCCTCCCCTGGCCATTCAGAGTCAATACCTGGTGCATGAAATGTGGTCTGTCCTGGAGGAGTGCCTGCAAGTGGGGCGAGGGGCCCAGTCGTGCCCTGGAGGGTGCCACCATGACTAAGGGCACTGTGGGTAGCTGCCAGGGAGAAGACAGGTGGATGAGATGTCACCTTCATCCTCACTATTCTACATCTAATTCTATACTTATCACCACAACCTCACAGAATAGGGACTCATCTTACATATGTGGAAACTGAGGCTCAGAGAGGTTGAGTGACTTTCAAGATCACACAGCCCATAAGTGGCAGACCTGGCTTCACCCCTGTCACCTCACCTCTTTAGGCCACAGCCCTCTCTATCCCATGGGGAGAGGGACACATAGCTGTGCCCATGGGACCATGATAGGATCTCCTTCTCTCCCGAGACACGGATTCGGAGATCAGGAAGAGCCTTGAATCTCTGAGGTCTGGCAAGTGGGGACTTTCTTGGCTCTGCTACATCTGCATAAGTCACAGACTTGCCTGGGACCCAGAAACCACTTCCTGTGCCCTAGTCGGGCCCCCCGCCCAGTGCCACAGTAAAGGTCGGCACCTGTAAGCCCAGGTACCCCACCCTGCCTGCCCCATCCTGGGCCCTGGGCCTCACCTGCAGCTGCGATGGTGGCATGGGATTTAAGGATGAAGAGGAGGCATGGGTCCCACCTCGAAGGTCCCGGCCCTGGAAAGTTTCTCCCGGTACCCTGGTCCCCAGCAGGTCTGAGGTCTTTGGTGCAGCCCTCCAGTTGGGTGAGGGTCCCAGGGATGGGCTAAGGGCCAAGGAAGGAACCGAGGGCTTCGCTGGCCTGGGATTGGGCATTGGGTCCTTGTTTGAAGACAGGCTGTAGAGACATATGAAGAGTGAGTTACAAATGTGTTAGGGGTGGGGGGCAGTGTCTGCAAAATACTCAAAACACCTGAATCACATGGCCATCCCTTATGGTCAGAGCCGACATTGACTAGGGCATGTCCTGGAGGCCCCCTGGCTTTGGTCCTGTGTATACTTGCACTCACATATTGGTGTCGGGAACACAGCTACACATGCTCCATGGGCAGATGAGTATGGGTCAAACACATTGCTTGCCTATGTGTGCTAAAACAGATCTGGGTTGGACATGTCCTTCACGGGGTTAGTTGGTGGAGTCTCAGCCAGGGTAGGCCTCACTTCCTTCCCCTCCTCTCTTGGGGCCTATCTTCAGGCTTCAACCTCTGGTCCTCCTTGTACCCTGCACAGGCCAACACATCCCAGCCACACAACTTTGCAGAACCTCCCGGGGACTGATCAGACTTTCTTGGTGGTGGTGGTGGTTGTGTGCTTTGGAGTTGGTTCCAACTCATAGTGACCTTGTATAGGGTTTCCAAAGCTGCAGATCTTTACAGGATCAGAAAACCTCATCTTTCTCCCGCAGAGTGCCTGGTAGATTCGAACTTCTATCTTGCATTATCAGCCCAACTCATAACCCACTACACTATTAGGATGCCTTCAGACTTTCTTATGGGGCCATGTACCGCCCACCCCCACCCCCGGCCAGTGACTTGGGCCTATCTGGGAATGGAGGAGGCCTGGACTCAGAAGAATCGTTTGGTTGTTGTGAGGCAAGGGCACAAGCAGGGGAGAGCCATGATGAGTCCAGATAAGTAGTGATGGTGGCCTAGACCGAGGCTGCAGCAGTGGCAATGTGAGAAGTTGGTGGATTCTGGATCTATTTTTAAAGTAGTCACCCGGATTTGCTGGCAACTTGGATGAGGAATGAGAAAAGAAGTGTCAAGCTCAGGGCAAGGTCCGGGTCTGGTTATCTCTGAGATCCTGTCCTGAAAGGAGAAGGCATGGTAGGTGCCAGAGACGGGGAGAGATAGACTTTCTTAAGCAGAGCCTGTGGGCTCTCCTTGACCCATCCCCCACCAGAGTCTACTCCAATCTCTGCTTCCCAAGCCTGCCTCCAAGCTGCGGCATGTGCTAGTCCTCCTGATTCGAATGCCCAGTTCTCCTCATCCAGAAAGCTCTCCATAATGGCTACAGAAATCAAACAAAGAAACCGCATTAAGCAAATCTGCTGCAAACGGTCTCTTTAAAGTGTTAAGAGAGCAAAGACATCACTTTGAGAACTAAGGTGTGCCCGACCCAAGCCAGGGTTATTTTCAGCTGCCTCATATACATGTGAAAGTTGGACAGCGAATAAGGAAGATCATAGAAGAACTGATACATTACGGTGTTGGCGAAGAATATTGAAAGTTCTTCCCAAAGAACAAACAAATCTATCTTGAAAGTACAGCCAGAATGTTCCGTAGAAGTGATGATGGGGAGACTTTGCCTCTCATACTTTGAACATATTGTCAGGAAGGATCAATTGCTGGAGAAGGACATGCTTGGTAAAATGGAGGGTCAGCATAAAGGAGGAAGACCCTCAACAAGATGGATTGACACAGTGCAACAACAGTGGGCTCAAACATAGCAATTGTGAAGGTGGCCCAGGACCGGGTAGTATTTTGATCTTTTGTGCAATAGGGTCTCCATAAATCAGAACTGACTTGATGGTACCAAATAACAACTGTGGCTCCAGACAGTTGGGCCTCAGTTTCTTGGGATCCTGTCATCTCAGTCTGAGAAGTAAGAGCTGGATGTCCGGCCCAGTCCAACCCCATTTTACTGAAGGAGACGCCCAGGTTCAAAGAATTCCATAGTCCATGTTGACTTGTAACCTCCACTCAATGAAATGTATGCATGTGTCCATTTCAGAAATCTTGAGATGTGTGTGTGCGAGAGAGAGAGAGAAACTCCCCATCCTACCCCCGCAGCACTTGGTTGGGCACATAGCTGCTGACAGCAGCCCAAGGGAGCAATTGTTCCTTTCTTGGTTGTCCCTTCATGGGGGTTGTCATAGCTGTGGTGCTAAGGGAGGTGGTCCATGCATCAAGTGGGGTGGGATAAACTAGGTGCTAAACCTTTAGTCTCTTGAGGGGTTAGAACATTACTGATTGTGAATCATGAATCTGGGCCTATGGAGGCTCAGAACCAAGATGTTGGAGAGTGTCAGCGATCATAAGGCAATGTGTGAATGGATGCTTCCACCACTCTGGCTTGACCCACACGGTTAGCCTGCGGTTCCTCTGAGACTACCTGGAATGGTCTGACTCATGGAAGCCTAGGTACATTCTCAGAAAAAAAAAAAAAGACCTGGATATGGTCTGTCTGGTGGGGTACTTGGAGGATGGGCTGGGCAGCCAGCTTCCTGCACTGTCTGTTGGGGCGGCCCTTTCTGACTAGGTTTCTCAGAAGCTGCGCGGGGGATGTTTCTGGGACACAGATTGTGTTCTCGTATCGGGGTCTGCATCTGGGCCTGTTGTCACAGCCTCCGACTTCCCCAGATTTTTCTGCCATTGACGTCATGGCAGCCGGATGCGCTGGGCTTCATCCGCTCCGAGGAGGAAGAGAAGGGGGCAGACACCCCACCCCACGAGTTTCGTTCCGAGAATTAGCTGGCCCGTCCTGCAGCTAGCTTGGCCCAGGTGGGTGACGTGGGTGCTGGCGGATGTGGTGGGTGACATCCATCTGGCCACTATCACAACCCTGGATCCTTACCTGTGGTGCTGCGTGGAGCCATGAAGAGGCCACAGGTTTGAAGCTTTAGTAGCACCTCAGATGCTGGGACCACTGGGGTACTCAACTGATAGAACCCCAGAACCTCAGAATCATAGAACACTATTAGATTTTAAGAACTCAAGAATCCCCAAATCACAGGCCTCATGGAGTCCATGAGTGTAACATTTCAGTATGTGTGGGCCAATGCCCATGGTGTCCAAACTGACAGGACCTGCTGAAGGACAGGAAGCCCATTATCCCCTAGGGCTGCCTGTCTACCAGGTCTGTAATCACAGCAAGTCTCCTCTCAGCCTTCCTTGTAAACTCTGAAGGCAGGAGGGTCAGAATCACCCATCTCCTTCCAACAGCTTGGGTCCTGGATCTGTTACTCCTCCCAGAAGCTGTAACTCTCCTCAGAACCCTCCTGTATAAACTGGGACGGTAATAATACCCATCTTCCAAAATCGATGCACATGAAATGCTTAGCAGAGTGTCAGCAAATGAACATCTACCGAGCCTCAGTATCCCTGCCCATTCTGAGATAATGTTCCCAAACTCATAGCTACCCCACCAGAGAGGCTGGAAGGAGGGAAAGTGAAGGCTGGGATACTTTCAGCCAGGGGTACCTCATGGTAGGAGCAGAATAAACCCCAGTCATTATTAACCCATACTTCACAACCATTTTTTCTGGAAGGGTTCTGGGATACAGGCTCCAGGGATTGGCATCACTACTGGGGACATAACTGAGCTCTGTCCATAGCCAGACCCACAGACAGGATTGTCTGATTTATGTCCCTCAATTATTGCCACCTTCTGGACAACTAAGCCTCCTGACCATGGGCTCCAGGATCCTCCCAAGCCCAGATCTTGGGAGACTAAACCTTATGCTGAGACATAGATTCTCCTGCCTGAGTCAGGGTGTATCCAACCTGAAAGAAGGCAGAAAGGAAAATGGCAGCAGATAAAGGGCAGCCCAGGTCCCCTGTCACACTCATGGGTACTGAAGGGATAAACTGAGGTCCACAGGAGGGGAGAAGGAGAGAGTCCTGAGGTCTGGGCTTGGATATCAACTCTGCTGTTAAATCTCGGTGAGGTTTTGGAAGAGCTCTCCTGCCTATTTCTGGGCCACAGTTTGTTCCTCTGTACACTTGGGAGGGGAAAGGTTTGGGAGAAGATGACGGTCAGGGTCATCTGCTTTGAGTCTAAGTGAGTTGTTAGTTGTCTTCAGGGCTTTGAGTTCACAGCTGCCTTTCTATCCAACAGACTGGCTGAGAACCATAGATACACAGAGACATACAGAGAACTTAAGAGAGAGAAGAGATGGATAGGTATACGTGGGTGGGGGGGGGAGCACAGAGGGGAGGAAAAATGAAAGAGGGATAGAGAAAGATGAATGTAGACACAGGGTAGAAGAAAGACAGACATAAAGCGTGAAAAACAGAGAAAGAGAGATAGTGAGAGACACTGAAACAGAGACAGAGACAAAGAGTGAGAGACAGAAAGAAACCCACAGGAACAGAAAGACATAGATGTACACACAGGGTGACAGAATGAGAGAAACAGAGATAGCACAAGAGAGAAACAACATAGAGACAGTGACACAGTGACATAGTGAGGGACAGATACGGAGGGAAGGAGAGAAAGAGAGAGAAAATAAATTGCCACAAACAGAAGAGTTGCCGGTCTGTGGCTGGGAGAACGGATGCTGTCCGAAATAACAAAGGACAAGGTGCTGGAGACACCCACAGCCAGGTATTAAATTGTATTGCAAGGAAACAATCGGCAAAACCGTGCAGTCCTAATACAAGACACTGAGTGCCAGAACAGAGTAGAAATAGTAGAAAACACAGACCCATGTATATGTGGGAATCTAGTTTGTGATGAATGTGGTATTTCAGACTGCAGGGTGGTGGCAGATAGATTGTTTGATATATGTTTCTGGAATAATTAGGAGAAAATAAAAATAGTGAATAATGAGTCCATTTTCCCATCAACCGTTCTTTGCCCAGTTTGAAATGTCAGCATCATTACATACTCAAATAAATTCCAGCTCCATAAAAGAGAGACATAATAATACCTAATATTGATCTTAAGTTTACTGTGTGCCAGATTTTGTATTAAGCATTTAACGTGGTTAATAGACATAATCTTCACATCAATCCTTTGAGGTAGGTTCTTATTATCATAGTACATATGAGGAAATGGAGGCACAGAGAGGTTAAGTGCCTTGTTAAAAATCACACAGCTTGGGGTGAGGCTGGGTTTGTCCCAGACAGTCTGGCTCCAGTACCCACACGCTAAACCTCTACAGTAAATGGAAAAAATGAAGCCATAAAAGATACTAGAAGCCAACAAAGGTGAACATTTATCTCATTTTCAAGTGGGAAAGGACTTTCTAAGCACAAAACCAGAGACAGAAACCACAAAAGAAAAGATAACCTATCTGACTACATAAAAAATTATGTTGTTCTTGTTAAGTGCTGTTGAATCGATTCCAACCCATAGCGACCCTGTTTCCAAGGAGCAGCTGGTGAGCTTGAACCACCGACCTTGCAGTTCAAATGACTTTGCAGTCTGATGCATTAGCCCATAGCGCCACACCAGGACTCCAAAAATATTATAAGTATCACAAAAACACCATAAACAAACAGAACAAGCAAATTATTAATTGGGGGAAATATTGGTTATATATATATGACTGATGGAAGGTTAATATTCTTTCAAATAAACAGCTGTGGTAAATCAATAAGAAAAAATACAAACACCCTATTAGGAATAAGGACGTGAACAGATAGGGCAAAAAAATTTTTTTAAAGCAAGTGGACAATAAACAGTAAAAAGAATCAAATAATACAAATTTCAACAATGCAGTCCTATTTTTTTCTAACCTACAGTGTTGGCAAAGGATTTAAAAATCGTAATACGCACCCAGGGTCAGCTTGAGTAGAGGGAGCGTAGAACAGGACGACCTTTTGAAAGAATAGTTTGATAGAAACCTTAAAAGCACACATACTTTTGGACCCAGCAAATCCATTTGCAAGAGTCCAAAAACTTAATTTGAAGTGTTTGTTGGGAAAAGCAAGAAACAACCCAAATGTACAGCAATCGGCATTTGGTGGAACATGGTTCATGTCAATAACTGAAAAATCATTAACAAACCCAACCTATAGTATTATTCTAATTTGATTAAAAAATAATCATACACTAATACTTAGCACCTACTGTGTGCCAAGCACCATGCTAAGTCTGCAGAGATGGGGAGCCCTGCTCTTTTTATGGACATGGATTCTGGCCACACACACAGTTCTGGGACAGGACTTCACACTTCAATCATGGCTGACAAGGGCATGCATGAAGTGCTTCCCAGGAGGGTCTTCTCTCATGCAATGCAAGCAGAACCTCAGGTAAGTGTTCAGTCTAAGCTGAACGCTTCTTCTACCAGAGCACACAGAGTTGATGACCATTTTTATAAAATGTCAATGCTCTCCTCCAGGACACTCAACACACATATTAAACACCAATGGTACACACATTTTTGTGCTAGATGTTCGGTGGGTGGGTGGGTGGGGGATCAGGTGGGAAAAGAAAGACAATAGAAAGGGAGATGAAAGAAAGGAGACAGATGGAATGTGGTAAAGATAGAGACAAAGACTGGGAAGATAGAGAAATATAAAGAGGGATGGAGAGTCCGAGTGAGGAAAGAGAAAGAGAGAGGCAGAGACACATAAAAGAGCAAGACGGAGTGAGCAGAGACAGGGGGGCAGGAGACTCAAGAAAGACAAGAGGAAGAGATGAGAGAGATGCAGTTGGAATTTCCAGGTACACCTAGATAGGGTTGCAAGTTGTTCAAAGCTCTGAAATTCATAAAGATTGACACAATGTATTTTAAAACTGTCACTTACCTATGTATCAATCCATCAATTTATTTTTGTCTCTTCCCAAGCATTAAGTAATTCAATGATTATTCTTCTGGCATTTATTACTACTATTACTATTGTTTAAACAAACAAACAAACAAACACACCTTACCTGACCAGGAATGCAGAAGTTATTCATGTCTTGACTGTACCAGAGGGTCCCTGAACCCCTATTGCCTACCTCACTGCCATTTCCTCCAACAGGGCCCAAATGTGGTGGGGGTGAGCAGAGGACACTCACCTTGATAAAGGATCAGCCTGGCTTGTGGGAAACTGTCACATATCAAAAACAACTATGCTTTTTATACTGAGAAGAAAAACCACGGTGTGGAAGCCACAGACCTCTCTTTTCTAATAATCCAATTTTTTTTCGATGAGTGAGTGTGCTGATAATCACGGGGTGTGTGTGGGGGGGTTCTCACAGTTCTCTCTCACTCTCTTTCTCCGCTTCTTGATTATGAGACTTAAACGGAAATTTTGAAATTTGGGTTTTTTCTTTGCCCTTTACGAGTCATCTGAAAATACGATTTCTTCCCCTCACCACAGAGGTGAGAGGTATCAATAAGATAACAGGGCTCATGAGAAACTCTAATTTTTTAAAACAAAAGCATGTACAGAGTTGGCGGGGGGGGGGGGGGGGAGACAAAAAACAAGGGAAAAGAACCCAAATAAATTAGGGGTGCCCTGGGGGTAGCAGAGACATATCACTCAATGAGGGAATATGTAAAGGTGAGTGGAGGAAGAAAGAGAGGAACTCAGGACCATGTAGTGATGGGAAACACCTGGGATAGAAACAGAATAGGTCTGGGTTTCCAAAGGCCTCACCCTGCCCTGAGCCTTAGTTTCCCCGTAGGTGGAATTTATATGGTCAACCTCATTCTCACTGACCAAGTAGAGAGAACTCTTGAAGCTCCTGCCATCATCTTCCCAAAGAAGATAAGGGGTATATAAGTTACTTCATGGCGAAAAAGTTAAGGGAGTCCACCTCTACCCCATTCCCCACAATTTCTGGAATCAAAGAGTCTAAAAATCACTGGCTCCCAAAATCCACCGAGAGTCACTGAGTGAGGAAAAAAAGAGAAAAAGTCTTGCCTTATCATGTCTTAGGGCCCGAGAGTTCTGACCTGGCAGCCATTCCACTGGGAAGGTCCTAACCAGGTTCCCAGAATTAATACATCCATCCACAGGAGTCCAGACGCCCTTTGAGGCCTGATGTACTTGCAGCCAGCCAGGGACATCAAAGAGGCTTGATGCCTTTGCAGTTTTCTACTTCTAACATTCTCAGTTTCCAAGGATTTGGGGTTCCAAATATCCGCCATCATGCCCGTAGCTGACATTTATCTTGAACTTTCCATGGGTCAGGTACTGAACACTTCTTACAGATGATGACATTGGATCCTCCTCATGGTCTTGTAAGGTCCATCATTGCCATTATTTAGAAAGGGAAAAACAAGTAGTTAAGTAATTTGCCCAAGATGATAGCACTGGTGAGTGGGGGCCTGCCTTTCTTGGGTGCCAGGCTTTGAAAGAGCTAGGTTTTCCTGAACCCAAAGGTGTTAGCTTTTAAACTTTAGGATGCCACGATTGGGAGGTTCTTGGATTTGGAGATTCTTCTAAGGCTTGAAGCTTTTAAAGTTGTCCAAGAATTGGTGATTGTTTCCTCACCTTGGCAGGCACCCCTTCCAACCAGTGACCAACATGGGAGAGTAGCCCCATGGGCTTCTCCCAACAGCCCATGGTTGAGATTCCCAGCCCTTGATTCCCCAATGCCCTGCATAGCTCAATGTCCTATTATCCAATGTCCACTCCAACCCTTCTGCGAGACTGGCTTCAGGCCTGGGGAAGAGAAATTGAGAACAGCTTTCAATTCACATGGTATACCCCTTCAGCTCTGAGTCTGTCCTATTTTTCTTCCCCCACCCCTACCCCACCTTCAAAAACCCTGAAAAAAGAGGAGAGCCTCTTTCTTAAACTCAGACTCACTCTTCTGGAAAAGCCCAGAGTGGGTCTGACGGTCTGGCTTTGTGAAAAAAAGGGGGGAAAAGGTAAATAGGAAAAAAAAAAAAAAAAGACTCAAAGGAAAAAAAAAAAAATCAGCCAACAACAATTAAAACACACACATACAAAAAAAACAAACCCAGCCCAACCCTCCCTACCATTAGTTCAAAATAAAACTTTCACTGGTGGATGCTTCTGTATTGGTGGGGCACTTCTGAGACCCAAAGATGGACTTTGTATGCCAGACAGCCAGGGGAGGTACCAAGGCTTGGATAAGATCCCCAGCTTGGGGATCTGAAGGGACCCTTTGTACAGTAGGTACTTAACAGATGTTGTGGCATGTGGGAGGGAGCAAGGGAGGAGGTGTGGGGTGTGCTTATAATGAAGGAGCCCTGGGGAGCCAACTGTAGGGATGCCCCCAAGTTTTATGACTTCCTGCTCCTCGTGGACATATGTCTGAACAATCCTTACACTGCCTATATAACTATAAACCAGGCCGGATTCAGAAACATGAGACCTTGTTCGCTGTCCCAGGACCTATCTCCTCCTGCGAAAGAGAGCTGTTTTTTTCTCTCAGGGTCAGAGGTGTGGGCTAAAATCCTCCTCATCCCCCTCTCCAGACTGTTGCTCCCTTAGTATCACTTCCTTCTTGAGAGGGAGATCTACAGTTAGAAGGAAAACTGAGTGAAGGTGGTGGTCCAAAGAATCCCAGGAGGCTACCTGAGGTATAGGAGGGGCACTGGAGAGAGCCAGGTACCTTAGAGAATGAAGGCTGGGGGTGGGGGGTGAGGGGTACATGTGGGCAGAAAGGGGTAGAAGTCATTGCTTCTTTTCTATACTGAATGGCTCTGGGGCAGGGGATTGAGAGGGTTGGGAGTGGGGAGAGTGGGTAGCATTAAAGAGAGAGAGGTCAGGGAAAGGCCTTAGAGGAGACCTTTGACAAACACTTGAATGAGGTAAAGGAGGAAACCGTGCACATATCTGGATAACTCCAGAGGAAAAAGTGCCTCGTTTGTCCAAGGCCTATAAGAAGGCTGGTGTGTTTAGAGTGGAGTGAGCAAGGGGGAGAAGGGTAGGAGATGAGGTTAGAGAAGAGACTAAGGGATTAGGCTACGTCATAGGACCTTGTAAGGATTTAAGGTTAGTTCTTAGTAAGACAGAAGCTATGGGAAGGTTCTGAGCAGAAGAGGGACAGGATCCGATGTAGAATTTAACATAACCCCCTGGATGCTGAGTGAAGAATGGAATCTAGAGAGGAGGCTGGAAGTAGGGGACCAGTGAGGAGGAGACTACTGAGGAGTCCAAATGAGTGGTGAT
Organism: Chrysochloris asiatica; assembly: GCF_000296735.1. Taxonomy (NCBI): domain Eukaryota; kingdom Metazoa; phylum Chordata; class Mammalia; order Afrosoricida; family Chrysochloridae; genus Chrysochloris; species Chrysochloris asiatica. The sequence goes on from NW_006408922.1 coordinate 1,452,868, forward strand.
GATGCTGGCAGTGGAGGTGGTGAGAAGAGTTTGGATTCTGAAAATATTTTGATGAGGAACTGACAGAATCTGCTGACAGATAACTACTGGGACCAAATCAAGACACTGACACCCAAAAGGGTAGGCAGGAATGAGTCCTTGGATTGCCTAAGTTCCATCTTAAATGGTGATGGTGGTGTGCCACTGAGTTGGTTTCAACTCACAGTGACCCTATATAGGGTTTCTGAGGCTGTAAATCTTTATGGAAGCAAAAAGCCTCATCTTTCTCCCACAGAGTGACTCGTAGATTCAAACTGCTGACCTTGCGGTTAACAACCCAGCTTGTAATCCACTGTGTTACCAGGGTATCTTGAATAAGCTCTCAGTATTTTGTGAATTTTCTGCCACTTGCAGCTGAACATGTTCTTTCTTGACACGTGACTCCATCCAGAGACCTGGCGAGGGGGAAATCTGCTGGGGAGTCGCTTCCCATCTCAAGATGCTGTGAGGTTTAGATTATAAAATGTTCATAACCTGTCATATTGTAAATGTTCAATAAAATCTCACAGGATGGAGGGGAATGTGTGAATGGCCATATTTGGCCTAACGGTTGACAAGAGCTACAATTCAGTTTCCATAGGCGGTGAGACTTTAAAGAGGGAATAGTTCATTGGATGGAAGATGTAGGAGAAACAGCATTATCAGGAGAGGCAACAAAGGTAGGCAACAGAAAGAAGGGAGGTGAAGCCACTGTGGGATATAGAGTGCTGGGCTGGGCAAGGAGGGCACTTGTGATTTAGTCAGTGTTTACCTACATGCTCAATCAACTCCTGGCAGCATATAGTCAGGTTCAGTGTTTGCTTAGCTGAAGAGAGGAAAAACTAATTCTAAAAAAAAAAAGAACCCAAAAAACAAAAACTCAATTTGGCCATTCAGTCAAAGATGGCACTAATTCCTGAAGAACGCTGGCAGCATTTTTTGCATAGTAGTCCTTGGAGAAGGGCATCATGCTTGGTAAATGGAGAGTCAGCAAAAAAAAAAAAAAAAAAAAGAAGATCACTAATGAGATGGATTGGCACAGTGGCAGCAGCAATGGTGAGGCTGGTGAGGAGATTGTGAGGTTGGCGCAGGACTGGGCAGTGTTTCCTTCTGTTGTGCAAAGGGTTGCTAGGAGTCAGAACTGACCAGATGGCACTTAATAAACACTCAAGCAATGGCTGGGAGGTGGGAAGGGGGAACAAAGTAAGTGCAACACACAAACCCTTTTTGCTTTCTTAGGTCTCACACTAGAGTGTAATCCAGGTCCTCAGGGTCTCTGGGCATTCTCGGCAAAACAGGGGTAACGGTGAGTTTCAGAAGGTTGGGGGAGAAGGTAAGGCCATTCAAGAAGGGTGTACTCTTCTTATTGACTGCCAGCGTTCTAGGTTCCGTTGCCTGGACCACCCAATAGTCCCCGCTCTGCCTAAGCACCATCCTCCCCTCATTGGCTATTCATGCCTTCCTTCGACAAAACCTACACACCTCTCTGCACAACCCATCCCCACCCCCGCCTAGCCTCTACTGTTTCCCGTCCCACTTCCACGTCTTCCTTTCCTTCGCTACACTTTCTGGCCTTCGCATTGGTTCACCCCGTTCTAGCACTGCCCCCTGAGGTGTCATGACGCTCACACTGGCTCCCCCATTGGCTCCCCGTCTTCTCTCGTCCTCACGCCCCTTCATCCTTCACCCCATTGGCTCTGTGGTCACTCACACAGCGCCTCTGGTCTCCTTCCAGCCTCCTTATTGGCCAGTCCCATTTTGTTACCGTTCTTAAAGTCGTAGGGCACACTCACAAGACTCCCCACGGCAGCCAATATTATTATTCCGCCTCACCGCCAAGCGGGAGCGGCTCCCCATTGGCTGTTCGCTGTCTATAGCTTCCATCCCACTACCTACCCAACCCACGGATCTCTCACTTTTTGGGCCTCTGGACTTGCTCCCTGCTGCCCATCGCCTGTGGTCCACTTTCCCTGCTGCCCACAGACTCCCCATTGGCTGTCCAACTTCTGTTTTCTTTATTCCATTTCCAGGCTACCTCTATTCCCGTCTCTCCATTGATTCCCCAAACAACCCGCCTCCGACCCCGCCCCCTTTCGGGCATCCCCATTGGCTTCATGCTACTCCCGCCCTTGTTTCACCGCCTACGTCACCCGCGCGCGGCATCCTTATTGGCTGTCTGCTGTACCTGTCTTCATCTCAACGCCTACGCCCCGTGAGCTGTACCTCTCCCGTGCTGGTCTTCTCATTGGCTGTTCACCCCTTCAGGCCCTGCCCCCACCGGTGCCGCCACCGGTGCCGTCGGTGCCGCCGCCGCCGCCGCCGATATGGCGCGCACAGCCCCTGTGGATACCCCGCTACGGCATCCCGCGGCCCCCTCGCTGGCTTCGGGCGAATCGCGCACCTCGGCCGAGGCGGCGGTGGCCCCACGGAGGGTGCTGTTCGCCGATGAGGCCCTGGGGCTGCCGCTGGCGCAACTGCGCTGCTACCGGCCGTGGGGCGGGCCGGGGGCGGGCAAGATGGCGGCGGCCAGGCAAGATGGCGGCGGCGGCGGGGTTGACGAGGACGACGATGGCGAGGATGGGGATGAAGGGGAGGAGGAAGAGGAGGCTTGCCCCGAGCCCTCGCCGCCATCCCCCCTTCCTGCTGGCGGGGGTTTTTACCTGGTGCCCACATTTTCGCTGCCGCCTGCGCCGGGCCGTCTGGAGCGCTTGGGGCGCGTCATGGTGGAGCTGGAGGCGCTACTGCCACCTCCCGGAGCAGTGCCCGGGGGTGCGGGGGTGTGGGTGCCTGGGGGGCGCCCTCCGGTGCTGCGTGGGTTGGTACGCGTGCTGAATCGTTCCTTCGAGAAGGCGGTGCACGTGCGGGCCTCACACGACGGCTGGGCTTCCTTTTGCGACCACCCCGCGCGCTATGTACCGTGCAGCCTGCCGGGGGCAGGAGCGGGAGGAACAGGAGCAGGAGACCCCATCCTGGATCTGGGCTTGGGCTCTGGCCAGGTGTCTGCCTCCTCGCCCGATGATGGTGGCCGCACCGACCGCTTTGCCTTCCAGCTGCCCTTTGCTGAGGGCGCGGGCGATGGGGCGCGCTTGGACTTCGTGGTGCGCTATGAGACCCCCGAGGGCACTTTCTGGGCCAACAACCATGGCCGCAACTACACAGTTCTGCTCCGGATCGCACCCGCTCCCACACCCACTGATGTTGAAGGGCTGCAGCAGCAGCAGCTGGAGCCACAGCCTGAGTCCCAGGGTCCGGTGGAGGCTGAGGCCAGGCAGCTGAAGAGCTGCATGAAGCCAGTGAGGCGCAGGTAATGTCTGCCAGCGCCACCTCTGCCAACGTAGGGTTCTGTCTAGGATGGAGGACAAGCATCCTGGTCCCAAACTCCTTCGGGCCAGCTCTCCAGGACTAAGAGGAGGGCCCATTGAGTTAGTCAAAGAGTAATGGAGGCCAGACATGTGCTGTTGTTAAGTGCCATCGAGTTGATTCCAACTCATAGCGACCCTGTACAGGCTTTCCAAGGAGCAGTTGGTGGGTTTGAACTGCCGACCTTGTGGTTTGCAGTCCAGTGCTTATCTGACAGCGCTACACCAGGAATACAGACATGTGCTAGGCTCTGTTAATTTTGGGGTTTTATTCACTTCGTAACTATTCATTGAGCCCCACTGTAAAAGTCCGAACAAGACAGACATCTTACCTGCCTTCAAGGATCATACCAGCTCCTATAAGAGACAGTTTGAAAGAACAACAAGCAAACAGATAAAATAAATAGGGATACTATTAGCTGCTGAGAAGAAAGTAAAATCGAGTAAGGGTATAGTTGGGAGGGAATTGCTGCTTTAGACAGGTTGTTCAGAAGGTGAGACCTGTGAACACATATAGAGGGGCGTTCTGGTGTGGAGCTGTAGGATCAGCACTGGACTTATATCTGCAAGGTTGAGGGCTCAAATCCACCAGCTGCTCCTTGGAAATCCTACACAGGGTTGCTATGAGTTGGAGCTGACTCCGTAGCACCCGACAACAAGGAGGGGAGGGGAGAAAGTTTGGAGAAAAGGGAACAGGTAGGATTCTTCTGAGGAGATACCATTTAAACTGATCCTGACTGATAAAAAGGAGCAGTTATACAGACATGTGGTGTTTTAGGTAGAGGGAAAGTAAGTGCAAAGGTCCTGAAGTGGAAGTGAGCATGGTATGAATGGTGGACAGTGGCTTGAGTGGAGAGAACTTCAGTGACAAGTGTGAACCAAGGACCTTAGCAGATGAGGTAGGAGGGAGGGCGGATAGAGACTCTGATCCCCATTTGACAGCAAGAAACCAAATTTCCAGAGGTGGAGAGATTGGTTGAAGAACTAATGGTGCTTGACCTTGAAGCCTGTGCACTCTATTATTGCACTCTAATCTAGTCTGAGACCTCTTATGGAGGTAAGGGCCTGAGCCCATGCACTCACAGGGAAGCAGTGGCTATGGCAGAGTCAGAACAAGATGGAACCTGGACTTGACTTGTTTATTGCCATACCATCTGTGATCAATTAGGTTGGGAGAAGGAATGAACCAGTCACATCCCCAGGAGGCCCTGATCTGAGATTCTCCTAGGTTTCCTCCATCAGTCTATTAGTTCCTCAAGGACAGTAGCTAACCTGATTCTTTTTTTGTGTCTCCCAAGTCTAGGCTGGTTCCTGGGGAAAGTAGGTTTTCCCTGCCCATATGGGAAATGCAAACATCTGCCTGCTCCTGGGAGGAGTGGAAATGAGCAAATGCTGTTTGGAACTTGTATATGCTTGATCAGAAGCTTGATCAGAAGCAAAATGTTTATGGGATCTGATGTTCTTTGGGTCCTGGCAAGCCTTTTGTAGGCTGTGAGTGGTTCGGAAAGGTCTAGTTCTGGGCTGGTGGGCAGATGTGCCTGGGTAGGTGAGCAAGCTGGCAAATAACCACTTACTGACTTGTGAGTCCCCTCCTTAACCTAGGACTTAATCTCTATGGTGCAGGCAGCATGCCTTTCCTTATGGTAGTAAGGATGTGGATCCTGGCATCAGATTGTCTAGCTTCAAATTCCAGCACGTGCCATTTCCTGACTTTGTGACCTTAGCCAAGTCATTTAATTGCACTGTGCTTCAATGTCTTAATCTGTAAAATAAATAATTACAATACCTGCCTCTTAGAATATGAGTAAAAACACTCTAAACCAAGCTTGGCTCATAGAGCCGTAGTAGCTAGTGCGGTAAAACCTGTGCAAGGCAGAGACCTGTCAGAGAAAGAAAATGCAAATATTTCCCATTAATAGAAATAGAAGACTGTAGCTTGTCAAACGCAGAAAACTTGTGAGACATGGAAAAACACGGCAGTCCTGTTGAGAGTTCCGACTCTCAGGTTTCACTGCATGGCTCTTTAGAAAGTTACACAAAATCTCTGCCTCTCACCAGCTGTGTGGCTTTGCTTCACTTTCCTTACTGTTTAAGTCAACTTTGAATGGTTGGCTTAGACACAGCAAACATGGGGCAGGTCAACTGAAGTACGGTAGTAGCTGCAAAAGATAACAGTGCCTAGCATTTACTGATCTCTGTGTTAGATGCTACAAGTCCATTCTTACTGAGTTCTCTGCACACTATATGTGGTATAGGGGGAAGCTATGTAGGTCAGAGAGGTGAACCAATTTGCCCGAGGGCCACTTAGTGAGTAACAAGACCAAGTAAAAGATGCAAGGGAAGCTTTTTTTAAACTACTGATTCTCTTGAAGTACTGGAAGAATTTAAGGTAAATTCTGGATTTCAAGCTTGGTGTTCCCAGCATACCGGCATTTTGTGCTTTCCTTTTTCCTTCCTTTTCCCTGCTTTGTGTTTTATTAAGGTACACATACAGTAATACGTACTAATCAGAAGTGTTTGGCTCAGTGGGTTTTTCATATGTATACACTTCTGTGATCACCACCCAGATTAATATGGAGAATTTTCAGTGCCCCACAGTTGTCTCCATTTCTATCATTTTTCAAACAGTGTCATCCCAGCTAGTTGTTGTGGGAGCCCTATGCGATAGTTTGGGTATCAGAGTTTGGTCATTTTAAAGAGTGTGAAAGGAAGAGAACAGAGAAATCAAAACTTTGCAGGGCCATGGTGGGTGGAGAGGGTGTTTTTCTTTTTAAATACATGGGTGGTTTTAAGGAGAAATTGAAGCAGCCAGTTCAGACAATTGTTTTGGTATCTGGCTCCGGGTCTGTGGTTCCTAACATGACTTGTGATATTATTTTAAGTGGGCAGATGGTTTTTTGATAGCTTCTGTATCTTTTGATCTCAGCTCTTGCAAAGAGGAGGTTGGTGCTCATTGCAAGATCAGCGATAAGGTTTCTTTGTAGATTGGTGGCTTTCTTGTCGAGTACATTTTAACTTGTTGTTTAAAAACCTGTGTGTAGCTGGTGACTTGAACAGTCTCCTTTGTGGCCCAACCTCTCGGGAAATGGTGGAGGATCTAAGGGAATATCCTTCACCTGTGGGGGCCCCATCATGGGGGCTTCTCATTCAGGAAATGTTGACTGCAGACCCATTATGTGCTGGGCATAGCTACATCAGGTGGGAACACTGGAGATGCTCTATGGGAACATCTTAGAAACCTAAATGACTGCATTCCCTGAATTGCTAGGCTTTTGCTAATCCCTAGGCTCAGAGATAACACATCAAGCAGCATTTATTGGCCTACTATGTTCTGGGTTCATGCAGGAACAGTGAGATGCAGACTGATCCTAGGATGTCAAAGTGCTGTGTGGTGGGACTGGGTGAGAGGAATAGGTATAGTGGGCTTGGTTGTAAGAGAACTGGCAGAGACCCTGCTCTTTCTTAGACACTTTGCTGAGCAAAATACTCATTGAATCCTGTTAACATTCCCTGTGTGATAGACTTTTTATTCCTCTCTCCTGGACAAACAGGCTTCCAGAGTCCAAAGTTTCAGGACTGGTGTGGGAAGGTATCCTATTTTTCTTAAAAAATGAAAACCAAGGAAGCCTCACCATGGCCTTCAAGCACCTCTTCTGTCTCCCTTCCCATCTTGCCTGTGCCTGCTTCTATTATCGCCGTTCTCTGTCTTCTGAACTCCTGTCACAGTGGTTTTTGTTACCAAGGAATCTTCTTCCTGCCTCAAGGCCCTTGCTTCTGTTGTTTTCTTCACCAGGAATGTTTGTCTTGAAACCCTTGTAGTCAGATCATGTTGATCCTTCAGTTTGAAGAAGACTTCTTCAGGGAAGTCTGTCCATCCCACCCCAACCTCTTCAGATTCCTCCCTACGCCTCATCCCAGTTTTTTCACAATACGGGCGATCAGCTAAGTAGACAAGTCCTGTTAGAGATTGACATACAGCAGAGCAGATTAGCATCACTATTGAATCAGGATCATTTTCTACCCTGCCTGGCGGTCCTGCTGTCTTTTGGATCAACTCTTGTCTCCTCTGATGTGTCTCTGAAATATTCTTTACCTTCAGACTTCCCCTCCAGCTTCACAAAACAAATAGAAGTCATAAAAATGGAACTCCTCCTCACAGCTTGCAAACTGACTTCCCTCTGTGTTAGAGGTGAGGAGGGGGCGGGCCCTTTCCCTCCCTTAGCCTAGTCTTGGTTGGTCTCTAGTTCCCATTTCCTGCTGTTTGCACTAGAACCTGACAAAATTACCCTTTCCTGGCATGTTTTCAATGCCCTTCTCACTTGGATCCTCCCTAGCAACCTTTACAAGGTTACTAGGTTACTTACATCTCTACTGCCTTAAAAAAAAGGATTCCTTGACCTCATATTCTCTTCCTGCTAGCACTTAGTCACCCATCCCTCTCTTCACTTCCAAACTCTGTAAGGAATGACCTACACTTGCCTCCTTTACTTCTTCATCCCCATGTTTTCTTCAGCCCTCTGCATCTTATCAAATTCCACAGAGGGTTTTTTGATTTTTGTCTTGAAGTGGTTGACTACTCCTATTTAAAAACGTTTTCTTCCCTTGCTATCTGTGGGACCACACTCCTCTGCTTTGACTCTTAGCTTCTCCTCCTGCTATTTCCTTTCTTCCTGCTATTTCCTTCAGCCTCTCCTAGTGTGGCGCTGTAGGATCAGCACTGGACTGCGAACCACAAGGTCAGCAGTTTAAACCCATCTGCTGCTCCTCGTAAACCCTATGCAGGGTTGCTATGAGTCAAAATCGACTCAACAGCACTTAACAACAACAATATGTACCCAAAAGGAGCCCTGGTGGCACTGATAAGCACTGGACTGCTAATCACGAGGTTGGCAATTCAAACCCATCAGCTGCTCTGCAAGTGAAAGATGAGGCTTTCTGCTCCCGTAAAGACTGACAGTCTCAGAAACCCTATACAGGGTTGCTGAGAGTCAGTACTGACTTGATGGTAGTGAGTTCCATGTATCCACATTTAGTGTGGCCACTTGCTGATATCCCCAAGATGCCTCAGACTTACCTTGTTTAAAATGGAATTCATTACCTCCTCCACCATGTTCCTGAACAACCTCTCACTCCCCTCTATGCATCCTTAAGTCCTCCCTGACCCTGCAGTCTGGGCCAAAGGCCCCTGTTCTAGGACATTCTTTCCTTTTCTAAAGGGCATGGACTATAGTTAGACCTTCATTAGAGTATTACTGGATGAATATCTCTCTGCCTTGCTAGACTGTAAGCTCCGTGAGGGGTAGGGACCGGGTCCGTTTTTGTTTACCACTGTATTCCTACAGGGTCTGCCACTGTGTCTGGCACTTAGCAGGTGCTCAATAAATGTTTGTTGAAAGAATGAGTGTGAGTTTTTTTTTTTTTTTAATGTCTTCCTCCACACTAAATTGTAAACTTTATAGTTGGGTGTGTTCAGGGCTAGGCACTGGGACTGATGCATAGTAAGGCCTCAGTATTTTTCAGGTGCACTTAGAAATGAACAGATAGGATCCAACTTGATATCCAAGTTGAAAACTCAAAACAACCAAAGTGGAAACATGATGGGCCAGAGATTATCTTAGTCGTTGTGGGAGAAAGAACTTAATGTGAAAGTGATTCTCCTTTATTCCACATCATGGTGGAGGACATGGAGATGGAGCCACATGCTAAGAAAGTGGCAGAGCCAGGGTGATCCTGCTCTAGCACCCCAGTTTTTAACTGCCACACCAGGCTGGGCGATGCTGGGCAAGCTGCTTTCCTTTTCAGAGCCTTGGTTTACTTTAGTCGGTATATGGAGGGGAATTACTGTGTGTTAAACACTTTACAGGCAAGTTTCCAATATTTCCTCAATCTTCTCAACATTCTGAGGTAGTTATTACTACTATTATTCTGTCTTTCCAGATGAGGAAATGGAAGCATAGACAGGATAAGTAACTTGCCCCAGGTTGCACAGCTGGTAGGTAATGGAGCAGGGATTGTTCAAAATTGGCATGTCATGACCCTTTATTGAGATGTGAGGTCAGTTTACTGTATCCAACATGCATTACAAAGGAATGGCAGGAAATGTCAATGTGTCACTTATAGTAAAAGTAACGTTTTATGAGCAAGGGTTTTTTTCCAGTTATGTGTATGTATATATGTATTTACACATGTATGGGTGTGCTGGGTTGTGATGTACTGTGGGACATAGCCAAAATAATTAAAGGCACTGGGCTAAAAGCAGCTCATAGCACAGTCAAGTCTCCCCCTACCCTTGGATTGTCTGAATCGCGGAGTTGAGGCAAGGCAAAGCAGTGCCCCAGATAATGTGGTTTTCATAGCCGCCTTCAAACCCTGTTCTTTTCATAAAGCAGATGAGATGGCTCAGAGTAACCGGGATTCTGAGTATTGGAGTAGGTCTTGAAGCCACCTGACCCCCAGGGAGTCAGCATTATTTTTGTGTTGACTACATAGTTTCTGGGGTCTGCTGAATTTCCTTTTGGGTTTCAACTTGTGACCCACTTTGGGCTGGTGAAGTTCTTTGAAAACAAGTACTGGGGGTGTTAACAGGCCTGGGACAGCAGCGGTGGTGATGACAGTGAAGTGTCTGAAAGTCTCCTCTGCTTTTCTCCTTGGGACTTGTCAGCCTTGTCTTGCTGAGTCACTCTCTTGTCTCTGGCGATTCACCTTTCTGTTCTGTCTTGGCTGGCCGATGGCACCTCTTTCTTCTTACCCCTTTAAATTCCCTGGGCACTGGCTGAGGTCAGCAGCCATCATGTTTTCCTGATGACAAGAGGAATTGTCATGCCCAGGAAACTGGTGTGCAGGTCTGAGATGGCCCCTTTCTGGCCACACAATCTTGACTGATAATGCCAAGTACCATCTGAGAGGATGATTCCAGCCCAAAATGTGCCCTGATACGTGTACATTGAAATCCATGCACTCTTGGCCCATTGCTGCCTGCTGACCTTGAGATACCATGTGGCATATGGGGGCTGGTACCAAAGGATCCGGTTTCCTTCTTGAAAATCAGCAGGCACACTGTAGGTATAGTTTTGTTCTTAATCGCTCATTTTTCTAAGAACCTCTCTTCTCTGTTACTGACTAGTGAGTCAGTATAAATTTTTACTTGATTTCTCTTACTATCTTCATTTAGATTAAAGTCACAACTACCCTGACATATTTTTACTGTGAAAGATAAGTCAGGGATATTTAGTGTCTTTTATTTTTGTTTTTTTAACCTACAGTTTCAAACTCTGTCTTCAAAATGGGGCACTCTTTGGGTCTTAGCAGTTTGGTGTGTAGTTACTGAGAAGAGAGACTTGGTTCCTTGAGCCTCAAATTCTACATTAGTAAAAGAGGAAGGGTGTTGCTCTGAAGGATAGATGTGAAGGTTTTCAAATATACTTGTATCAGTGAGAAGGGCCCACACTGATAGAGAAGTGAGCAATAAATGTTTGTACCTCCTGCTTTCATTCTCTGACTTTGGAGAAAGGGAGAGTGACCTGTTTACTTCTGATACGTGGCTCTGATCTTGGGATTGGCAGAATTGCTTGACCTGATGTTTGGATGTCCCCTGGCTTTCACTTTTCTTGACTATGTAAGAGATAACTCTGAGAGAGGAAGAACTTATTTGGTATTTACTTTTCTTCTCTCATCTTCCAGCTTGATTGGGAGGTTTTTTGTTTTGTTTTTATCCTGTTGGCTGGCTGCTTCCTGTGTTTCCCTTTTCTTTTTCACATGCAACTCTGTAGTTACTTTTAGAAGTCTGGGTGTGTGCACCAGGAGTGGCCAGATGGCAAGGGAAGGTAGGACTGGCTTTCTGTCTGTGGGTCTTCTTGAAGAGACTTGATTCAGAAGATACTAAGATGAAGTTTTTGGTTATGAAGGACTACACCTGCAAAATGAGTCAGTAAACTCAGCCCAGTAGAAATGTTGAGCCACAAATCCAAAGACCAGAATTTTAAATTCACTGAAATAGACTAGTGTAGGACCTGTTGCTCTGAATCCCCCCTTTATCAAATGTGATGTGCAGGAGTTGACGGGGCCCTCAGAGTCCCTTACTCCAGGCCCTGTAATATTCGACTTTAGAACCCTGGTGACCCAATGGCGATTCAAACCCACCCGTCAATTAATGAAAAGCAGTTCTTACAGGTGACTTCTGCGTTTAGTTATCGTCTAGCCAAATGTCCCATGGAAGCAAGAACACTGGGACTAAATAATTAGGGAAAGGCAGGTCCAAAGAAAGTACTTCATGAAGGAGGGATCCTGTTATTGCTGCCTCCCTCTGCTTCTAGAAAGCATTGCAAATGAGAATGGGGTAAGACTCCAGTTCCCTTTTCCAAGACGCAGTTCATTGCTTAAGAACTTGGACTTCGGAGCCAAAAGACCTGGGTTTGGATCCTGGCTGCATGACGTTGTGACATTTACTTGGCCTCAGTTTCAGTACTGTCTATTTCAGAGATTTAATAACAACAAATCTCACTGGGTTGTTTTGAAGATTAATATATGTAAAGCACTTAGAACTGACTGCGATGGTGGTTATGTGCTGTGGTGTCAGTCCCGACTCATAGCAACCCTGTATATATAGGGCTTCCAAGGCTGTAAATCTTTATGGGAGCAGAAAGCCTCATCTTTATCCCATGAAACAGCTGGTAGTTTCAAACTACTGACCTTGAGGTTAGCAGCCCAACTTGTAACCACTATAAGGAAGTAGAGTAATATTCTGTTTCTGTGAAGGTGATTGAGTTTCACACAGTTTCAAACATTTCCAGAAATGTCAACATCATCATGTTGAGTCTTAGGAAAAACAGGATCTGAACAATTGTCTCAGCTCCTCTCAGGTCTTTGAACAGATTTGAATTTGTGTGTGTGTGTCTGTGTGTGTGTGCTGTTGTACTTCCTATTTCCTCGTATCAGGAGCACATGAGGAGATTGACCAATCAGTGGGTTCAAGTGGTGTCAGCCTCATTCATCCCTCTGTTAATAAAGTTCCCTATTAGCTTATCACCTCATGGTTTTTAGTTGACGTTTTCCTCATTTGCCTTAATCTTTAGACATTTGCTATTCAGTTGTGTGACTAAGAACAGTGGTTTTTACATGATGCCCAGGACCCCATCACTGGCAGGATCTGGCTTAAATAGACCTTGCCATCTGAATTGCCTAGGGAAGGCCCCTGCTCCAGTCCAGGACCTGATGTTTGGGGTCTTACATCCTCATTTCTCTTGGCGTCATTTTACAAGTGAGGAGGGTGAGGCTCAGGGAGATTAAGTGACTTGGCTGGCTGGTATTGGGGTGTGGGAGGGGACAGGGAAGGACCCAGGACTCAGACCTCAGGTTACTTCCTTTTCCCATTCTCTTGTTTGTTTTCCTTCCCTCTGATGCTTCCTCTGTCCCTCAGTCTTCTCCACCTGCCCTTTCTAATAAGTATGTCTTAGCAGTCAAACCTACCAGCCGCTCCCTAGGAGAAAAGGTCTAATTTTGGAAAGATAACAGCCTTGGAAACACTATCGGTCAGTTCTACTCTGTCCAATAGGTGGTTTTCTCCACAGCCGTGATCACATGATCCAAAATGTTGATAACATTGTACCCAAAGATATTTGTGGAAGCTTAATTTCTACTAGCAAAAAGAAGGAAAACGAAAAGAATCCTAGGTGCTCAGTAGGAAGAAAATGGCTATAAAATGTAAAAAAAAAAAAAAAAAAAAAAATTAAGATGCTTACGAAAGTACAACAATGTTTGTTATTGTTCAATGGACAAAGCCACTGTAGACATATAAATCTATGTCTACAGAATCAGAATGATGTAGGAAAATGCATAGAGTGTTGGGAATGAAAATTTTCAAAATGGTACAGTGGTTGCCTCTGCCTGATAATGTACATTTTTTTCTGGCTTCTTTATGCTGTCCTATATTTTATAAATTTCCTACAATGAGTAGGTAGGACTCATAATCAGGATAAAGAAAGACAGCAAAAGAAAATCAGTAGCTGTCAGGTGAAGATGGTGCTCATTCCAGAGGCTCAGAAGGTACCAGTGGGTGGCAAACTGACTTTTCAGGGTGTCAGACCTATACACACTCTCCTCTGCCCCACAGGCCTCACGAGGAAGAGCTGAGGATGAAGAGCATGGATAATAGCTCTGCTGTGGGTAAGCAATTGGCAAGCTGTGGAAGTTTTAGCTCATATTTAATATTTCTGTCTTCTCTTTTTCTTTCTATAAAAAATTAAGAGACACCTTCTGTCTTTGACTGTCACAGAAGGTATCAAAGGCAGTACTGGCAAGTGGCTCTAATAGCAGATTGTCTTCACTGAATTAGGTTGCTTGTTTGTCTGCCTTGCCCCGCTGCTACCCTTCTCTTTTCTCCAGCAGAGTATCCTGATGTCCAGGAGTCAGTGGGTCCCCTGGTGGCCCCCACCCCTCTCCGTCCATGGCCCCAAATGACACTTCAGGTAAGCAGGCCCTTGCAGTCTCTGTGGGACAACTCAATAGGAGGTTCTCATTATACGGCCATACCTGGGTGGCTGGGTGGTGGGGGCTGGCTCACCCTAGGTTGGTGGGAGGTCACAAAAATAAGAACCTGCATGGGTGTGGGGTAGAATGCAGTTATTTACCAGGGCGAACATAAGTTTCATTCATTAATTCAGCAAATATTTACTCTGTGTTTGCTCTGTGCCATACACTGTCATGGAAACTAGAAATACAATAGTGAATAAAATGGGACTTAACATTTTAGTGAAGTGAGGCGTAATAAATGAAATAATGGTTAAAATATTATGATCTTTAAGATGATGATGAGTGCTAAGAAAAATAAATCAAGGAAAGGGGATTGGGAGTGTGTGGGAGTGGGTAAGTGTGTGCTGGTGGTGGTACAACTTTAGGTAAGGTGGTCAGGAAAGGCTTTGAGGAAAGATCTGAACAAGGTGAGAGAGTGAATGAGCCATATGGGAAAGTAGGGGAAGAACATGTGAGGCATGTGCAAAAGCCCTGAGCTAGAGCCCTGACTATTATTGTGTGTGAGGAACAATGACAAGGCTAGTGTGCATGGAGCAGAGTGAGTAGGGGGAAAGTGATGATAAGAGGTGGGGTCAGAGAGATGAACAGGGAACAGATCCTTTAGGGCTTTGTGGACCATGCTATGAATTTTTACTTTGAGTATGTGGGCGGGCGAGTTGTGAACAGAAGGACATGATTTGACTTAGTATTTCCAGGATCCCTCTGGGTAGAAATGGGAGACAAGTGAGGAAGTAGTTACTATAGCAGTCTAGGCAAGTGATGATGGTGGTGGCGGGGAGGGAGGGAGAGAGAAGTAGTCAGACTGCACCCATAGTGGAATGTTAATGTTAATTTTTTATTATAACTACATATAATTATAATAAAAATGATAATATAATTTAATATAATTATAATAAAATTATATATTTTTTAATTACAAAAAATCCAAACATATATAAAGGAAGAGCAAATATAAGGGGACTTCAAAAAGTTTTTGGAAAAAGTCTGTTGTCCTTTTTTTCCTGAACTTTTTATTGTGAAGTGGGTGGAGATTTACAGAGCAGATCGGCTTTCCATCCAAAGATAACAGACATTTGCTTCGTGTCTTGGTTTCCATTATAATTCAATTCCACTAACTTTTTGAAGCCCCATTGTAGCTTAATGAACCAATATATACCAGTTACCCAGCTTCAATAATTATCAACAACTATGTCCAATCCTACTTTATCTATATCCTGACCTACTCCCTTCCCATTTCATATGGAATTACTTTGAAATAAATTCAGAGATTGTTTCATTCATAAATACTTTAGTTTGTATCTCTAAAAATTGAGAACTCATTGGAAAATTTAGTGATAATGCCATCATCACAACTCAGAAAATTAACACATACTGGTCTGTGTTCAAAGTTCCTTGATATCTCATAAGTGTTTTAGGATCCAAACAAACAATGTCTACACATTACATTTGGTTACTGTGTGTCTCTTTTGATTTAAAAAATCTGTTCGTTTATCTCTACCCCACTTACTTTTCTTACAATATATTTTTTTTGAAGAAAACTTGTTATTTGTCCTGTTGAATTTTCACAGTTTGGATTTGATTGATTATATCCATGTGGAAACATGTTTATTATATTTTTCTATCTACTGTATTTATTATAAACTGGTAGCTAGCTCCAAAAGATTGATAGATTTGAATTTTATATATGTGAGTTTGTGTGCTGTATACTTCCTATTTCATCATATCAGGAGCACATGATGAGGTTGATCAATCAGTGGGTTCAAGTGGTGTTAGTCGAATTCATCCCTCTGTTATAAAGTTCCCAATTAGCGTATCATTTAATGGTTTTAGCTACCATTAATTATTATTTCCTTGGCCCATTCTCTCATTAAAAGTTATAAATTGGTAATATTTTAATTCTACTATTATCTCCATTTATTAACTGGAATTCTTCTCTGAAGAAAAACTTCTCCACATCAACTATGGGGCTACCTTGAATTATAGTTTGTATAGGAAAAACAATACAAAGACTTCATTTTCCTCTCTTGTTTACCAGTTTCCAGAATAAATAAACTCCTCCAAAGGTGACCACTTAGAAGATTTTTGTTTTATGTATGTCGTTATTAACACATGGGTTTTAAACATAGTTGATGAGTTTCAATTAATTGCATTTTTAAAATTATTTTTGATGCTTGAACTGAACCATCTTTGGCCAGTGAGAGCATATTTAGATTGACTCTTGAGTCCTTTTGATATGTCCCCGATCACTCATTGAGTACTTCCTCATCTTCTGGTATGACAAGATATCCCACACTCATCTTGTATTTCTGCTGCCCCAAACCTGGAAACACAGCTATATTTTTAAGGAGCCCTGGTTCCTTTTAGGGGAAAATGATAGTTAGAAACCAAGATCTGGGTGCCAGGTGCCTGTTGATACTAGATTGGGCATTTTTAAGAAGCCTTTTCAAAAGGCAGACCAAGGGAATAGTTGTTTGTTTTAATAAAAGAAGAAAATATGTCATGAATTAATAAAGATATTCTGGATTTATGTTGAAGGTGTAGTTGCAGTAGTTACTGATGGAGTCATTTACCAGATAGGGATGCCTACTGAATTCTTCAATTTTATCATCTGCAGGAAGCTGTTGGCTCCTTTGTTGTTGTTGTTGTTGTTAAGTACCATCCACAAGTGCTATGAGTTCCGACTCATAGTGACCCTGTTTCCAAGGAGTGCCAACTTTTCAGTGCCACACCATTACCATGCAGTGACACACCAGTGCCTACTTTGTTGTTGTTAAGTGTTGTCAAGTCATTTCCAACTCAGAGCGACCCTGTATAGGGTTTCTGAGGAGCAGCTAGTGGGTTTGAACTGCCAACCTTGTGGTTCACAGTCCAGTGCTGATCCTACAGCACCACAGTAGGAGTCCTTGGATCCTTTCCTCCACCTCATTTTATTGTATTAATATAGATGACACTGTCTTTGGAATTTAGAGAATTACAGAGGCTCTTTGAGGAGTTTTTGTCTAGAAATTCCTGAAGGGCTGGGTGTGGACTGTCACCATTCTCACTGTCTCTGCTTATCCCATTTCCTCCTCTACTTCATTCCCTTCCCTCTTCCTCCCCTCCTTCTCTCCATCCCCATGGCTGTAGGTTTCTGAAGTTAAAGTGACTGGCAACTCCCTAGAGGAAGGTGACGTCCCCAGAAGCAGTCCATTTGTGGCTTTCACAGAGGTCCCTCAGGCACCGGTCATCAGGATTCCCGCCTCCTCCGTACTCTGTGGCCTAGGTGGCTCTCCCAGGGACCAGGCCTCGGGACCTGATGCAAGTGAGGGGGCATCTGGTTCTTTCCTGGAACCCAACGAGCAGCAGCTGGAGGCCACATGGGAAGTATCCAGTGAGAATGGGGGATGCCGAAAGGCCTCCATGGTAGGGGCTATTGTGGAGGAGCCTCCTGGGGGTCTGGAGGTCATGAGTGGGCTGGAGGAGCTGCTTGGCGAGGACACCATTGACCAGGAGCTGGAGCAGCTCTATCTGTCCCACCTGAGCCGCCTGAGGGCCACGGTGGCTGCAGGTGGAGTGGGGGGTGGGGGGGAAGGCCCCACAGATGGGGGTGCATTCCCCAGCCATCCCTTGGGTGTATTAACGGACCGCGACCTAATCTTGAAGTGGCCTGGCCCTGAGAGGGCCCTGAACAGTGCCCTGGCTGAGGAGATCACGCTGCACTATGCCCGGCTGGGACGTGGTGTAGAGCTCATCAGGGATACAGAAGACCCTGATGAGGAGGGAGAGGGCGAAGAGGGGTTCTCTGTTACACCCTCTAGCCCAGAAGAGGACACTCCCAAGGAATCACTTCCGGAAATCCTCTCTGGGGCCCATTCTATGGTAGCCAGTATGGGAGATGTGTGGCTCCCATGGGGAGAGGGTCCAGGATGTGACAGCTCTGTGGGTCTGGGTATAGAGGGCCAGCTCACTGGGGATCCAGGTAAGGGGATGGGCAAGGACACTGACTCGTTGCACATTAATAGGGTGACCACCTTCCCAGGGGAGGCCATGGCAGAAACCCTGATGGAGCTCACCACTGAGTGG
This sequence comes from Chrysochloris asiatica, assembly GCF_000296735.1. Classification (NCBI taxonomy): domain Eukaryota; kingdom Metazoa; phylum Chordata; class Mammalia; order Afrosoricida; family Chrysochloridae; genus Chrysochloris; species Chrysochloris asiatica. The sequence continues at coordinate 1,470,834 of NW_006408922.1, forward strand.
ACAGACAGCTTGGTTCCTATATCTGGCAAGGAGCCAGCCACTCCAGCCCCTAGGCAGGGACAAGAACCGTTAGGGGCTGAAGCCTGTTCTTCTAGCCTGGCCAGGCTCCGTATGCACTCCCAAGGTGAAAAGGGCTCAGGCCCAAGTCTTGAGCCCCAACAGAAGTCTCATGTCCTAGCAGACCCTACGGAATGTGTGTGTGGATTGCCACCCCAGCTACGGGGACCCTTGGCCCAGACTTTGGGGGTCCTGGCTGGGCTGGTGGTGGTTCCTGTGGCTCTGAATAGTGGTGTGTCCATTCTGGTGCTTGTGCTGTGCCTCTCTCTGGCCTGGTTCTCATAGGGGCTGCCTGTGGAATTGACAATAACAGGCTTCCCCCTCACTGAGGCCCTGGAGAGTACAGGAACTGCACCATACCCAGAAGGATGAAATAGGATATTTGGCCGGTGCAGTGAGTGGATGCTTTGCTTCTGATAGAGGCCTTCCTGTCCTTGAATTCCCTAGTCAACATAGGGCTCCCCGTGGAGAGGGACAGGGGACAGGCCAATGGTATGAATAAGAAAGAGTTTCAGAATGGAACTGGGCATGCCCCCCTCCCCCACCTTTCCCCAAGCCTGTATTTATTTTTGTATAATTCTCTGGATGAGGAAGAGTGGTCATGAGCTGGTCTTGGGCACAATTACCCAGAGATATATTTATTAACAACCACCATGTGCAACCTGCTGGAGCTTTATTTTTAATTTAATTTATATAGAGTACCTATTATTATATGCCACAATAGAGCTCTATGAGAAATGATGTGTCTTCCTGTGCAGTGTTCTGCTGTTTGGGCATGAGGGTGGACACTTTCTGTGGGCAGATCATGTTGGGGATTGGGGGTGGGATATATCCATGCTTGCTGCTGCTTCAATATATCCTTGAGGATCTGTCACCTCCTTTCATAGTTCTATAATCCATATAGTCTTTGGGAGGCAAGTCCTTTGTCTTTTACATTCTGCCTGTGGAAGTCTATACATGTGTATATGGATGGTGATGGGGGCAGCCAGAGAGGGAGGAAGAGTGGTGGCCATGTGAGAGCTTGGTGTGATTCATATGGCTGCAGTGGTGGATGTGGTTAGCTGTCAATGTGGGGACATCAGTTGTAAATCAGCCACAAGATTTTGAGGTTACTGCAAAAAACAAAACAAAACCTTTCACACCAGTCAGGAGCTCCTGCTGCCACCAAGACAAGGAAGGTCTCAAAAGGACAGAGTAGTTAATGTATTGTGAGAAATTCATACTGACGTTGCTGTCCACAGATGTTACATTTCTACTCAAAACAGGAAATCTAGAAGCTTTGAAAGATAGGCTAGCCATATTTATCTGCATGTACATAGTAAAATAAAGCATATTTGCTTCCCTTTAAGCAAAACTTTTTGAAAGAAATATTTATACCAGCTTTCTTCAGTTTTTCTCCTCCAATGTTTTTCTGAAAACATCCCCAGTCATATTTTTGCCCAACAATTTCAGCCAAGCTGCTGAAGTCACTCATGATTTCCACATTGTTATGTAGTCAAGTCTCAGACCTCATCTGATGATAGCTCTTCAGCAACAATTGACATAGCTGATCATCTGTCTTGAAACGGTTTCTTCACTTGCCTTCTGGGACACTAAACTCTCCTGCTTTTTCTCCTCCTCACTGGCTACTCTTCCAGAACAGTGCCTAGCACATAATACGTAAAACAAATGAACAAACAAATGTATGTATGCAGGTAAATATAGAGAGATGTGGCTAGAGGACTTAGTTGGTCATTTAGTAGTTACTAGCTCAGTTCAGTTACACAACTATTGACTGGTCACTTCTCTGGGAACCTAGAGGAAAGAGTTCACAGTCTAACTGGGGAGACAGGCACAGAAACAGAATTTCAGTACAGTGTGGCCAGTGCATTAACAGTGACAGGTCCAGTGGGCTGTGGGAGTCCCAGGACAGATGCTCAGCCCAGCTCAGGGACTCTGGAAGCCTTGGAGGAGGAGAAATCTGAACTGAGTTTTTACAAAAGAAAGAATCTACCAGGTGATGAAGGGGAAGAAAGGGCAGTCTCATTAGAAGGAATAGTATTTTTAGAGTCTTGAGATGGGAAACAAGTGAAAACAAGTTCACCACACCTATTTTTCACCTGTCTTTCAATGAAGAGTTTCTGAGAGACTGTCCAGTACCTAAGTCCAGTTGTGTCTGTGAGCTTCCACTTATAATTTGATCATTGTCCCAAATGACAACTTTATGCTAATGGATTGAAAGATTAGATAAAGTTGAGAATTTCAATTTTATAACTATGTAACATACCAAAATATAACCTACTAGTAGTCTTAAAAAGAAATAGAAAACTTAAGCAGTTCTGTAACCATTGAAGTAACAGAACCTGTAACCAGAAATCTTTCCATATAGAAACTCTGGACTCCGATGGCTTTGCTGGTGAAAGACTCAAGGGACAAACAATTCCAATTTTACAAAAGCAACGTCAGAATGTAGAAAAAGCAATCCGAGCTCATTTTAAGTATGCCATGGCTCCATATGATAGGCATTGGACTGCAAACCACAAGGTCCACGGTTTGAGCCCGACAGCCACTACGTGGGAGAAAGAAAGATGAGGCTTTCTGTTCCTGCAAAGATTTTTAAAAAACGCCTCGTAAGCCCTATACAGGGTCGCTATGAGTCAGAACCTACTTAACAACTCTTTAAAGTCCTGATGTGGCACCACAGGATAAGCACTAGACCTAAAGGTTGATTTGAACTTGGTTGGTAGTTCAAACTCACCAGTCACTTCTTGGAAACCCTATACAGGGTTGTTATGAGTTGAAACAGACTCGTTGATACTTAACAACAACAAAACCTGGTAAGCCAAGAACAATCTCAAGAACACATATGCAAATATTCCAAACCAAATGATAGTAGTCTTAGTCAAATATATTTTTAAAGTATTGTATGACCAATTGCATTTATCCCAAGAATGCAGTATGGTTTAACATTTATTTGAACACAATCAACATAGTTCATATTCATTAGTAGATTTTAAAATATTTTTTGCTGTTGAGAATATTATATAGCAGAACATACACCAATGCAACACTTTCTACATGTAGCATTCAGTGACGTTGATAATATTTTTTGAATTGTGCAGCCATCCTCATTCTCCATTTCTGAGTTGATCTTTCTCTATTAATATAAATTCACTGCCCCTTAAGGTTTCTATCTAATCTTTTGATTGCTGTTGTCACTTTGATCCCTATTACATAGTTATTTTTCTTTTAATGTTTTATTGTGAATTATGTTATAGTTTACATGGGAGAACATTAGCTTTACTTTCATCCTATCGTATATTGTTTCATTGCCATGGTTACAGTCCCCTACATGCATCATCAACCAACCAAAGGGTACCCTGCAAGCCTGTCCCCCCGCCCCCCGCCCTTGGTCGTCAGCACACAGCTCCTCTCCCTCTCTGGGTCTAAAGTCCCCAGCCGTTCGATCTCTCTATGTCATCATCTCTGCCTCCATCTCTGGTGTCACTGTTTCTCTGGGTAGGGGCCCTGTACTCCGCTCTTCTCCCTTGATGGTCCCAGGGACCTCCGCTCCTGCACTGGAAGTCAACCACTCCCCTCCTTTTGCTACAAAACGTCTACCTTTACATTTCCAACCCTCACAATCAGTCCTGATAGCAATTATTCACTATTGTACCACAATAGACCTATCCTCATCTCATCAACCCTCGCCCAGACAGATTGGATACTACTCAGTGGAGATTCTACCTTCCTCCTTGCCCTCTGGATCTAGGCTCCCTCTTGAAACCTTGTAAGCCAGTCACTTCTTGCCTTTGTAGCCCCTCATTTTGGGTAACCAATGTCCAAGTTGCCCATCCCTGTCTACTCTATGTTTGGAGGGAGGGGGAAATGATCCTCGATGTAAAGATTTGTTCCCTCTTTTGAGCTACTGCATCCATCAAATTGTATCAGATTACTTTTTTTCCTCTTCTTTCTTCTTCTAGTTGAGCTCTGATCATCCAGTCTTTGAAGACAGGTCAAGTGGGTATTATCTGCAAGTGTGGGTGCAGATGCCCTCTCTTCTTATCAGCTGGACACTTCACTCTCCACTCTAGTCCTCTGTGGCTATGTCACTGACTCTAGGCCCAAGAGTCCCCAGGTCTTGCCACACTGCTGGCCAACCAGGTCTCCACCTGGGTTCACAGGAGTCTATTAAATGTTGTAGGGCTTAGCTCGCCACTTCATTGCTGTTTTTCCCTTACTTCCTCTTATAGGTGATGAACGTGGTCACCAATCAGAGCAATCCCTATTACATACATAAGTTCTTAAGGAGCTCTGGTAGCATAGTTGCTTACAAGTCGGGCTGCTAACCTCAAGGTCAGCAGTTTGAAACTACCAGCGGTTCTGCAGGAGAAAGATGAGGCTTTCTGCTCCTGTAAAGATTTACAGCCTCGGAAACCCTATACAGGCTCACTATGAGTCAGAACCGACTCCACGACACACTACAACCACATAGTTCTTAAAATAATACAGTGTGCTTTACTAGCCAAATGAAACTTGCTTGGTTTTAGGAAGACATCAAGGGATATTTTTGGTTTAAGGTTTAAAGATGTCATTCCTAGAAAATTAGTTAAATAAACTTTCTTCACATAAAGAATACCTATAAAGATTTATGCTCTCGTGACATAGTGGTTACAAATCAGGCTGCGAACCGCAAGGTCAGCAGTTCGAAACTACCAGCTGTTCCGTGGGAGAAAGATGAGGCATTCTGCTCCCGTAAAGATTTACAGCCTTGGAAACCCTATACAGGGTCACTATGAGTAGGAACCGACTCCACAGCATACGGGAAACAGGATGCCTGCTATCATCCTTTCAACTCAGCATTGCACTGGTGGTCCTAGCCAGAACCAAATTGTCATTATTGTATAGAAAATACAAGACAATTCATGGATACGTTATTGGAATGATAAAGAATTTAGAAACATTTCTGTATAAAACCTATATTTATAAATCTATTGCTGTTATATGCTAGCAAACAAAAATGTAACAAAAATACCATTTGTGAGCTAAGACATAAAGTCTAACAAGAGCTAGATCTTTTTGAAAAGAAAAAACCACATTGAAAGATTTAAAAAATAAGATCTAAATAGATATATGATGTCCATTACATGGGAGAGACAATATAAAGCTATCAGCTCTCTAGACTGTTTTGTAGGTTTCATGAAAATTCAGTCATGATTTCAATAGATTTTGAGTGCTTGGATCATGACAAGTTCATTCTTAAATTTTTGTGCATGTGATGTGACTAGCTGGGGACACCCATACTTAATATAAAGGCATAGTAATTAAGATGGTGAGATATTGCTGCAAAGATAGACACATAAGCCAGTGAAAGACTACTGGTTTCAGTAACATACCTACCTACATGTAGACACAAGAATCTGAATAAAATTGTAAAGAAAAGCAAGGGAATATTATAAAGTCAGGCTAGTGTTTGCCTCCAGGGTGGGGAGGTATGTGATTGGGAAGAAACCGAGGGAGACTTCTGAAATACTGATAATGGTCTCCTACTAGACATGGGTGGTTATTAAAAGGACTTTATTAATATTTATTAACATGTACCTTTATGTACACTAAGGCAAAACCAAAAACAACCTAAATTTAAATGCAGCGAGAAGTGGGAATAAGTGGCTGGGAGCTCCTCCATACAGGCTCCCAGAGGGCCAGCTTTCTTGTGTAGACCTCATGTCTTGGAGCTCTCTGTCCTATTTGCGGGGATCATGTTGTGGGGAATTGTTTATTCTGTGTCTCATGACATCTGCCATGGAGCCGTCTCTTGGGATGGATGAGACCTGCTCATTTTGTACTTGGAGGTTGGAGTCTTTTTCCCTTGGGCCTTGTTCACACCCATACAACCTAGGCTTTTAGAGCCTGGCTGACTTCATTTAAAAGTCCAGATTGTGTGACCTTGGGCAAGTCACCTCTCTTTTCCAAGCCTCAGTTTCCTTCTTTGTAAAAGAGGGCTGCCGTGAGCCTTGGGGAAATCATGTGTAATGTCCCTTGCCCGTGAATACATTTAATTGATCTAATAGTTGAAGTTTGGGATGTAGGGGTCATGGCTGAAGCAGTCCTGGACAACATTGCTGTCTTGTCATGCAATAGGCAAGTTAGTTGGATCTCTATGGCTCCCTTTGCTCATCTGTCATTGTTGTTGTTAAGTGCTGTCGAGTCAGTTATGACCCATAGCGATTCTGTATAGGGTTTCTGAGTAGCAGCTGGTGAGCTTGAACCACCAACCTCGGGGTTCAAATGACTTTACAGTCCAGCTCATTAACCCATAGTGCCACACCAGGTTATAAACTGTTGACATCCAGTTAATTCCAACTCACAGGGACCCTACAGAACAGGGTAGAATGGCACCATAGTGTTTCTAAGGCTTTACTCTTCATGGGAAAAGACTGTCACATCTTTCTCCTTTGGAGCAGTTGGTGGGCTTGAACTGTTAACACTCAACACTTAATCAACACTTAACCCACTGTGCCATCAGGACTCCTTCACAGAGTTATGTTGTTGTTTAGTGCCATTGAGTCGGTTTGACTCATAGTGACCCTGTATAGAGTTTCCGAGGAGCGGCTGATGGGTTTCAACCACCAACCTTGTTCAAACTGACTTTGCAGTCAGTCATTATCCTGCGGCTCCACACCAAGATTATGTTGATATTATTGTGAAGTACTTTTCGAGTCAGTTCTGAGCTGGTGAGTATGAACCACCGACTTTGCTTTTTCCCTCAGCGCCACACTATGACTCCACCAGGACTATGTTGTTGTTAAGTGCCGTTGAGTTGGTTCCAACCCATAATGACCCTGTATAAGTTTTCTGAGGAGTGATTGGTGAGCTTGAACCACCACCCTTGTGGTTCAAACTGACTTTGCAGTCTAGCACTTTAACCCACAGTGCCACACCAGGACTCCACCAGTACTATGTTGTTGTGAAGTGCTGTCAAGTCGATTCAGACCCATAGTGACCCTGTGTAGGGTTTCTAAAGGAGCAGCTGGTGAGCTTGAACCACCGGCCTCGCAGTTCAACTGGCTTTGCAGTCTGATGCATTAGCCCACAGCGCCACCAGGAGTCCACCGGTATTGTTGTTGTTGTTAGGTGCCATTAAGTCGGTACCGACTCATCCTGGGACAACCTCAAAATTGTTGCCATGCTTGAGCCCATTGATGCTGCCATATTACCAATCCATCTTGCTGGGGGTCTTCCTCTTTTTCTCTGACCCTCCACCTTACCAAACATGATATCCTTCTCCAGCAACTGGCCCCTCCTGACAATAAGTCAAAAGTATGAGAGATGAAGTTTGGCCATCCTGGCCTCCAAGGAGCACTTTGGCAGCCCATGGCACTTGCAATATTTTCCTCCAACACCATACTTCAAATGCATCAATTCTTCTACAGTCTTCCTTATTCACTGTCCAGCTTTTGCATGCATATGAGGTTATTGAAAATACCATGGCTCGGGTCAGACGCACCTTAGTCCTCAAGCTGACAGCTTTGCTCTCCAACACTTTAAAAAGGTCTTGTGCAGCACATTTGCCTAATGCAATATTTCATTTGATTTCTTGACTGCTGCTTCCATGAGTGTTGATAGTTGATCCAAGAAGATTGAAGTCCTTGACAACTTCAGTCTTTTCTCCATTGATAAGAATGGTGTTTATTGGTCCAGTGGTGAGGATTTTTGTTTTCTTTACATTGAGATGTAATCCATACCGAAGGCTGCGGTCTTCGATCTTCATTAGTAAGTATTTTAAGTTCTCTTCACTTTCAGCAAGCAAGGTTGTATCATCTGCATATCGCAGGTTGTTAACGAGTCTTCCTCCAATTCTGATGCCACATTTTTCTTCTTATAAGCCAGCTTCTCGGATTATTTGCTCAGCATACAGTTGGAAAAAGTATGGCGAAAGAATACAAGCCTGTCGCACACCTTTCTTAATTTTAAACCATTCAGTGTTCCCATGTTCTGTTCGAACAACTGCCTTTTGGTCCATGTACAGATTCCTCATGAGCACAATTAAGTGTTCCGGAATACTCATACTTTGTAATGTTGTCCATAGCTTGTCATGATGCACACAATCGAAAGCCTTTGAGTAGTCAATAAAGCACAGGCAAACATCTTTCTGATATTCTCTGCTTTCAGCCAAGATCCATCAGACATCAGCAATGATATCCCTTGTTCCACATCCTTTTCTGAATCCAGCTTGAACCTCTGGAAGTTCTCTGTCAATGTATTACCTTTAGCAAAGCTTTACTTGCATAGGATATCAAAGATATTGTCTGATGATTTCTGCATTCCGCTGGGTCACCTCTCTTTGGAATGGGCACAAATATGGATCTTTTTCAATCAGTTGGCCCCAGATTGTTGTCTTCCAAATTTCTTGGCAGGGATGAGTGAGTGCCCTCCTGTGCCGCCTCACTTTCATGAAAGATTTCAGTTTTTATTCCATCAATTCCATGTGTCTTGTTCTTCACCAATTCCTTCAGTGCACCTTGAACTTCTTCCTTCAGTAGCATTGGCTCTTGGTCGTATGCTACCTCTTGAAACAGTTGAACATCAACCATTTCTTTTTGGTACAGTGACTCTGTGTATTCCTTCCATCTTTTGATGCTTTCTGCATCGTTCAATAATTTGCCCAAAGAATCCTTCAATAATGAAACTGAAGGCTTGAATTTTTCCTTCAGTTCTTCCAGCTTGAGAAATGCTGAGCTTCTTCTTCCTTTTTGGTTTTCTGACTCCAGATGTTTGCACATATTGTTGTAATATTTGACTTTGTCTCCTCGAGCTTTGAAATTCTTTGTTCAGCTGTTGTACCCCCTTATTTCTTCCATTTGCTTTAGCGTCTCTATGCTAGAGAGCAAGTTTCAGTGTCTCTTCTGACATCCATTTTGATCTTTTCCTTCTTTCTTGTCTTCTTAATGTCTTTTTGCTTTCTCCATGTATGATGTTCTTGATGTCATCCCACAACTCTTCTGGTCTTCGGTCTTTAGCATTTAATGTATCAAATCTGTTCTTCAGATGATCTCTAAATTTAGGTGGGATATATTCAAGGTCACATTTTTGCTCTCGTGGACTTGTTTTCATTTTCTTAAGCTTCAGATTGAATTTGCATATGAGCAATATATGGTCTGTTCCACAATCAGTATTATAGTAAGGGTCAAATGAAGTAACTTGTCAGTTACCAAAACCATGCTTGGCACTGAACAAGTGTTGAGTAAATGTGAAGTGTTGTCCTGCCGTGGTGCTGTAGGATAAGCACTGGACTGCAAGGTGGCAGTTTTAACCCACCAGCTGCTCTTTGGAAACCCTATACAGAGTCACTATGAGCCAGAATCAACTCAAAGGCACTTAGCAACAACAACTACAAATGTTATAACCACTATTACCCTACCCTGCCCTCAAGTATGTACCATCATTACAGTATACAGTATGTGTCCCATGTACACAAAAGAAAAGATTTCCACTGCCTCCACACGTCCCACACTCTTTCCTAGCCTGTTCCCTCCAGAGAGATTGGGTCCCTATATATTCTCAGGGGCCATACACACACCTCAGTTTGTCCTTGGCATCTCAGGGGCATCACTTTTTTTTTTTTTTTTTTTAGATACTTTGCTGTCGGGAATATATACATGAAGACAGACACCAATTCTGTGACATTGATTACAGTCTTAGAGCTGTGAAACCGTTCTCACTCTCCTTTTCTTAGTTGTTTTTCCTTCATTAACATAAACACACTGAACTCTGAGAGTAGTATAATGCTCAAGACAGACAATTTTACTAGTTAAGCTAAACTGGTGTTTGGTTTTAAGAAGACTTTAAGGAACGTTTTTGGTTTAAGTTTTAAATACTGTCTCAGAAATAATTTCAGGGATTCAGCCAGCACCCATGACTTTGGAAAGTCTGGAGTCCGTGATAATTTGAAATTCTGTTCTGCAGATTCCCTTTTTTTGATCAGGATTCTTGTTTTTTTTTGGGGGGGGGCGGGTTTGGAATGTTAAAGTTTAGAGTAGCTTTGTGAGAAACGTTGTTAATACCCTGGATTCTGACTGCCTTGGTTCCTCTTGGTTATGAGGTCACCGAGGAGTTATTTTTACAAGTGCTTACCAACAAACAGTCAAGAAATCCAATCTGTACTTATTTTAGTGAAAGTGAGGTATTCTTTATTCGATTTTGCAAATTCGGGCTCCCAACCCAGTAGACATGAGTCTCACAAAGAGTTTTATTCCTGTTTTGAGAATCTGTCCCCCAGTTAGTATGCAGTTCACAATCTAGCCCAGATGGTGCCCATGGCCTTAATGACTGTATTCTTATTTAAAGTTGCTAGTCCTAAAACAGATTTCTTTTCCCCTCCCTCAATTCATCCTGTTCACATACCCCTGGGTATGAATCAGCAACCTGTGTCCGGTCTAGCAATCTCATGTGCCCCTTATTCCTGAAGATGGAGCATCTTGAGAATTTCTCACAAATTCTCTTCTTATCTCTTTACACTTAATGGTCTCATCTTCATTTATTGTTTTAAAATCCTCATAAAATATATCATTTCTGGATGTCAGTTAGAGCTAACTATGCCTATATTAGGTTGCATTATACTTGTGCCTGACATGTACAACCGAAATGCACTGGCCCCATTTTCACCTTCTATTTCACAAATGAAGAAGCAGAAATGTTTGATGCACACGTAAATGTCTACAGAGCACATTCTGAAAGCCAGTCTCCAACCTATACGCACACAGCCTCATTCAGTCCATAGTTGCTCTGTCTTTCGGTGTCACCACCTCTGCCACCATCTCTGCTGTCTCTGCTTTTTCAGGCAGGGATCCCAAGCTCCTTTCATGCTCTTCCTTCTTGATGGTCCTGGGATTGTTCCTGAAATAAAAGATAACTACCTGGTGTGGTGCTGTGGGTTAATGCGCCAGACTGCAAAACTGTTTGAACTGCAAGGTCGGCAGTTCAAGCTCACCAGCAGCTCCTCGGAAACCCTATACAAGGTCACTATGAGTTGGAACCAACTCAACGGCACTTCACAACAACTCCCTCCTTTCAGCTACATATCTTTTGCAATTACAGTTTTGACAATCACAATTAATACTACTAAAAATTATGATTGAAATAATAAAATCCTATTAGCATAATTCCATACTCCCTTTCACCAGACCCATCTGGAAAAGGGAAAAACTAGTCAGTGGGGATTTTCCCTTGACCCCTCATTCTAAAACTAAGCACACCCATGAAAATTTGTACGTCAGCCCCTTCATGCCTTTATAGCCCCCATTTTAAATAGCTAATATCTGAATTGTGTATCCCTACCAACCAAGTCCTGGTATGGCACTGTGGGTTAATGCGCCAGACTGCAAAGCCGTTTGAACTGAAAGGTTGGCGGTTCAAGCTCACCAGCTGCTCCTTGGAAACCCTATACAGGGTTGCTATGGGTCAGAATCGACTTGACAGCACTTAACTACAACTAACCAAACCAAGTACACTGAGAAAACATGCATGTTCTTTGATCTGAAGAAACTTGCATTCTGATTGGAATTTTGAGGAGCTGCATCTATAAGCAAAAGTCCAGTTCATCAAATTGTAGCAACTGACTCTTGCTCAGAGTATCTTTATATTTATCTGATCTGGTTCTAGTCAGCCCAACAACCCTAGCTATCTAAGCCAGATCAAATTGTCACCGCTGCAAGTTTGGGAGCTCACACACATCTCCCTGCACTTCAAAATAGCTGGCCCTCTAGGCTAATTCAGTGCCCAGGGTTTTAGTAGTTCACACAACTCCCTAAACTTCAGACCAGCCAGCCTTCCCTCTTATTTCATATTGCTCTGGTGATGTAGTGGTTATGAATTGGGCTGTAAACCTTAAGGTCAGCAGTTCAAAACTACCAGCTGTTCCACAGGAGAAAGATGAGGCTTTCTGCTCCCGTAAAGATTTACAGCCTCGGAAACCCTGTGCAGGGTTGCTATGAGTCGGAACCGACTCCACGGCACTTAACAACAACAATAGGCCAAAAACCGTCTTACAAACTCTCTGTAATCCTAATTCCCAACATTCTCCTATTACACACGCATGTCTATTTTACACTAACGGGCAGGTGAAGCCAATATCCATAAGGCAGTCAAACACATTAACTTATTACAACACTCAAGTTCAATCTTTCCCTCTACCTAGGACTAACCCCATTCATATGCAGGTGGCCTTGAGCCTCTGGCAGGGCACATTCCAGTAGGTCCAGGCCCAGTAGCAGCCATCCTTTTTAACACGCTCTAGGAGTCCTGGTGTGGCGCTACAAGACAAGCACTTGACCACAAGGTCAGTTTGAACCAAAAGGTCAGTGGTTCAAGCCTACCAGCGGCTCCTAGGAAACCCTACATAGGGTTGCTATGAGTCAGAACTGATTCAACGGCACGTAACAACAGGCAACACCAGAAGTTGCCACTCTTCCTCACCTCCACTGAAATATTTTATCTAATAGCTGTCTAAATTCCTGCTACTATTTTGAGAGAGGCGAGGATTGAGGTGGCTATATTTTTCCACTTTCCAAAACCACCCCTCTGACAAATCAGTGAAAGGGTCATTGATCCTGGTAGTCTCAGCCAGTTTAGCTACCCTTTGTAGGGCATTGTGTCTGGTGCAGTTTATGAACCTCTGTTGGCACTTAGCAACAAGAAAGCTTTCACATGCACATGTGAGGAGATTGAAAATACCACAGCTTTTCAATATTAGTCCTCAAAGTAATATCTTTGGTGTTTAACACTTTAAAGAGGTATTTTGCAGTAAATTCACCCAATAAGTTATTTAATTTCTTGGCAGCAAGTAGATATAATTAATTCAGTCTAAATTGTTATTTATAGTTGTTGTTGTTAAGTGCTGTCAAGTCGGTTCCAACCCATAGCGACCCTGTATAGGGTTTCCAAGGAGCAGCTGGTGAGCTTGAATCACCAACCTTGCAGTTCAAAGAACTTTGCAGTCTGACGCATTAGCCCAAGTGCCATACCAGGACTTGGTTGGTAGGGATACACAATTCAGATATTAGCTATTTAAAATGGGGGCTATAAAGGCATGAAGGGGCTGACGTACAAATTTTCATGGGCGTGCTTAGTTTTAGAATGAGGGGTCAATGTGGCTCAAGTGCCACACCAGGACTCCATATAGTAGACCACCAGAAAAATATTCTCTCAAACTCTGCAGTTATCTGATTCTTATCTTTAAATCTGTTAACAGACCCCTAGGGACTCCAGTGGAGTCTATATAAATATGTGGATCAAAAGATCCAGGGAGAGATCTCCAGGCTCCAGATTTCTCATGATGCCCAGGTTTCTTGCAGAACGCTAGGTTGAAGGGAATTGCCAGCTGGACCAATGTACATTTCCCAGTCCAATTGGACAGCAGCAAACCTTGGACATTCCCTTTTCCACAATACCTCCAGATACTTGTCTGGGGTACTCTGAGGGCCGAAGAGTTGATACTGCTAGGCTCATCAGTGACATTTTGGATGTGAGTGCAAGTTGTCAATTCTTCTACGGGCACTGCAAACTCTGCTCCCTGCCTTGAAAGACAAGAAGAGTGATTCATCATCCCTATGGAGAATGAACGAATTGTCTTTGACAAGCCCTTACGAGTTTCATTTCCCCAAGCATCCTTATCTTGGTACAGAGCCAACATGCAGTACAAGTCCGAATCCTGACCAAGGGTGCCTGTGGTTTATCAGCTGCACAAACATGGCAATGACTTTTGTTGAGAGCCTGTACTGGATATTTAACACCTTGTACTCACTGCTATATCTTGTTTCTATCTTTAATGTTTCTCTTAGGTCTTTTACCTCAAGCACTTGTACTCTTTTAGGGTTATTTTCAGCCCACAAGGTTCCATCCAGAGATGTGGGCACCTATTCCATAGACCTGGTTTGCTATTCTTGGCTCCCTATCACTGACAGTAGGGACATTAATTGAGATAAGTCTAATTTGGTGATTTGAGGGAATGATGCCACGATTACTTTTACTATCAATCTGACTGGCTGGTTGTAGGCAAAAGCCCTTTGCAACTCCCCTCTGCTTGTTGTTGTTGTTGTTGTTAGGAGCCATCGAGTTGGTACCAACTCATAGCGACCCTATGGACAACAGAATGAAACACTGCCTGGTCCTGGGCCAACCTCACAATTGTTGCTACACTTGAACCCATTGATGCTGCCACCTTGTCAATCCATCTCACTGGAGGTCTTCCTCTTTTTCTCTGACCGTCCACCTTACCAAACATGACACCCATCTCCAGTAACTAGTCCCTCCTGACAATATGTCCGAAGTATGAGAGATGAAGTTTGGCCATCCTAGCCTCCAAGGAGCACTCTGGCTCTGGCTGTACTTCTTCTAACAAATATCTATTTGTTCTTTTGGAAGTCCATGGTAATTTCAATATTCTTCTCCAACACCATAACTCAAAAGCATCAATTCTTCTACAAGCTACCTTATTCACTGTCCAACTTTCACAATATTATTGAAAATATTATTGCTTGGGTCAGGCACACCTTAGTCCTCAAAATGACATCTTTGCTCTTCAACACTTTAAAAAGGTCTTGTGCAGCAGATTTACCCAGTGCAATACGTCATTTGATTTCTTAACTGCTGCTTCTTTGAGTGTTGATGGTTGACCTGAGAAAAATGAAGTCTTTGACAACTTCAATCTTTTCTCCATTGATAAGAATGTTGTTTATTGGTCCAGTGGTGAGGATTTTTGTTTTCTTTACATTGACATGCAATCCATACCGAAGGCTGTGCTCTTTGATCTTCATCAGTAAATATTTTAAGTCCTCTTCACTTTCACCAAGCAAGGTTGTATCATCTGCATATCACAGGTTGTTAATGAGTATTATTCCAATCCCGATGCCATGTTTTTCTTCATATAACCCAGATTCTCAGATTATTTGCTCAGCATATAGGTTGAATAAGTAAGGTGAAAGAATACAACCCTGTCGCACACCTTTCCTAATTTTAAACCATTCCGTGTCCCCCTCGTTTTGTTCGAACAACTTCCTCTTGGTGTATATACAGGTTCCTTATGAGCACAAATTAGTGTTCCAGAATACTTATACTTGGCAATGTTGTCCATAGCTTGTCATGAGCAACACAATCTAAAGCCTTTGTGTAATCAACGGAAGTGGTTCAAGCTCACCAGCTGCTCCTTAGAAACCCTATACAGAGATACTATTGGTCAGAACAGACTCAACAGCACTTAACAACAACAACAACAACAAATATTTCACATGCATGTAAGGCAATTGAAAATACCATGGCTTTTCAATATTAGTCCTCAAGTGATATCTTCGGTGTTTAACACTTTAAAGAGGTAGTTTGCAGTAAATTTACCCAATAAGTTATTTAATTTCTTGGCAGCAACTTCCATGGGCATTGATTATGGATACTATCAAAATGAAATCCTTGACAAATTTATGTACACTGAAATCTTTGCTACCTCCTAGTTTAAATCATTAAAAAAAGATTAAAAATAATATAATACTTATTTTTCCATGTGTCTAAAAATGTATTATTTGAAGTGCTATCATTATCTAAGGACTTATTTTATTAAAAATCAAATGATTTCTAACTCCTAATAATTATTTTTTAAAAATTGGCAGGTATGTGATTTATATTCCATATGCATATTTTGAATAAATGCCTTGTATTGGAAAAAAATACCAAAAACCCTCTGCATTGTCAATAAAGCACAGGTATTCTCTTTCTGGTATTCTCTGCTTTCAGCCAAGAACCATCGGACATCAACAATGATATTCCTCGTTCCATGGCCTCTTCTGAACCTGGCTTGAACCTCTGGAAGTTCTTTGTCAATGTATGCTTGCAGCCGTTTCTGTATTTAGTAAAATTTTACTTGAATGGGATATCAATGATACTGTCCAACGATTTCCGCATTCCGTTGGGTCACCTCTCTTTGGAATGGGCACAAATATGGATCTCTTCCAATCAGTC
>NW_006408922.1:1487349-1493517 GCF_000296735.1 Chrysochloris asiatica
ATTTTCTGTTCAACTCTTGTACCTCCTCATTTCTTCCATTTGCTTTAGCATCTCTATGCTGGAGAGCAAGTTTCAGTGTCTCTTCTGACATCCATTTTGGTCTTTTCCTTCTTTCTTGGCGTATTAATGACCTTTTGCTTTCTTCATGTATGATGTTCTTGATGTCATCCCACAACTCTTCTGGTCTTCGGTCTTTAGTGCCTAATGTATCAAATTTGTTCTTCAGATGATCCCTAAATTCAGTTGGGATATATTCAAGGTCATATTTTGGCTCTAGTGGACTTGTTTTCATTTTCTTCAGCTTCAGTCTGAATTTGGATATGAGCAATTGATGCTCTTTTCCATAATCTGCCCCTTTCCTTGTGTTTTGCTGATGATATGGAGCTTTTCCGTTGTCTTCTTCCACAGATGTACTCAATTTGATTTCTGTATATTCCATCTGTTGAGGTCCATGTGTATAGTCATCTTTTATGTTGTTTAAAAAAGGTCTTGAGATGAATAAATCATTTGTCTTGCAGAATTCTATCATGGGATCTCCAGCATCATTTTTTATCATCAAGGTCTTTGTTTACAACCTTTGCATTTCAATTGCCAGTGATTATCAGTACACCTTGATCGCATGTCTGATCAATTTCAGACTGACTGGGAGTTGGTAGTCAGTTTCATCCTCACTGACTTTAGTTGCTGATGCATAAAT
This sequence comes from Chrysochloris asiatica, assembly GCF_000296735.1. Lineage (NCBI taxonomy): Eukaryota > Metazoa > Chordata > Mammalia > Afrosoricida > Chrysochloridae > Chrysochloris > Chrysochloris asiatica. The sequence goes on from NW_006408922.1 coordinate 1,488,047, forward strand.
TTGAATAATAGTGGTATTAACTGGTCTTCCTTTAGATGCATGGATATTATCTTATCACAGAAAGTGTTGTCCCTCATGACAGATCTTGATACTTTCTTTCTGACAATGAATGCGACACCAGTTCTCTTTAATTTGTCATTCGCTGCATAGTAAGCCATGTGATTGTCAGATTCAAAATGGCCAAAAACAGCTCATTTCAGCACACTAATGCCTAGGATTATCGATGATTATGCGTTCTATTTCAGTTTTGACAATTTCTAATTTTCCTAGATTCATACTTTGTATTCTATGTTCCGATTATTAATGGATGTTTACAGCTGTTTCTTTTCATTTTGAGTTGTACCCCATCAGCAATGAAGGTCCTTAGAGCTTTACTCCATTCACGTCATTACGGTCAACTCTACTTTGAGGAGGCAGTTCTTCCCCAGTCGTATTTTGAGTGCCTTCTAACCTGAGGGGATCATTTTCTGGCACTATATCTGACAGTGTTTCATTGCTATTCATAAGGTTTTCAGTGACTAAATATTCGGAAGTAGTTCATCTTTCCTTCTTCCTAGTCTCTCTTTGTCTGGTTTCTCAACTGAACCCTGTCCACCGTGGGTGACCCTTCTGGTATTTAAAATACCTGTGGAATAGCTTCCAGAATCACAGCAACACACAAGACACCACAACATGACATGGTAATGATACATTTTAGTCATATTAACTTCCAAACCCACCCCATCTGGCAGAGGTATGGCAATGCAGGCTCTCAGACTCTTTTTAGGGTCACTTTGAGGGTCTCTCGCTTTTCCCTTGGACAGAGTCCCCTCCACTAGTCCTTTTATTTGAGTATAGTGAGTACATCCCTTCTCTGTGTTTGGGCTGGCCGTTTCAGTGCTCAACCGCACCTGGTAAGGCCCCTCCCAGTCTGGCTGGAGTCTGTCCTCTTTCCAGGTCTTGATCAGCACCAAGTCTTCAGGTCAGAATGATGAATGGTGAATTCAAAGGAAGGGGTTTGGGCCTAGTGTCCTTTTAACCTGAGGGTTAGCAAAACAGAGAAAACCAGCACAAGGCTTCCCAGGAATTGATCTCTAGTTTCCATGGTGGGTAGGTCTGTGGTCCTTGCCATTTGACCCTTCGACTTCAAAAATTCTGAGAGCATCTGGTCAATATTAACATGAAGATATTAAGGGATAACACATTCTCACAATAATATTTACTACCAACTGTCCATTTCCTCAAACTAAAAGAAACATTACTGGCTCTATCATCTTTATGCATGAATACAGTACTTCACTTAAAAACTTCTCAACAGGAATGTCAATTAAACATATTTTAACATTAGAACCTTGTCAAATGAACTGAAGCTATCAATACTCACGGCTACAACACAATATCCTTTCCTTCCTCTTAACAAGACGAAATCTATACATACAGGGTGTCCCAAATTTTAACAACAACAAAAAAATGTTTTAAATTCAGAAAGAGTATTGGTACACCAAACATCTTTGAAAATAGTATTATGTTTTCAGAATATCTGAAATATTAATAGATAAAATGTTAAAGAATTGAAATGCATTTTAGACTTACAAAATGTATTTTTCAAAAGTACAAACAATGATGAAAACACACACCCACACCTCTTAAATGGATTAATTTATATAATTTTACTGCCAAAAGAATATCAAAGATATTTAAACAAAACAAAACAACTTTTCAGTGCCTGATTTATATTTAAATTTCACCTTGCATGTGCAAACTCAGAATTTTGCATTGTAAGTGCAAATATCCTATGTCTACATTTATCTTAAAATTTATATTTGAAAACTATCATGACAACAACAAAAATTACTAGGCCCTTTATTACTGGCTGCAGGTCCCCTTCACCTCTTCTATGGGGATAAGGTATTGTCTTCTATGAACCACCTCCCTGTTTTTTTGTTTGTTTGTTTGTTTTTAGTTCCATCCTCAAGAGTGGCATTTCCAGCCCTTTCCTGTTGCCTTGTTTAAACCATACCCACGGGTTGATCTTTCCTTCCTCCTTTTCAATCAGAAGTCTCATATTTACCTTCATCTGCCCCTCCTTCTCTCTAATTCTAACCCCAGTCTTACAATTAGGTCCCATCCCAAAAGATTCACCCATGCCTCTGAGACACAGAGAAGCCTTTCTTCTACTTTGGTGCCTTTTGCCTGGCAGGTCAAGGAGGATTGGGCGGCACCATTATTGATTAGGGAAGTCAGGTCCCACCTTCAGATTTATCAGAGGTTCCTGGTGGGGCCCAGTCGTAAGGCACCCCTGACCCTTTCTAGTCCTCATCAAAAGTCATGAGGGAAATATCCTTTTTTACCTCTGGGCATTCTCCTTTGTAATGGCCTGTCTTCCCACACTTATAACATCCGCATGTGGGCTTGGGGGCCTGGCCCAGCCCTCTCTCCCTTTCCTCTGGGTATGTCTAATACTGTAATCACTGTCCCACTTCCTTCAAGAAGGGGGTGTCTTGTTTTAGCCTTCTATTAACTATTTTATTCACAGTAGACACCATGATTCTGGCTTTGTGCTTTTGCTCCTCCTCCTCTCTACAAAAACTTTCTGAGCTTCTCTTAACAGTCTGTCAATGGGTTTGTTACTCCATTCCACTTGCCCTGCTAACCAGACTAGAGCCTGATTCCCTGTGCACTCCTGGAGGGTTTTCATGCACCCTGACTTTTGTTTATCTTTCCCCTGGGTTTAGGGACTGTCCTCCCAAGCCCTCAACATTCTCCCCAAAGGTCTGTCAGGTGTAATGTTTGTGGGAGTCTTTCCTGCTCCTTTCTTCCCTAGGCTTAAAATTCCATTCCCCATTTTCTATTGGTCTTGGTGTCTGGTGTCTGAGTTTCCCTGTGTACTCAACACCCCTATCCTGGAGGTTTCTTGTACACACCCACCCGAGATTTCACTTTGTCTGTCTCCAACTGGATTGCAACTCCACATTAGCTTCACATGTAAGATTTGCCTGGGTCACCCACACTCGACCCCCCCCAAAAATACCCAACCACCAGGGGGCTACTCACAGTCCAGTTTTCCCACCCTGGCTTGTGTATGAGATTGCTTGGTTGCTGCGGTTAGTCTGTTCTCAGTCCTTCACATCTCTCTCGCTAATTCTCTTTTAACAGTCTTGGGTCTTTTTTTAGCTCTCACTGGGAGGTGATCACCCTTGCGCCACAGGCCGCTGGAACCAAGGCAGGACTTATCTCCTTTCCACTAAGGCTGCCGCTCCAAGTGGGCAGAAAGTCCAGATTTGTGAGAAATATTGTTGATACCCCTGATACTGCTTCGGTTCCTCTTGGTTATGAGGTCAACGAGGAATTATCACAAGTGACACTCAAGAAATCCCAAATGTAATCATTTTAGCGAGAGCGAAGTCTTCTTTATTCGGTTTTGCAAAATCTGGCACCCAACCCAGTAGACATGGGAAGACACGCCACATGGTCAGCTTGCAAAGAGTTTTAGTCCCCTGTTTTGAGAGACCCTCCCCAAGTTAGTAAAAGGAGCTCTGGTAGCGTAGTGGTTACGAATTGGGCTGCGAACCTTAAGGTCAGCGGTTCGAAACTACCAGCCGCTCTGCGGGAGAAAGATGAGGCTTTCTACTCCCGTAAAGATTTACACCCTCGGAAACCCTGTACAGGGTCGCTATGGGTCGGAACCGACTCGACGACACTTAACAACAACAACCCCCAGTTAGTATGCAGTTCACAATCTTGCCCAGATGGTATCCATGGCCTTAATGACTGTATTCTTATTTAAAGTTCCTAGTCCTAGAACAGATTTCATCTTGCTCACATACCCCTGGGTATAAATCAACAACCTATGTCTGGTGTAGCAATCTTGTGTACCCTTTATTCCTGAAGATGGAACATATTGAGAATTTTTCACAGCTTTATTAAAGAAAATAAAAAAAAAATAGGTGAAATTGTTGACAAGGGTGATTTAAAAATTATCTGCACTCTAGCTGTAGAATTTATTTTAATCAACTTTTAGAAAAGATAAATACATAATTTTTCAACATAATCTCTTTGCTTTTCAATACACTTTGTCCATCTGTCAACAAGCTTTCTTATTCCATTATTTTAAAATGTTTTAGGCTGAGTTGTGAAAAATGAATGCACCATTGTCTTTACTTCTTCATCAGAGGTGAATCTTTGGGGACTAAAATGGTTTAAGTCTGATGGAACAAGATCAGGACTTTAGGGAGGATGCTTTGACACCTCAAAGGAAGTCTTTGCAGAGTCTCAACAGCATGGAAAGAGGTGTGTGGATGTGCACTGTCATGCAAGATCACAGTGTCCTTGGACAGCAGTTCTCTGCATTTAATATGAAGTTTGGCCTTCAATAAGCATCTTACTGTAATGAGCGCTGTTGACCGTTGAACCTTTTTTCTGGTAGTGTTCCAATACTGCCCTTGAGAATCCCAGAAAACTGTAAGCATCAATTTTCCAGCTGATGGTTGACTTTGGAACCTTTGCTTGGTCAGCAATTAAGGATGTTTCCATTCCATACTCTGCCATTTAGTCTCAGACTCATAGTGATGAATCCATGTCTCATCACCAGTAGCATTTTCTTTAAAGGAAATTTTTACCTTCCTTTGAGTATTGATCCAAATTTTGTTTGGAGATGTTCAAAAGCTTCTGTTCATACTCTTCTGTAAGTTGTTTTGGTACCCATCTCACATAAACTTTTTGAAACCCAATGCTGTTGTGGATTATTTCATAGGCAGAGACATGGCTGATCTGTAAATGATTTGCCACTTAATCCACTGCCACTTGTCTATTTGATAGAATCATTTCAGGTGGCTGCTTCAATGTTATCAGCCGTAGATGTGGATGAGCATTTTAATATAACTGGAGTGTGGATAATTTTTGACTCATTCTCATATAATAATAAAATATATAATCTAAAATATCTTATAAAAAGTTATTAGTTAAATGTTAAGATGCTTGGCTGTCTTTTGAATCTTGGTTTTCCTTGCATTACATTATAAAATAGACACTGGAAAGGAGAGAAAGGAATAGCCAGAAATATCATCATAGAAAGCTTGTAAGTCTGTCTTCTGCCTATAACTGACTGGAATACCTAAAATGGGGCTACAACGTGCCCAGTGAAGGAGACTTCCTGCAGAGCCTCTGCATTATATAAGGCTATAGGTGGAATCTTGCACAGCATCCAGAATCTTCAGAGGTGGGAGATTTCCACTTGAAAGGATGGGCAGACCAGCCTGGAGTGGCTAGAAGAACAGAAGATACTTCTTGAAAGAAAGACCCACAGGAAAAATACAAAACAATATAGGCAGACTGATTACTACAAGAACAAGCAAGTTGCTTGCCCAGGAGACATCAAGGCAAGTGGTCGGGTCCCCTCACAGTAAACCCCATTCCAAGACTAAGACTCAATGGGAATACACACTCTGATTGGTGACCACGTTCATCACCGATAAGAGGAAGCAAGGGAAAAA
>NW_006408922.1:1494118-1500189 GCF_000296735.1 Chrysochloris asiatica
GATTAACTTTGCAGTCTAGGAGCGGAGGTCCCTGGGACCATGAAAGGAAAAGACTGGAGAGTGGGACCCTACCCAGAGAAGCAGTAATGCCTGAGATGAAGGCAGAGATGATGACGTGGAGAGATGGAGCAGCTGGGGACTTTAGACCCAGAGAGGGAGAAGGGCTGTGTGCTGACAACCGAGGGGGGGCAGGGGGACAGGCTTGTAGGATATACCCCTTGGTTGGTTGATGATGCATGGAGGGGATTGTAACCATGGCAATGAAATGATATATGATAGGATGAATGTAAAACTAATGTTCTCCCATGTAAACTATCATATAATTCACAATAAAACATTTTAAAAAACGTTATTAGTGAAATATTTTCTATTCTTTGTTTGGGGATACCAAACTTTCTAAACTCAGTTTATTTTTTATTTTTTTAACTTTTTATTGTGATTGAGTGAAGGTTTACTGACAAGATCATCAGCTTTACATTCAACAAATCATACATTTTGTTTCAGCTCAATGATTACAATTCCCTCCCTGCAACAATAGTTACCCTTCTTCCTCCTTGTGGTTTCCACCTGCATTGATCAGCATTCTTCTGTAGAATCTTTAATAAAACTGTACAGTAATGGTAGCTGGGCACCATCTAGTTCTTCTGGTCTCATGGTATAAGAGGCAACTGTTAATGAAGGCAATTAGCCATGAGTCTTAGGCTGGGTTTCCTAGAGAAGTAAAAGCAGTATGTGTGTAAATAAATAAATTATCTTTCTCTATTATGTTGTTGTTGTTAAGTGCCTTTGAATCAGTTCCAACTCATAGCGACCCTGTATGGGGTTTCCAAGGAGTGGCTGGTGTGCTTGAACCTCTGACTTTGCAGTTTACTGTCCAGTGCTGATCCTACAGCACCATATCAGGAAAAAAATTATATATATATAGTTGGTTTGAACTGTAAGATTGTTGTTGTTAAGTGCCGTCGAGTCGGTTCCGACCCGTAGCGACCCTGTACAGGGTTTCCGAGGGTGTAAATCTTTACGGGAGTAGAAAGCCTCATCTTTCTCCTGCGGAGCGGCTGGTAGTTTTGAACCGCTGACCTTAAGGTTCGCAGCCCAATTCGTAACCACTACGCTACCAGAGCTGTAAGATAGGTGGTTCAAATTCACCAGCCACTTCTTGGAAACCTATACAGGATTGCTATGAGTTGGAACTGACTTGACATCACTTAACAACTACTAACTAACTAACTAACTATATATACATATATATATGCACACACATATATGTATGTATAGACTCCTGGTGTGGCACTGTAGGATTAGCACTGGACTGTGAACTGCAAGGTCAGTGGTTCAAACCCACCTGCCGCTCCTCGGAAACCTTATATAGTGTTGCTATGAGTTGGAACCAACTTGACAGCACTTATTAATAACAACAACAGCAATACACACAATGTACATATGTTGTTGTTGTTTGTTAAGTGCCATTGAATATAGTTAGTGGTGATTATGTGCTGTGGAGTTGATTCCAACTCATAGCGACTCTGTATAGGGTTTCCAAGGGTGTAAATCTTTCCACAAGAAATACGAACCATAACACGAGTAGATATATGCACACCAATGTTCACAGCAGCACTATTTACAATATCAAAAAGATGGAGACAGCTTAAGTGCCCATCAATGGAAGAATGGATACACAAACTTTGGTACATACACACAATGGAATATTATGCTACCTTGAAGAATAACAAGGAAGCAGCAAGTCACCGCATAACATGGATGAACATTACGCTGAGTGAAATCAGTCAGTCACAAAAGGAGAAATATGGCCTAGGACCATTACTGTAAAAGCTTAAGAAAAAGTACCCACACTAAAAGGGGGAAAATTTTTTCTCTGTTGGTTACCAGGGTGTAGGAGGTGGGGCGAGGGGAGGGAAGGGAAGGTGGAGCACAGGGTATGGAATAGACACAGGATCATTTGATCGGTGGGAGGGGGGATACACAAGAAGAGGGAGGGAAATGAAAGAATAAGGTAGATGGAAGAACATTTAGGCAGGTTTGCATGGGCTAAGTGGGATAGAGGTAAATAATGATGTATGCTCAACCTAGGAACAACAGGACATTGAGATACAGGGATTGAGGCATGGTTTGAATGGGTAAAAGAGGAGATATAATGTTAACATGCTTGACTGTCTTGTGAATCTTGCTTGAGGAGGAGAGAAAGTAATGGCTAGAAATATCACCATAGAATGTAAGCCCGTCTTCAGCCTATAACTGATTGGAATACCTAAACTGGGGCTAGAACTTGCCCAGTGAAAGAGGCTTCTTGCAGAGCAGTTGCATTGCACAAGACTATAGGTGGAATTCTGAGCCCCATACAGAATCTTCTGAGGTGGGAAATTTCCACTGGAAAAACAAGCAGACCAGCCTGGAGCAGAGGCTAGAAGAACAGAAGATACTTCTTGAAATAAAGACCAGCAGGAAAACAAAAAACAATAATGGCAGTCTGATTGACTACTACAAGAACAAGCAAGTTGTTCACCGGGGAGTCATCAAGGCAAGCAATCAAGTCTCCTCAGGGCAAACCCCCTTCCAAGAGTGAAACTCAAAGGGAATACATGAGCAGGCATGTAATCTTGCTGGTGACCATGTTGGTCTACCATTAAGGGGAAGTGGGGAGAAAACAGCAATGAAGCTGTGAGCTAAGTCCGACCACATTCAATAGACTCCTTCCTGTCAACCAGGATTGAAACCTGGTTGCCCGTGGTATAGCGAAACCTGGGGACTACTGAGCCCAGGTATGGGGACATAGTCACAGAGGACTAGAGCAGAGAGTGAAACATCCAGCTGATATGAAGTGAGGGAAGATGCACAAGAATACCCATACTTGCAAAATAGTACCTATTTGACCTAGCTTCAATGGCTGGATGGATCAGAACTCAACTAGAGGAAAAAGGAAAAGAAGCATAATCCATTACAATTTGGTGAATTTGATCTATACTTTTGGATGTAGTAGCTTAAAAGAGGGAATAAATCTTTACAGCAAGGATCATTCCCACTCCCTTGGTATACAGGGTTGACAGGGATGGGCAACTTAGACATAGGCTACTCAAAATGGGGGAGCTACAAAGGCACAAAGTGACTGGCTTACAAGCTTTCAAGAGAGAGTCTAGTTTCAGAGGATGCAGGGGAAAATAGAATCTCCCCTGAGTGGTTTCCAACCTGTCTAGATGGGGCTGGGGAAAGGAGATGGGGATAAGACTTGTGTGGTTCAATAGTGAATAATTGCTATCAGGATTGATTGTGAATGTTGCAAATGTAAAGGTAGACATTTTGTAACAAAAGGAGGGGAGTGGTTGATCTTGAAGTCCAGTAGCGGAGGACCCTGGAACCATCAAGGGAGAAGAGTAGAGTGTGGGACCCCATCCAGAGAAGCAGTGATGCCAGAGACAATGACGTGGAGAGATGTAGTGGCTGGGGACTCTGGACTCAAGGACAGAGAGGTGCTGTGTGCTGGCAGCTGGTGGTGGGGGGGGGGGCAGGCTTGCAGAGTATACCCTTTGGTTATTTGAATGGTTATATATTCCTGAGTGCTTCAGTGTACATTAAAACCCAAAAAAAGACCAAACAAAAACCAGAGGGAATGGAAGCAAATGCTGTTGAATGATGATGCATGGAGGGGATAGTAATCATTGCAACGAAACGAAATGCAATATGATGAATGTAAACCTGATGGTCTTTCATATAAACTATCACTCATTTCACAATAAAAACTTAAAAAAAAAAGCTACTAGGTAGTAGAACAAATAAAAAGTGGAATTAAAAAATTCATAGAAACAAATGAGAATGAAAACAACATACCAAAACCTTTGAGACAGAGCAAAAGCAGTGCTGAGAGGAAAATTTATTGCAATAAATGCACACATTCAAAAACAAGGAAGAATCTAAATCAACACATTAACACAACATCTCCAACAGCTAGAAACAGACCAGGAAAGTAAAGCTACAGCCACCAGAAGAAAAGAAATAATAAAGACTAGAGCAGAAATAAATGAGATAGAAAACAGAAAAAACTATAGATAAAATCAACAAGAAGCTGGTCCTATGAAAATACTAATAAAATTGAGAAACCATTGGCAAATTTAGCAAAAGAAAAGAGGGAGAAGACACAAATAACACACACAAGAAACCACATGGGTGACATTGCAACAGAACCAATGAAAATAAAAAGAATAATAACAGAGGACTGTGAAGAGTGTACTCCAACATATTTTAAAACTTAGAGGAAATGGATGCATTTTCAGAAGAACATGGCCTACCTAAACTTACACAGAGTGAAATTGAAAACTTGAATGACCTATAACAAAGGAAGAAATTGATCATCAAAAAATTCCAAACTAAAAAGAGTCCAGGTCCAGATGGTTTTACTGGTGAGTTTTACCAAACATTCAGACAAGAGCTGACATCAATTCTACTCAAACTATTCAAGATTATAGAAAATAATGGTAAATTTCCTAATACATTTTAGGAAGCGAGAGTTATCCTCATACCAAAACTAGGGAAGGATATCATTAAAAAGAAAATTATAGACCAATATCCCTCATGAACATAGATGCAAAATTTCTCAATAAAATCCTAGCCAACAGAATTCAACAACATATCAAAAATAAACAAATAAATAAGGCATCATTACCAAGTGAGATTGATACCAGTGATGCAAGGATGGTTCTATATTCAAAAAACAAACAACGTAATTCACCACATAAGTTTTAAAAAAAGGAGAAAAACCACATATCAATTATATGCAGAAAAGGCATTTGACAAAATTCAACACCTATTCCTGATAGAATCACTCAACAAAGCAGGAATTGAAAGGAAATCCCTCAATATAATTAAGAGCATATATGGAAAACCAACAGCCAACATCACACTCAGTGGAGAGAAGTTGAAAGCATCCCCTTTGCAAACAGGAACCAGACAAGGATGCCCTTTATCATCACTCTTATTCAATATTGTGTTAGAAGTCTTAGCCAGAGTTATAAGGCAAGAAAGGGAGATTAAATGTATCCAAATTGGTAAATAATAATGAAATCTTTCTCTATTTGCAGATGATATGATTATAAATATAGAAAACCCCAAAAATTCAGCAAAAAAATACTGTAGCTCATTGGAAGATTCAGCAAAGTGGCAGGGTACAAGATCAACATACATAAATCAGTTGGGTTCCTCTATATTAACAAATACAGCTCTGAAGAGGAAATAAGGAAAACAATATCATTTACAATAGCCACTCAAGGATGAAATATTTTGGAATAAATCTAACTAGAGAAATAAAAGACCTATTACAAAGAAAACTATAATACACTTCTACAAGAAAGATTTATAAAAATGGAAGAATGTACCAGGCTTATGGATAGGAAGACAACACTGTGAAGATGTCAATACTACCTAGAACAATCTACAGTTATAACCCAATCCCAATCCATATTCCAACAACATTCTTTGAAGAGATGGAAAAAAATGATCAATAACTTTATATGGAAGGTAAAGAGACCTCAGATATCAAAGCACTGCTTAAGAAGAAGGATAAAGTGGGAGGCCTCTCACTTCTTGATTTCAAAACTTACTACATGGCAACAATGGTCCAAACAGCCTGGAATTGTTACAATGAAAGATACATTTGTTGTTACTGTTAAGTGCTGCTGAGGTCAAGACCCATATCTCACACTATATACAAAAACTAGCTCAACATAGATTAAAGATCTAAATGTAAATCCAAAAACTATAAAGATCATCAATGAAAAATTAGGGATAAACTTAAGGGGTCTAATACATACATAGACTATCAATTATGGCAAAAAGCATACAAATAATAGAGGACAAAATAGATGTCTGGGACATACTGAAAATTAGAAATTTATGTTCATCAAAAGATTTCACCAAAGGGACAACAAACAAGATGGTGGATCGGGTGGACGTATAGCAGAGAGCTCCGCCAACAACAACACAGAATACCCGACCAAGCAGGTTCAGGGGATGGTCCCAGAACTCTGAACCACATATAAAGGAATACTTAGAAGGTTGGAAGG
>NW_006408922.1:1503142-1507595 GCF_000296735.1 Chrysochloris asiatica
TGTTGAATGTGAAACTGATGATGTGCCCTGTAAACTTTCACTCAATCCCCATTAAAAACCTTAAATTAAAAAAAAAAAAAAGATTTCACCAAGATGGAGGCAGTGACCCAGCTCTAGAAGCCGCGGAGCTGCACATCTGGAAGGAGAGGTATTACCGAGTTTTCATATTTCACTTTCCATTTTTGACGTATCTTTCCTCTTCACTCCAATCGCACCCTCACTGCCCAGCCCAGATGCCTTCAGGCAGGTGGGAGCACACCCTCAAAAGGGTCCACCATTGCAACCACAGTTTTCCAATGGCACAGAGAGGAAGCCCGCAGGCTGCTTCATATGGCATCTGACTCTGGGACCGAGCCCCAAAGTTGACCTGGGAGGGACCCTTTATCCTTGCCTGTACAGCAAAGGCCAGTGGACAATGTCAATCACAATTTTATTTTGGTTTTTGATTGGTGGTTTCTGTCTCTGCTTTTATATTGTTTATGTCTTTGGTCCTTTTGGCCTCACTTATCTCCCAGTGGTTGGAGCTTTCTCCCCCTACCTTACCCAAGAAGAGACAGCAACTGTGCCCATACAGTCAAGCTACAAGCATACCCTGTAATATCCCACCATCTGGACAAGAGCCAATACCAGCTGCTAGGCGTTACACGTGAAAAGGGAAGCCTATCTCCAGATCATATCTACCAGGAGATGCTCATCAAGCTTAACAACAAAGCAACATACCTCCATTTAAGCATCAAAAACCAACATAACTGCTGAAAATGTCTAAGAAAACACAATTAAAGATCTCAACATATGTCCAAAACCAGAAAAGAGTAACTGAGACAATGCGCTGGAAGCAGACACAGACTTTCCAGTAGAAGAGTAGGCTCTAGATCTGCCTGAGAGGGAATTCAGAAGAATGATATGGAAACAAATGCAAATGCTCTGAAAAGGGGTGGAAGAAAATAAGGCAGAAATCAGGAAAGTGCGACAGGAGCAATCAAACAAGATAGATACAGCATTGGAAACAATCCAAACCCTGCAAAAAGAAGCCCAGATGATTAATAATAAAAATCAGAAATGGACAATACACTGAAAGGGCAAAAGAGTAGAATGAAAGAGATGGAAGCCAGAACCAGAGAGCTGGAAAACAAATCTCTCAATACTGCTAAGACAGAAGAGCAATCAGAAAAAAGAATTAAAAAAATCTGAATAGAGTCTAAGATTCATGCTGGAAAACATGAAGAGGAATAACTTAAGAATTATTGGCATTTCAGAACAGGAAGAATCACAGAAGTCCACAGAAGAGATAGTTAAAGAGCTTCTGGAAGAAAATTTTCCTAACATCTTGAAGGATGAGAAGATAAACGTTCAAGAAGCTGAATGAACTCCAGGAAGGGTAGACCCCCAAAGAAAATCACCTAGGCATATAATAATCAAGCACTCCAAAATCAAAGACAAGGAGAGAATCCTAAAAGCAGCCAGGGAAAAGAAAAGTGTTACCTACAAAGGCAAGCAAATCAGATTAAGCTCTGACTTCTCAGAAGAAACCATGCAGGCAAGAAGGCAATGGGGAGACATACATAAAACCCTAAAAGAAAAAAAAAACTGCCAACCAAGAATCGTCTATCCAGCAAAACTGTCAATCAAATACGATGGTGCACTCAAAACATTCCAGGATAAACAGAAGCTAAAAGATTTTGTCAAACCCAATCCAGTGCCTCAAAACATCCTAAAGGGAGTTCTTTGGAATGAAAACCAACAAGAACAGACAACAACCAGAGATTGACAGACATGGAAACACCACCTGTAACTCAGTCGACAGATAGCAGAGTTCAGAACAGAACAAAATTACAACAATGAATTTAAAGGACCTGGGAGGCCAATCAAAGATCAAAATATTAGCAATGTCAAAGAATGGAAAAATATAGAAACAGAGATCCAGGTGGTGAGGAGGTCAAGTAGATTTCAGGATACAATAGACTGTCTTAAATGCAGGGAAATCTTAATAGACTATGGTGTAATCCCAAAGAAAATTAATACTTCACAGTTTACCATGAAAATGAAGATCCAAGCAGAACAAGGAAACCTTTAAACTAAGAAGGAACCTACAAGAAATAGCACAAAAAACATGAAGGTAGCACAAGAAATCATGCATAACAAAGGAACAAACGGCACCACAAAAAATTAACATAATGACAGCAGTTAATCCATTACTGTTGATAATTATACTGAATGACAGTGGATTAAATGCACCAGTGAAGAGACAGAGGGTGGTTGAATGGATAAGAAAACAAGACCCTTCAGTACACTGCCTGCAAAAAACACACTTACACACAAAGACAAAAACAGACTAAAAGTTAAAGGATGGGAAAAAAGATACCAAGCTAACAGCAATAAAAAACAAGCAGGAGTGACAATACTAATCTCTGATAAAATAAACTTTAAGTCAAAAACCAGCATAAGAGATAAAGAAGGACACTATCTTAAGATTAAAGAGTCAATTGAACAAGATGACATAACCATAATTAACATCTACACTCCAAATGAAAGAGCACCAAGATGTATAAAGCAACCCTACTAGAACTGAAGAAGGAAATAGATAAATCTAGAATTATAGTGGGGGATTTTAACACAATACTTTCGAAAAGGGGTAGAACAACTAGAAAGAAACTCGACAAAGCTACAGTGGAACTAAACAGCACAATCAACCAACTCGAACTCATGGACGTGTGCAGAGCATTTAACCCAACAACAATAACACAATACACATTCTTTTCCAGTGCAGGGAACCTGATCCCTTGCCTTGATGGCTTCCTGGGGAACAACTTGCTTGTTCTTGTCAATTGTTCTTATCAATTGGACTGCTGTTATATATCTTATGGGGAGGTGATAGTCTCTTCAACAGATGGTGCTGGCAGAACTGGAAAGCGATATGCAAATGACTAAAACAAGACCTTTACTTCATGCCTTACACAAAAATCAGTTGAGTTTAATCCAACTCAGCATGGATTAAAGACCTAAATGTGAATCCAGAATTATAAAGGCCATCAATGAAAAAATAGGGACAAATGTGAGAGCTCTAATACAGGGCATACACAGACTATCAAACATTTTGAAACTTACACAAACAAAAATAGACAAAATAGATGAATGGTGAATACTAAAATTTAAAAACTTATGTGCATCAAAAAACTTCATCAAAAGAGTAAAAAGGGAGACCACAGAATGGGAAAAAACTCTTTTGCAATGGCACATCAGCCAAGGGACTAATTTCCAAAATATATAGGAACCTACAACACCTCTACAAGAAAAGGACAAATAACCCAATTAAAATATGGCCACAGGACATGAATAGACACTTCACCAAGGAGGAGATCTAGGCAGCCAACAAATATATGAAAAAATGTTCACGATCACTAGCCATTGTTGTTGTTAAGTGCCGTTGAGTCAATTCTGACCCAGAGCGACCCTGTAGAGTGTTTCTGAGGAGCAGCTGGTGAGCTTGAACCGCTGACCTTGCAGTTCAAATGACTTTGCAGTCTGACACATTAACCCACAGCGCCACACCAGGACTCCATCAGAGAGATGCAAATCAAAACCACAATGAGGAGAACAAACAAGATGGCAGATTAGGTGGAAGTGCAGTAAGGAGCTCCGCCAGAGTACCCGACCAAGCAGGCTCAAGGGATGGTCCCAGAACTCTGAACCACATATAATGGAATATTTAGAAGTTGGAAAGCTCACAGCTGGGGGAATTTGTGGCAGAAGCAAGAAATCCATTGCTTTCTAATTCGAGATGCACAGCTGCTCAAGGAGCCGCCATCTTGGGTGAGACCACACGGGGGAAGGATCAGAGCGGCCACAGATGCCTGGCAGAACCGGAGAGATAAAGGTGTGGACATTCTTCTCTTTTGGTAGCTGTTCATTGGTCCCTAGCTGTCTAAGCACCTCCATTCGGGTGACTATAGGGGTTCCTGAGCTAGCCCCACCCTTGGAGGGTTCTACTATGCATGTGCACAGATCTCCTCGAAATTTAAAGAGACAGTTTCCACTTAAAACCAAATTGCCACAGCCGGCCATGAACTGTTTACAACTAGAAAAAAGGCCTTAAACAGGGATTGTGGAGTGGGACAAGCAGACAAAAAAGGAAATAGACCAAAAATTAAATCCTAAGTTACGTCAAAATGACCAACATCTCGAAACTTCTCAAGAAGAAGAGTGAAAAGGGAATCCTATTTCTTGATCACATCTACCTGGAGGCATTCAGAAAGCATAAAAAATACCAAAATACATACCCATCTGAGTATTAAGGCCCAAAAACCAGAAGCAGATGACCATATTTGCACATGTCCAGAAAGAGACAAAGTGACTGAGTCAAATGAGCTGGAAGTAGACATACACTCCATACTGGAAGATGGGCAGGCTTTGGAAATGCCTGAGAAGGAATTCAGAAAAATGATTATAAAATGTA
>NW_006408922.1:1509135-1513602 GCF_000296735.1 Chrysochloris asiatica
ACCAACAGAGAAGGAAAGAGTCTTCAAATCAAGTTTCAATGCTATCCGCTCTGTACACAGGGTAGATAGGAACGGGCAACTTAGACATTGGCTACCTAAAATGAGGGGGCAATAAAGGCATGAAGTGACTGGCTTACAAGGTTTCAAGATGGAGTTTAGCTTAAGAGTATGAGGGGAAAGAAAGTGTCCTCACTGAATAGCTGTCATCTTGTCTAGATGGGTCTGGTGAAAAGAGATGGGGATAAGATTTGTAAGATTCAATACTAAATAACTGTTATCATGACTAATCACGACTGTCACAATTGTAAAGGTAGAAGTTTTGTTAAAAAAAAAAAAGGGGGGGAGGGAGTGGTTAATGTTACAGTCCAGAAACAGAGGACCCTAGGAACATCAAGAGAGGAATGCACAAGCAGAATGTGGGGCCTTATCCAGAGAAGCAGCGCCAGAGATGGGGGCATGGAGAGGGGGAGTGGCTGAGGACTCTAGATTCATCAACTAAGATGAGAAGGACTAAGAGCTGGTGGCGGGGAGCCAACTTGCAGAATGTACCCTTTGGAGATGTAAATTATTATTTATGCCTGAGTGGGTTTTTTTGTTTGTGTGTTTTTTAAAAAGCTAAAATGGATAGAGAAAAATATTGTTAACTTATGATACATGGAGGAGATTATAATCAATGTAATGAAACAAGGTATATGATTTGTTGAATGTAAAACTGATGATATGCCCTGTAAATTTTCACTCAATCCACAATAAAAACCTTAAAACACACACACACACAATGAGATATCATCTCACACCAGCAATAATAGCAAAGATCACAAAAGTAGTGGACAGTAAATGTTGGTGAGGATGTGGAGAGATTGGGACCCTCCTGCATTGCTGGTGGGATTGCAAGATGGTCCAACCATTCTGGAAAAAAATATGGTACTTCTTCTGATGGTTGAAAATAGAGATAACTTATGATCCAGTAATTCCTCTACTTGATATTTATCCACAAGAAATATGAGCCATAATGTGAGTAGATATGTGCACACCAATGTTCATAAGCAGCACTATTTACAAGATGGAGACAGCCTAAGTGCCCATCAATGTAAAAGATTAAGAAAAAGCACCCACCCTAAAAAGGGGGGGATTTATCTCTTATTTATATTTTTTGTTGGTTACTGAGGTGTATGGCATGGGGTGAGGGAGAGGGAAGGGAAGGTGGAGCACAGGGTAGGGGATAGACACAGGATAGTTTGGGTGCTGGGGGGGGTGGGGCGCGTACACTAGAAGGGGAAGGGGAAAGGAAAAATAAGGTGGATGGGAGAATAGCTAGGCAGGTTTATATGGGCTAAATAGGACAGAGGTTAATAAACGTGGAACAAACAGGCTCATGGATACAAAGATTGAAGCATGGTTTGAATGGGTGAAAGTGAGGAAATGATGTTAAGATGCTTGACTGTCTTTTTTTTTTTTTTTACTTAAAATTTTTTTTTTATTATTTAAGGTTTTTATTATGGATTGAGTAAAAGTTTACAGGGCAGATCATCAGTTTTACATTCAACAGATCATACACATTGTTTCATTACAATGATTATAATCCCCTTCACGTACCATCAGTTAACAGTGTTGCTCTCTATTCATTTTAGCGCTTTTTTTTTAAACACTCAGGCACATATAATAATTTACACCACCAAAGGGCACATTCTGCGAGTCTGCCTCCGGGTGCCATTTCTTAGTCCTTGATTTCCCATGAATCTACAGTCCTCAGCTGCTCCCTCTCTCCATGTCCGCATCTCTGGTGTTGCTGCTTCTCTGGATAAGGTCTCTCATTCTGCTTATGCTCTTCTCCTTTGATGATCATAGGGTCCTTTGTTTCTGGACTGTATGATTAACCATTTCCCCTGTTTTTGTTACAAAACTTCTACCTTTACAATTGTAAGAGTCACAATTAGTCATGATAACAATTATTCATTATTGAATCATAAGGATCTTATCCCGATCTCTTTTTTTTTCCCCCTTAAATGATTTATTGTGAATTATGTGATAGTATACATGGGAGAACAGCAGTTCCACATTCATTCTATCGTCTCATTGCCATGGTTACAATCCCCTCCATGCAATCCCTCCCCCGTGCCCCCCAGGTCTTCAGCACACAGTCGCTCTCCCTCTCCGGGTCCAGAGTCTCCAGCCGCTCCACAGCTCCACATCATCATCCCTGGCTCCACTTCAGGCATCACTGCTTCTCCGGATAGGGTCCCGCTCTCTGCTCTTCTCCCTTGATGGTCCTAGGGACCTCCGCTCCTAGACTGAAAAGTCAATCACTCCCCTCCTTGCTATAAAACATCCACCCTTACACTTCCAACCCTCACAGTCAGCCCAGATAACAATTATTCACTACCGTATCACAAGAGACCAGTCTTGGTTCCCTCTTGAAAGCTTGTAAGGCAGTCACTTCTTGCCTTTGTAGCCCCCCATTCCCCATTTTGGGTAGCCAATTTGACTGTCTTTTGAATCTTGGTTTCCCTTGCCTACTATTGTAAAATACTTGAAGGGGAGAGAGAGAAATAGCCAGAAGCATCACCAGAGAAAGCTTGTAAGTCCATCTTCAGCCTATAACTGATTGGAATACTTAAAATTGCCCAGTGAAGGAGGCTGCCTGCAGAGCCTTTGCATTGCACAAGACCATAGGTGGGATCCTGATCCAGAATCTTCTGAGATGGGAAATTTTCACTTGAAAGGACAAGCAGACCAGTCTGGAGCAGCTAGAAGAACAGAAGATACTTCTTGAAAGAAAGAACAGCAGAAAAAATTTTTTAAAAACAGTAACAGCAGTCCAATTGACTACTACAAGAACAAGCAAATTGTTCCCCAGGGAGCCATCAAGGCAAGTGGTCAGGTCCCCTCAAGGCATATCCCCTTCCAAGATTGAAACTCAAGTGAAATACACTAGCAGCCATATGGTCCTGCTGCTGACCACGTTGGTCACCGAAAAGGGGAAGTGTGTGTGTGTGGGGGAAACAGCAATGAAGTTGTGAGCTAAGTCCAACCACATTCAATAGACTCCTGTGAACCTGGTTAACCAGCAGTATGACGAGACCCGGGGACTCCTGGGCCCAGGGACATGGCCACAGAGGACTAGAGCAGAGTGTGAAGCATTCAGCTGATATGAAGTGAGGGGAGATGCGCAAGAACACCCACACTTGCAGATAGTACCCATTTGACCTGGTATCAATGGCTGGCTGATCAGAACATGACTAGAGGAAGAAAGAAGGAAAAAAACAAAAAAAGTAACCTACTACAAGTGGATGAACTTGACCTATGCTTGTGGATGCACTATGACAAAGGAGCAGACAAATCTCTACTGTGAGGATCATTCCCACCCTTTTGGTACACAGGGTCGACAGGCATGGGGAACTTAGATATTGGCTACCCAAAATGGGGGGACTACAAAGGCAAGAAGTGACTGGCTTACCAGTTTTCAATAGGGAACATAACTCCAGAGGATACAGGAAAAGGTAGAATCTCCACTGAATTGTTTCCAACCTGTCTGGATGGGGTTGATAAAAGGTGAGGGGGAAAGAACTCCTGTGGTTCAATAGGGAGTGATTGATATGAGGTCTGATAGTGAGTGTTAGAAAGGTAAATGTAAATGTAACAAATGGAAGGGAGTGGCTGATTTTGCCTTCCAGGAGCGGATATCCCTGGAACCATCAAGGGAGAAAAACGAAGTGCAAGACCCTGTCCAGGGAGGCAGTGACACTAGGGATGGAGGTAGAGATGACGTGAACAGAAGGAGCAGCTGGGGACTCTAGACTCAGGGAGGAAGAGGGGCTGTGTGCTGGTGGCCAGGGTGCAGGCATGTGGGGTGTACCCTTTGGTTGTTTCATGATTCATTCAGGGGATTATGATCATTGCAATGAAACAAAATATGACAGGATGAATGTAAAGATAATGTTCACCCATATAAACCAACACATAATTGACACACACAAAAAGACTTCACCAAAAGAGTGAAAACGGAACCCACAGACTGGGATATATAATCATTTAAACAACCAAAGGACACATTTTTCAAGCTAGTCTCCTGCCTACCAGCACACAGCCTTTAGTCCTCAGCTGTTCTTTTTCTCCAGGCCATCACTTCTGCCTCTGTCTCTGGTGTCGCTGCTACTCTGGTTAGGATCGCACATTCCACTCATGCTCTTCCTTGCTGATAGTCCTAGAGTCCTCTGTTCCTTGGATGTAAGATTAACTACTACCCCCCTTTTTGTTATACATCTTCTACCTTTACAGTTGTGACAATCACAATTAGTTATGATAACAATTACTCACTATTGAATCAAAAGAATTCTATCCCTATCTCCTTTCACTAGACCCATCTGTTGTTGTTGTTGTTAAGTGCCGTCGAGTCGGTTCCGACCCATAGCGACCCTGTACAGGGTTTCCGAGGGTGTAAGTCTTTACGGGAGTAGAAAGCCTCAT
>NW_006408922.1:1514902-1522378 GCF_000296735.1 Chrysochloris asiatica
AAAAGGCATTTGACAAAATCCAACACTCATTCCTGATAAAAACACTCAAAAAAGTAGTAATTGAAGGGAAATTCCTCAACATAATTAAGAGTATGTATACAAAACCAACAGCCAACATCACTCTCAATGGAGAGAAATTGTGAATAGGAAAGGGCATCCTTGATATGTTGCTGAATTCTATTTGCTAGGATTTTGTTGAGAATTTTTGCATCTATGTTCATGAGTGATATTTTCTATAATTTTCTTTTTTAGTGATGCCCCTCCCTGGTTTTGGTATAAGGATTATGCTTGCTTCATAAAATGTATTACAAAGGTTTTCATCCTTTTTCATAATCTAGAATAGTTTGAGTAGCATTGGTGACAGCTCCTCTGAATGTTTGGTAAAATTCACCAGTGAAGGCATCAGTGCCTGGCCTTTTTGTTTTGTTTTGTTTTTGTTTTTGTTTTTTGATAACCTGATCAATTTTTTCTTTTGTTATAGGGCTGTCCACATTTTTTACTTCATGCTGTGTAAATTTTGTAGGTCATGTTTTTCTAAAATTGTATCCATCTCCTCTAGGTTTTCAAATTTTTTGGAGTACAACTCTTCATTGTATTCTTGTATTGTCCTTTACATTTCCACTAGTTCTGTTGTGATGTCATCCATGTGGTTTCTTATGTGTATTATTTGTGTCTTCTCCCTCTTTTCTTTTGCTAGATTTGTCAATGATTTTTCAATTTTATTAATCCTTTCAAAGAACCAGTTCCTTTTCTCGTTGATTCTTTTAATCTTTATTATGTCTTTTCTTCTGGTAGCTGTAGGTTTTCTTTTCTGGTATTTTTTTAATTGTGGGAGATGTTGTTTTAATGTGTTGAGTTGATAAAAGGGTATTATTTCTACTTTTTGGATGTGTGCATTTATTACTATAAATCATCCTCTCAGCACTGCTTTTGCTGTGTCCCAAATGTTTTGGTATGTTGTGTTTTCATTCTCATATGTTTCTAAGAATTTTTAAATTTCTCTTTTTTATTTGTTCTACTATGCAGTAGGAGTCCTGGTATGGTGCTGTGTGCTAATACCCTGGACTGCAAAGTCAGTTTGAACCACAAGGTTGGCAGTTCAAGCTCATCAGCTTCTCCTTGGAAACCCTATACAGGGTCACTATAGTTGGAAGCGACTTGACAGCACTTACAAGCAACAATAACTAGCCAGTAGCTTTTATGCAGGGTGTTATGCAGTTTCCATGTATTTGACTTTATTTCCTTGATCTTCCTATTGTTGATTTCAAATTTAATAGCATTGTAATTTAATTAGTAGCTTTGTAAATTTATGGAAATTTGTTTTGTGGCCTAACACATGTTCAATTCTGGAGAATGTTCCATGTGCACTGGAAAAGACTGTATTGAGCTATTGCTGGATTGAAAGTTCTGTACAAAGTTATAAAGTCAAGTTGGTTGATTATGTTGTTTAGTTCCCCTGTGTCTTTGTCAAGTTTCTTTCTGGTTTTCCTGTCCTTTTTTGAAAATGGTGTATTGCTGCAGATTTGTCTATTTCTTTCTTCAATTTTATTAGGGTTTGCTTTATATATTTTGGGGCTCTTTAGTTGGGAGCATAGCTATTTATTATTGTTATGTCCTCTTGTTCAATTGAGCCTTTAATAATGAGACAATGCTCTTCTTTGTCTCTCTCTTATGCTGGTTTTTGCCTTAAAGTTAATTTGATCAAAGATTAGTATTGACACTCCTGATTTTTTTTTTTTTTATTGCAATTAGCTTGGCATATTTTTTCCACCCTTTAAATTTTAACCTATTTTTGTCTTTTGTGTAAGTGTGTCTCTAGTAGGCAGTATATGAAAGGATCCTGGTTTCTTACCCATTCTGCGTCTCTCTGTCTCTTGACTGGTGTATTTAATCCATTGACACTCAATGTAATTAGGCATATATATGAATTAATCTACTCCCGTAAAGATTTACACCCTCCGAAACCCTGTACAGGGTCGCTATGGGTCGGACCCGACTCGATGGCACTTAACAACAACAACAACATGAATTAATCACTGTTATTATGGTTTTTTTTTCTTTTTTCTGTGGTGCTACTGATTTCTGTTTTTCATACCTTCTTGCTGAGTCCATTTGTGTGTGTGTGCTTTTTCTTGTCAATTTCTTCATAGTTTTAATGTTTTCACAGTCTTCTTGCCTTTTTCTTTACTTGATATGTTATGAAGTATTAAGTTTCTTTGAAGTTACACTATATTCTATAAATTTTCCCTCCTTTTAAAACAATTTGTTTTATACTGAAATCTATATAACCTCCTCACCACCTGGATCTCTGTTACAGTAATTTCCCCTTATTTTGCATTGTAGTTGTCCTGGTCATAGACTGACTTCCCAGCTCTCCTAATTTCATTCTTGTAGTTTTGTTTTGCTCTGGACTCTTCCATATCTGGACTGAGTTCTGGGTGGTGTTGCCATAAATGTCAATCTCTGGTTGTTGTCTGGTCTTGGTTCTCAGTCCAAAGAACTCCTTTTAGTATGTTTTGAAGTGCTGGCTTGTTTTTTACAAAATCCCTTAATTTCTGTTTATCCTGGAATGTTCTGATTTTGCTGTCATATATGACTGGCAACTTTGCTGGGTATATGATTCTTGGTTGGCAGTTTTTTTTTTTTTCTTTCTTTCTTTCTTTCTTTCAGAGTTTCGTATATGTCTCCACATATCCTTGCCTGCATGGTTTCTGCTGAGAGATCATAGCTTAATCTTATTGGTTTGTCTTTGTGAGTTACACTCCCCCCACCCCCATCTGCTTTCTGGATTCTTTCCTTGTCTTTGATTTTGGAGAGTTTGATTATGATATGTCTTGGTGATTTTCTTTCAGGATTTCCCCTGCCTGGGATTTGTTCAGTTTCTTGAATGCTTATCTTTTTGTCTTTCAAGTTGCTATAGAAATTTTCCTCCAGCAGCTCTTTGATAATTTCTTCTGTGGTTTTCTTTGATTCTTCCTGTTCTAAAACTCCATTCATCTGTAGGCTGTTCTTTTTCATGTTGTCCCACATGAATCTTATGCTTTCTTCAAATTTTTCATTCTTTTTTTGCTGCTCTTCTATCTTAGCAGTATGGAGAGATTTATCTTCAAGCTCCCTGATTCTGGCTTCCATAGCTTCGATTCTACTCTTTTGCCCTTTCAGTATATTGTCCATTTCTTATATTTTAGTAATGATCATCTGGACCTCTTTTTGCGGGTTCTGTATTGTCTCCAATGCTATATCTATTTGTTTGATTGTTCCTGTGGCACTTTTCTGAATTCTTCCTTATTTTCCTTGACATTTCTGTGGAACATTTGGATGTACCTCAATATCAATTTCCTGAATTCCTTTTCACATAGTTCCAAAGCCTGTTCCCCCTCCAATGTAAATTCTAGTTCTTTCTCTTTGTCGTTTGTTTGAGCTACTCTGTCTTGTTTCTTTATGTGAGCAGAAAATTTCTGTTGCTTTTCAGGAATTTTGGTGGTGTTGTATTTTCATTAATTAGATGAATGTATGCTGGTGTATTTTTAAGCTGTCTCCAATTGCCTCCTGGGAGGTATGATCAGGCACATACCTTTTCTGATTTTAAACCTGGTAGTAGCCCCTTGTTCTGTTCAAGCTCACCAGCCACTCCTAGGAAACCCTATACAGGGTTGCTATAAGTCTGAACCGACTCGATGGCACTTAACAGCAACAGAACCAACAACACCTCATATCAGATTGTTTTCAGCATGTGTTGGTTGTAGACACTGCTCTGGTATTGGCTCTTGCCCAGATGGTAGAGTTTTATAGGTTGTTCCAGGAACAGAGGACCCTAGGACCATCAAGTGGGAACAGCATGAGAGGAATGAGGGATCCTACAACAGAGATGGTGGCAAAGCAAATGGCATAGAGATATAGAACAGCAGAGGACTGTAGACCCATGGACAGTCATGGCTTGCAAAATGTGCTCTTTGGACATTTAAATAAATATATATTTTCAAAGTGGTATGTGTACATAAAAAATGGGGGAGATAGAGGTAGATACTGTTAACTGATGGTGAATGGAGGGAATTGTAATCATTGCAATGATTGGCTGAATGTAAAATTGATGATCTGCCATATAGATAGATCACCAACCAATTCACAATGAAAGCTTAAAAAAAAAGACAAAGAGCTCCCCCAAGAGAAGAGGACCAGAAAAACGTGACTATTCACAGACATCTGAAATCACAAAGACCCAGGGAAAGAAAAAAAAGTGGGGAACTATGAGTAAGACTTTAGCGCCACCTAATGGCCTCTTGTCTTCAAAGCCGCCTGAGAAATTCCAATATGTTCCTGTTGTGCCTTATGATATAATGCAAAGTTTTGTTTTTGGCTCTTTGTTTTTTCTTCCCTCTACCCCCACCGCCGCAAGTCCATTCATCTGTTTCTCCTAGTGAGAACCAGCCTAGGCTGGCCAGACTGGCTTTGGAAGACCCTCCTATTGCAAGCTCTTCCTGTTGACTCCTCCCTCTTCTTGGATTCTGCACCAAGCCATCGGGCTCTGTGCAGATCCTTCTGTGTATGTAGCAAAATCTTCCTTGGGGGCTGTCTACTCGTTCAAGTTTCTTCTCTGGTCCCAGAGTGGAGATGAGTGGTGGTGGTGATGGTGGTGTGCCGTGGAGTCGGTTCTGACTCATAGCGACCCTGTACAAGATTTCCAAGGCTGTAAATCTTTACGGGAGCAGAATGCCTCATCTGGTAGTTTTTCACGGAACAACTGGTAGTTTCGAACTGCTGACTTTGAGGTTAACAGCTCAATTCGTAACAACAGAGCAAAAGAAAATATTGAAAAAGGAATAATAAGAGAAGGAATGCTAGCACCTTTATCTCTGAAGCTCTGTAATTTGTCTGCAATGAGAGTGCTCTCTTGACCCTCTATCCACTCACTCCTGTTCACAATGGTTGTGAACACATGGCCACCCCAAATCAGAAGCCACCGCCTTTCTTGCTTCTGCTCCAAATCTTACTCCTGGTAAGCACTCGATCCCCTTATTTATCCCTTTATCCAAAGTTCAAAGTTCCGGGATCATCCTCTGAACTTATTTCATCTGGTTTCCATGTTTTTACTAATGGAGGTTGGCACAGCATTTCTGCCTAGTCCACCATTAAGCCCTGCCTCGTCTTTCTTTCATTTCTTGACTGCTGCTCCCACGAACATTGATTCTGTATACAAATAAAATGAAATCCTTGATAACTTCAGTCTTTCTTTGTTTATCATGATGCTTTTTCTATTGGTCCAGTTGTGAAGATACATGTTTTTTTTACATTGTGGTATAATCCAATGTTTTTGTTGTTGTAGTTGTTTTTTTTATCTTCATCATCAAGTGTATTTTTCATCTTCATCAGCAAGTGCTTCAAGTTCTCTTTGTTTTCAACAAACAAGGCTGATCATATCACAGATTGTTAAGGAGTTTTACTCCTATCCTGATACCATGTTCTTCCTCAGATTGTGTGCTCATCATACAAATTGAATACATACGGTGAAAGGATACAACCCTGGCACATACCTTTCCTGATTTTACACCTGGCTGTATCCTCTTGTTCTATTCAAACAACTGCCTTTTAGTCTATGTACAGGTTTCTCATGAGCATGATAAAGTGTTCTGGAATTCCCATTCTTTGCAATATTATCCACAGACTGTTATGACCCACACAGAAATGACTTTGCATAGTCAATATTGCACAAGTAAACATCTTTCTGGTGTTCTGTGCTTTCAGCCAATAATATTCCTGAACGTCATCAATGATATTCTTTGTTTCACATCCTCTTCTGAATCTGACTTGAATTTCTGACAGCTCCCTGTCAATCTGCTACTGCAACCATTTTTGTATTAGTTTCAGCAGAATTTTACTTGCATGTGATATCAATGATATTGTTTAATAATTTCTGCATTCTGTTGGATCACCTTTCTTTGGGATGGACACAAATTTGGATCTCTTCTAGTCAGTTAGTCAAATTTCTTTACATAGATTAGTGAGTGCTATCAGAGCTGCATCAGATTGTTGAAATATTTCAATGGTATTCGTCTATTCCTAGAGCCTTATTTTTTGCTAATGCTTTCAGTACAACTTGAACTTCTTCCTTCAATACCATCAGTTTTAATCATATACAACAATCTGAAATGGTTGAACATTGACCAATTCTTTTTGGTACAGTGACTGTGTATTCCTTCTGTTTTCTTTTTGTATAAGCTGTTATGTTTTTTTTTTTTTTTACAAAACAAAATCCCTGTTTTTAATACATAAACAATTTTTATGCATATAGATCCAACTTAAAATATTGAAAACATGAAAGAGTGGTGTTCCTGTCCTAACAAGAAGAAAAACTTGGAGGAGCTACAAAATCATAATGGTATCAAGTAGCCTAAAAATCTAAGACAATTACCTTCAGAAGGAACTCATCTGAAACAGAACATAGCAGGAAAATAGGACTACCATGTTATTGTTGTTGTTGTGTGCTGTCGAGTCAGTTTTTTTTTTTGTGTGTGTGTGTGTGTTTTTTAACATTCAGGCATCTGTAATAATTTAAACCAGCAAAGACCACATTCTGAAAGCCTACCTCTTGGCTACCAGCTTTTGGTCCCTCTCTTTCCATAAATCTAGAGTCCTAAGCTGCTCTCTCTCCATGTCCCCATCTCTGCCTCCATCTCTGAATAGGGTCCCGCATTCCGCTTGTGTGCTTCTACCTTGATGGTCCTAGGGTCCTCTGTTCCTGGAATATAAGATTAACTACTCCCCCATTTTTGTTGCAAAACTTCTACCTTTACAATTGTGATAGTCTCAATGAGTCAGGTTAACAATTACTCAATATTGAATCATAAGAATCTTATCCCCATCTCTTTTTACCAGACCATTTAGACAAGATGAAAACTATTCAGTGGGGACTCCATCTTCCCCCTCACACTCTTAAACTAAACTCCCTCTTGAAAACTTGTAAGTCAGTCACTTCGTGCCTTTATCACTCCCTCATTTTAGGTAGCCAATGTCTAAGTTGCCCGTCCCTATCTACACTGTATACAGAGGGGATAGCATTGATACTTGATGTGAAGACGCCTTTCCTCTCAGTTGGTATTTTGAGCTACTACATCCATAAGTATAGGTCAACTTCATCAAATTGTAGCAATTTACCCTTGTTTCCTTAAAAAAAATTTTTTTTAATTGTCCTCTAGTCAAGTTCTGATTATCAAGCCATCAAGGCTAGGTCAAATGGGTACTATCTGCAAGTTTGGGTGTACTTGTGTGTCTCCCCTCACTCCCCTCATATCAGCTGGATGCTTCACTCTCAGCTCTAGCACTCTGTGGCTCTGTCCTTGTCCATGGACTCAGGTGTCCCCAGGTCTCACCACACTTTGGACCAACCTCTTCTCTCTCTCATCTCCAGGTCAACGGGAGTCTACAGAACGTGGTTGAACTTAGTGCATTTCTTCATTGCTGCCTTTCCCCCTCTTCCAC
>NW_006408922.1:1523094-1524530 GCF_000296735.1 Chrysochloris asiatica
ACTCATTGCAGCATGGCAATGTCTCTGTCTTAAGTAGCCGAGGTTCCACGTGATCCTTACCCGTCTCTGGCCACACGTCCAGCATAAACAGCCACCATCCGAGGAAGGCAGGGAGGGAGGAGATCAGCTGGGGACCCCATGCGCCCGACGTTGCCGGTCCTTGGGTGTCAATCTTGGAGAGGGGTTCTTCCTGAAGGGACTTGATTGCTTGCCTTGATGGCTTCCCAGCAAACAACTTGCATATTCTTGTAGTAGCCAATCATACTGCCATTTTTGTTTTGAGTTTTTCCTGCTGATCTTTCTTTGAAGATGTATCTTCTGTTACTCTAGCTGTTCCAGGCTGGTCTGCTTGAGCTTACTAGTGGGAGTGTCCCACCTCATAAGGTTCTGGATGGGACTCAGGTCCTATATTCTGCAAAAGCTTTGCAAGAGGCCTATTTCACTGGGCAAGTTCTAGAACCCCTTTTAGATATTCCAATCAGTTATAGGCTGAAGAAGGGCTTACAAGCTTTCTGTAATCATGTTTCCCAACATTCCTTTCTATACCATTCAAGTGTTTATTTTACAATAGTAGGCAAGGGAAACCAATATTCATAAGACAGTCAAGCATCTTAGTATTATTTCCCCTCTTCATACTATGCCTCAATCCCTGTATCACAAAGCCCTGTTATTCCAAGGTTGAGCATGCATCACTATTTACTTCTGTCCCATTTAGCCCATGCAAACCTGTCTCAGTGTTTCTCTATCTGCCTTGTTCTTCTATCCCCTCCATCTTCTTTTGATGTGTCCTGCATCACTCAATATTTTATTCATAGAATCCTTCAATATTACAACTTGAGTCTTAATTCTTCAGTTTTTTCAGCTTGAGAAATAATGAGCATATTTTTCCCTTTTGGTTTTCTAACTCTAGGTATTTGCACATTTCGTTATAATGCTTGACTTTGTCTTCTCAAGCTGCCCTCTGAAAATTTCTGTTCACCTCTTTTACTTCATCATTTCTTTAATTTGCTTTAGCAATGTTCAAACAGCAAGTTTCAGAATCTCTTCTGACATCCACTTTTATATATTTTTTTGTTCTTGTCTTTTAAATGAGCTTTTGCTTTCCTCTTGTATGATGTTCTTAATGTGATCCCAGAATTCCTGGACTTCATTCATTAGTGTTCACTGCATCAAATCTGTTCTTGAGAGGGACTCTAGATTCAGATGAGATATACTCAAGGTCATATTTTGGCTCACGTGTATTTGTTTTAATCTTCTTCAGCTATAGCCTGAACTTGCTTATGAACAATTGAGACAATTTGTTCCACAGTCAACCCCTGACCTTGTTTTTTTTTTTTTTTTTTTTTTAAGGTTTTTATTGTGGATTGAGTGAAAGTTTTCAGGGCACATCATCGGTTTCACATTCAAACATTCATATACCTTGTTTCATTACATTG
>NW_006408922.1:1537727-1540605 GCF_000296735.1 Chrysochloris asiatica
TCCATGGGAGAAAGATGAGGCTTTCTGCTCCCATAAAGATTTACAGCCTTGGAAACCCTGTACAGGGTCGCTATGAGTAGGAACAGATTCCATAGCACATAACAACAACAACAACAATGGCTAGTGATCGTGAACGTTTCTTCATATATTTGTTGGTTGCTTGGATCTCCTCCTTGGTGACATGTCTGTTCATGTCCTGTGTCCATTTTTTAATTGTATTATTTATCCTTTTCTTGTAGAGGTGTTGTAGGTTCCTATATATTTTGGAAATTATTCCCTTGTCTGAATGTGTCATTGCAAAAGATTTTTTCCCATTCTGTGGGCTCCCTTTTTACTCTTCTGATGAAGTCTTTTGATGTACATAAGTTTAAAATTTTTAGTATGTCCCATTCATCTATATTGTCTACTTTTGTTTGTGTAATTTAAAAAAAATTTGGTAGTCTTTGTATGCCCTGTATTAGAGCCCACACACTTGCTCCTATTTTTTCATTGATGGCCTTTATAATTCTGGGATTCACATTTAGGTCTTTAATCCGTGATGAGTTGGTTTTTGCATAAGGCTTGACATAAAGGTTTTGTTTCATTCTTTTGCATATCACTTTCCAGTTCTGCCAGCACCATCTGTTGAAGAGACTATCTCCTCCCCATGCAATATACCTAGGTACTTTGTCGAAAATCAGTTGGCTGTATGTTGGTTAATTTCTGGATTCTCAATTCTGTTCCATTGATCAATATATCTTTGATTGTACCAGTACTAGGCTGTTTTGACCACTGTAGCTGTGTAGTAAATTTTGATATCAGGAGTGAGAGGCTTCCCACCTTGTTCTTCTTTTTAAACAGTGCTTTGCTTATCCTGGGTCTCTTTCCTTTCCATATAAAGTTTGTAATAGTTTTTTCCATCTCTTTGATATGATTAGTTCCTTTTTTTCTTATTTATATGGTGGATTACATTGATTGTTTTTCTAATATTGAACCATCCTTTGCATTCCTGATATGAATCCCACTTGGTCATGATGTATTATTTTTTTTATGTGTTGCTGGATTCTGTTGACTAGGATTTTGTTTAGAATTTTTGCATGTATGTTCATGAGGGATATTGGTGTATAATTTTCTTTCTTAGTGGTATGAAGGTTATGCTTGCTTCATAAAATGTATTAGGAGGTTTTCCATCCTCTTCTATATTTTGGAATATAATCTGAGTAGAATTGGTGACAGTTCTTCCTTGAATGTTTGGTAGAACTCACCAGTGAAGCCATCTGGACATGGACTTCTTTGGGTTTTGAGTTGTTTGATGACCTGGTCAATTTCTTCTTTTGTTCAGGGTCTGTTCAAGTCTTCTAATTCACTATGTGTGAGTATAGGTAGGTCGTGTTTTTCTAAAAAATGTATCCATCTCTTCTAAGTTTTCAAATTTGTTGGAGTACTGCTCTTCATAGTATTTATTCTGTTATAATCCTTTTTATTTCTTTTGTTCCATTGTGACATCACCCATGTGGTTTCTAATGTATATTATTTGTGTCTTCTCCCTCTTTTCTTTTGTTAGGTTTGCCATTGGTTTGTCAATTTTATTAATCCTTTCAAAGAACTAGCTTCTTGTCCTGTTGATTCTTTCTATAGTTTTTCTGTTTTCTATCTCATTTATTTCTGCTCTAATCTTTATTATTTTTTTTCTTTTTGTGGCTGTAGGTTCCCTCTGTTGGTCTGTTTCTAATTGCTGGAGATGCTGTGTTAATGTGTTAATTTTGGCTCTTTCTTCTTTTTGGATGTGTGTATTTATTGCAATAAATTATCCTCTCAGCACCACTTTCACTATGTTCCAAAGATTTTGGTATGTTGTGTTTTTGCTCTTGTTTGTTTCTAGGAACTTTGTGAGTTCATGTTTTATTTCTTCTACTACCCAGTTGCTTTTCAGCCAGGTGTTATTCAGTTTCCATGTATTAAACTTTATTGCCTTGGTCTTCTCTTTTGTTGATTTCTAGTTTTATGGCATTGTGATCTGAAAAGATGCTTTGGAGTATTTTGATGTTTATAAATTTATGGAGGCTTGCATGGTCAATTATGGAGAATGTTCCATGTGCACTTGAAAAGAATGTGTATTGTGATGTTGTTGGGTTGAATGCTCTGTACACCTCTATGAGGTCAAGTTGGTTGATTGTGCTGTTTAGTTCCTCTAACTTTGTCGAGTTTCTTTCTGGTTGTTCTGTTTTTGAAAGTGGTGTATTAAAATCTTCCACTATAATTGTAGATTTATCCATTTCTTTCTTCAATTCTAGTTGTTGTTGTTAGGTGCCATCGAGTCAGTACCGACTTACGCACAGCAGAACAAAACACCGCCCGATCCTGGGCCCACCCCACTTTTGTTGCTACACTGTAGTCCATTGATGCTGCCACTTGGCCAGTCGATATCGTTGGGGGTCTTCCTCTTATTCTCTGACCCTCCACCTTACCAAACATGATATTCTTCTCCAGTGACTGGCCCCTCCTGATAATATGTCTGAAGTATGAGAGACGAAGTTTGGCCATCTTGGCCTCAAAGGAGCACTCTGGCTGCACTTCTTCCAACATAGCTCATGGCACTTTCAATATTCTCCTCCAACACCATAACTCAAATGCATCAATTCTTCTACGGTCTTCCTTATTCATTGACCAGCTTTCACATGCATATGAGGTAATTGAAAATACCATGGTTTGGGTCATGTGCACCTTGGGTCAAGGTGACATCTTTGTTCTTCAACACTTTAAAAAGGTCTTGTGCAGCAGATTTGCCTAATGCAATACGTTGTTTGATTTCTTGACTGCTGCTTCCATGACTGTTCATAGTTGATCCAAGAAGAATGAAGTGCTTGACAACTTCAATCTTTTCTCCATTGATAAGAAT
>NW_006408922.1:1542614-1545953 GCF_000296735.1 Chrysochloris asiatica
CCATTTTGATCTTTTCCTTCTTTCTTGTCTTCTTAATGGCTTTTTGCTTTCTTCCTGTATGATGTTCTTGATGTCATCCCACAGTTCTTCTGGTCTTCAGTCTTTAGTATTTAATGTATTAAATCTGTTCTTCAGATGACCTCTAAATTCAGGTGGTGCAGGAATCAGCGCTGCATGAATGGGTTTCCAGGGGTGGACGGAGAATTGAAAAGTGGCAGAGCACTCAAGATGGTTAGTTGAGAGTGACTTTATTATTCTACAATACAGCTTTAAGTATAATCTTAGGCAGGAAGCATATCCGGACAGCTCATCAATCTAAGTTTTATGATTACCAAAGTAATCTTCAAGTACAAAGCTAAGAGTGAACAATAACTAGATAAAAATCACGTACATAGAGTTACTATTTACCCTAATTACGGACCCTATGCCAAGCTGTTTGGTCAGTGTGTTTCAAGCCCAGTACCAATGGCAAGCAAGGTTTTCCTTGTAGTTCTCATCAAGGCGTTCCTTGGTTAGAGAACTACTACCGAGTGGGTGTCACACACGTCTCATTGCTCCTATATCTCCCCCTTTTTGTTTTTGTAAGGTAAGCAAAACAAATGCTCCTTGTGATTTTTTCATATCACTTATTATTCGGTGGAGACATCTCCAGACTAAAGATAGTAAGAAAAGAACAATAATCATTATAGTTATTCCAGTAATAATAGAAATTCCCTAATTTTTAGGATTAAGATCTTGAATAGCTTGAAAAATTGTCTCAGCTACAGTAGAAGCATGATTAGCTTGTAAATGTTGTTTAAAGGTATGATTCATTTGAATTTCTAGTTTCTTAATATCTATAGACATATTCCCTCTAAAACCATATAAATGATTTTTTTTTTTTAAATTTTCTGCCACTCTATCTCGCTACAGTTATATTCGGCTGGAGTTACACAGAAATCATTCTACTGCCAATCACATTTAAGCGAATACTTATATTCTAAAGCTATAATTTCTTCTCCTAGCCATTTTACAGATTGTTACAATTCATATACTTGAGAAACAATTTATCTATTTTATCTTGTTGACTCCATAATTGATGTGCATTTTGCTGCCAATCTTGTACAAATTCAGCATTTTGAATACTTTGACTTAAAGCCACCCCAGACAGTGTTGCATCCATGACAGTAGCTATAAGTCCAATAATAATAGCTATAAGGATTCCAATAAACCTTTTTGTTTTATTTAGCACTTTACTCAACATTTTCATTAATACATGTATTTCTGCACTAAGCCAAACTCCTAACCCAGCCTTTAACAAGATAATAGACATATTTTTGTTATACAACTTATGATTTAAACAAGTATATAATTTACAAGAATGACACATTTGACTTTTGTCAGTAACACTGATTTCTATGGTACTCATACCGATGACATAGGGCAATTGAATACAGGCTTGCAAGTATTTGGTCTCATTTACTCTGAATTCATAGATGGCCTCACTACGACTAGTTCCAGAAAAATTCCCAGTGAATATTTTGTAAGGTCATAAGGCAAAAGGTAGTTTCCATAAGTCCCATTGTTCAGGTCCTAAAACAGGATGAATCATCTGTGGCCGAGGGGGTGCCATTCCTCCCTCATGCCAAGTCATTAATTGTGATGACGCCTGAGTCCAGATTACACCCTTAAAATTTTTCAGCGAAAATCAGTGACTAAGTCACAAATAACATTAGCCTTTTCTTCCAATGAACAATTTGTTTAAAAAATTTCATGAGGTCCCCAGTCAATAATGGTGACCTTATCATAATTTTATTTTTCTGTTCCTTCATGCTCATGGCTGCCAGTTTTGGAACTAGCACCTCAGGAGATGGCAGCAGGTTCATCATGAAACCTGATGCCTTCTGCTCCTCCAGGCTGGCTATATCAGGGTCATATTTTTCTCACAGGAGTTCAAATCGGCGGTTTTCCATCTTCTGGGGAAACACAACAAAAACTTCTTCCCATGGTTATTAATTTTCCTTTTTTCCATATACCATTATCATCTTTCCACCAAATATAATTATAAGGTAAAGGCTTATTCTCTGCATTATGTTTAAAATGCTTTTCTCCGGCTGTAGAGCTCTCTGGTGAAGTAAACCGGAAAAAATTAAGAGTTGTTAATGCCAGGTGTAACTGCTCTGGGGTGGGGGGAGAGGAGGAGTTTATTCCCCCTTTTTGTTTTTGTAATTGGAGTTTTAAATGTGCGATTGGCATGTTTAACAATTGCTTGTCCCTGAAAATGTAAGGTATACATGTAGTGTGTTGAATGTTCCATTTTTGTATAAATAAAGCAAGCTTTAATACTGGTGATGAGGATGGTTTTAAAGAAGTAGCAAAGTGTGAGACTAATTGAACTATATAGGCTGAGACAGCTACAACATTTAGTGGTGTGGAAACATCTTGTAATAAAGTTATTAAGGTAAAAAGTTCTACCTGCTGTTTAGAAGTGAAAGAACTAGTAATTACCCTTTCCGTGGGACCCCAATAAGCCACTTTTCCTTTTCCCAAGCCATCCACGAAATAGGTATCTGTTTCTGTAATGGGGGTACTCAAGACAATATTAGAAATTACATACGGTGTTCCTTTTTTAAAAATCCCAAAGTTTAGATTGAGGGTAATGAATTGACATAATTCTTTGAAATTCAGCAACTGCAATTGAAACAGGTCCCTTGATTTTTGGAAACGTTTAAATTTGCCATTGCCTGTGCAAGTAAACTTGCCTTACAGGTCTCTGTTCTGATTCCTCTGCACAATTTCATATAATCAAAAAGGTTACCAGTCTCCCTATAAGGTCTAATTGCTAACT
Source organism: Chrysochloris asiatica (assembly GCF_000296735.1). Lineage (NCBI taxonomy): Eukaryota > Metazoa > Chordata > Mammalia > Afrosoricida > Chrysochloridae > Chrysochloris > Chrysochloris asiatica. Next base: position 1,545,442 of record NW_006408922.1, read on the forward strand.
GACAATCTTGATCTGCATTATCATAAGCTAATATCCTAAGAAGAGTTTCAGCTGCCACGGTACCACTAATAGATCTAGAGACAGTCTCTTGAAGGTGAGCTATAAAATCAGGATAAGGCTCGCAAGCACTTTGGCAGATGTTGTTAAAAGTGGGGTCTTTATGCCCAGCGGGAACCACCTTTTTCCACGCTCATTTACAAACTAAAGTGATTTGGGCTACTTTATCATCCTTATATCGCGTTTGTGCCTCTGTATTAGCCCAATCTCCAGATCCAGTCAAGTGGGCATAAATTATATTTAAAGGTGGATTTTTTTTTCTTAAATTATTTATTGTGAATTATGTGATAGTTTACATGGGAGAGCATTAGTTTTACATTCATTCTATCGTATATCATCTCATTGCCATGGTTACAATCCCCTCCATGCAATCCTCCCCCCAGGTCTTCCGCCCACAGTCGCTTCTCCCTCTCTGGGTCTAGAGTCTCCAGCTGCTCCATAGCTCCACATCATCA
>NW_006408922.1:1548464-1550277 GCF_000296735.1 Chrysochloris asiatica
CACCCTCAGCATTTCTCAAGCTGGGGGAACTGAAGAAAAATTCAAGCCTCAACTTTTCGTTATTGAAAGATTCTCTGGGCAAATTATTGAATAATGCAGAAACCATCAAGAGAAGATGGAAGGAATAGACAGAGTCACTGTACCAAAAGGAAGTGGTTAATGTTCAACCATTTCAAGAGGTAGCATATGATCAAGAGCCAATGATACTGAAGGAGGAAGTCCAAGGTGCATTGAAGGAATTGACAAAGAACAAGGCACCAGAAATTGATGGAATACAACTTGAAATCTTTCAAGAAAGTGAGGCAGCACAGGAGGCACTCACTCATCTCTGCCGAGAAATTTGGAAGACGACTACCTGGTCGACTGATTGGATGAGATCCATATTTGTGCCCATTCCAAAGAGAGGTGACCCAATGGAATGCGAAAATCATCAGACAATCTCTTTGATATCCCATGTGAGTAAAGTTTTACTAAAGGTAATACAGAAACGGCTACAAGCATGCATTGACAGAGAACTTCCAGAGGTTCAAGCCGGATTCAGAAGAGGCCATGGAACTAGGGATATCATGGCTGATGTCCGATGGATCTTGGCTGAAAGCAGAGGATATCAGAAAGATGTTTACCTGTGCTTTACTGAGTACGCAAAAGGCTTTCAATTGTGTGGATCATGACAAGCTATGGACAACATTGCGAAGTATGGGTATTCCGGAACACTTAATTGTGCTTATGAGGAATAGAACATGGGAACACTGAATGGTTTCAAATTAAGAAAGGTGTGCGACAGGGTTGTATTCTTTCACCATACTTATTCAACCTGTATGCTGAGCAAATAATCGGAGAAGCTGGGTTATATGAAGAAAAATATGGCTTCAGGATTGAAGGAAGACTCATTAACAACCTACAATATGTAGATGATACAACCTTGCTTGCTGAAAGTGTAGAGGACTTAAAACATTTACTGATGGAGATCAAAGAGCACAGCCTTTGGTATGGATTACATCTCAATATAAAGAAAACAAAAATCCTCACCACTGGACCAATAAACATCATTCTTATCAACAGAGAAAAGATTGAAGTTGTCAAGGACTTCATTCTTCTTGATCAACTATCAACACTCATAGAAGCAGCATTCAAGAAATCAAACGATGTATTGCATTAGGCAAATCTGCTGCACAAGACCTTTTTAAAGTGTTGAAAAGCAAAGATGTCAGCTTGAAAACTAAGGTGTGCCTGACCCAAGCAAGCTATGGCATTTTCAATAACCTCATATGCATGTGAAAGGTGGACAGTAAATAAGAAAGACCATAGAAGAATTGATGCATTTGAGTTATGGTGTTGGAGGATAATATTGAAAGTGCCATGGACTGCCAGAGGAACCAATAGATCTGTTTTGGAAGAAGTGCAGCCAGAGTGCTCCTTGGAGGCCAAGATAGCCAAACTTCGTCTCTCATACTTCAGACATATTGTCAGGAGGGACCAGTAATTGGAGAAGGATTTTATGTTTGGTAAGGTGGAGGGTCAGAGAAAAAGAGGAAGACCTCCAATGAGATGCATTGGCCAAGTGGCAGCATTGATGGACTCAAGCGTGGCAACAGTAGTAAGGTTGGGAGTGTTTTGTTCTGCTGTGCATAAGGTCACTATGAGTCAGTACCGACTCTATGGCACCTAACAACAACAACAAGTTAATCTTACAATCCAGAAACAGATGACTCTAGGACTGTCAAGGGAGAAAAGCACAAGTGGAATGTGGGACCCTTTGGTGGTTTAAATTATTATATATGCCTGAGTGTTTAAAAAAAAAAAAAAAAGAGCT
>NW_006408922.1:1550377-1559996 GCF_000296735.1 Chrysochloris asiatica
GTTGTAGCCCCATTTTAGGTATTCCAATCAGTTATAGGCAGAAGACAGACTTACAAGCTTTCTATGGTGATTCTTTTCGCTATTCCTTTCTCTCCCCCTCCAGTGTCCACTTTATAATATAATGCAAGGAAAAACCAAGATTCAAAAGACAGCTAAGCATCATAACATTATTCCCCCCTTTTCCACATTCCAACCATGGCTTGATCTCTGTATCGCAGAACTCTGTTGTTCTCAAGTTGTGCATATATCATTATTTATTAAAGGTGGATTTTTGAGCTGCATTTTTTCGAGGATGCAACTCTGCTCCCTCAGACCACCAAAATCTGAATTGCATATAATCTCCTGGATTTAAGACCGTATTTTTCAAGAGTTGCCAATCAACAGGAATTAATCTATATGTTCTTTAAATAATTTAAAATTTAAAAATGTTCATGATAGATCACATTTTCCCCTAGATCATTTGTTCTTTGGTAAGCCCAGAAGGCTAACACAGTGTCCATATCCCCCTGTTTAGAAGCTTCCAGAATACATTTTTCTATTCTTGAAAAGGTTTGTGAATTATTTCGAGATAAAGTTTCTCTAGGGGCAGTGGGAAAAGGTGGAGGTGGAAAATCAGACATATTAGGGGGACAATGCCATTCCCCAGAGGATTCATGATATTTGCAATGTTTAATTTTTCCAACAGTTTGTAAAGGTTCTAAAATCAATATTACCAAAGACCAAGAGGTCCAAATTTCAGCAGGAATAATTTCTCCTTATCTATGATGTTTTAAGATTTCATTTATTCTTTCCCATGTCTGTAAATCTAAGGTTCCTTCATCAGGAAACCAGGGACAGTAATGTTCTACCGTATTTAACAACTGAATTAATTTTCCTTCTGATAATGACACCTCTACATTAGTTAAAAAAGAGCATAATAAAGAAACATAAGGCTTATATTTACTTGACCCATTTCCCTGACATGCCTAATCCCAGGCTTTATGCCCTGCAGATTGGTTCCATTTTTAACTCACCTGTCAGGGTTCCCCTTTGTCCGTTACTCACCCTTTTATTCTTCTCTTTTTGTTGAGAATCTTCCCAGTCCCTGTTCGGGCACCAATATGCAGGAACCAGCCCTGCATGAACGGGTTTCTGGGGGTGGATGGAGAATTGAAAAGTGGCAAGGGGACTCAAGATGGTCAGTCGAGAGTGACTTTATTATTCTACAATACAGATTTAAGTATAATCTTAGGTAGGAAGCATATCCGGACAGCTCATCAATCTAAGGTTTATGATTACCAAAGTAATCTTTTAAGTACAAAGCTAAGAGTGAAAAATAATTAGATAAAGATCAAATACATAGTAACTATTTCCCCTAATTACGGACCCTACACCAAGCTGTAGGTCACTTAACTTTCTCCAGGCTGGGAGTACTCCTGCTTGTTTCTAGACATAGGTGCAGAGTGTCTCCTGCTTGTTTGCACCATTTGATGGGGGCATCGCTTAGAATGCTACTTCTCGATATAGTCATGTTGTACATGCTGTCCTGGCAGGGTGCCTATGATTAGCAGTTCTCTATGTCTGCTGTTTTTACAGTCTCTCCTGCTTGGCATTCAGCCCAATTCTTCAACCTTGCATTTGATTTTTAAGGTTCCAAGGGAGTCCTGGTGTGGTACAATGGGCGAATGCGCTGGACTGCAAAGTCAGTTAGAACCACCAGGTCAGCAGTTCGAGCTCACCAGCGGCTCCTTGGAAACCCTATACAGGATCACTATGGGTCGGAACTGACTTGACAGCACTTAACAACAACAACAACAACAACAACAATAACAATGTTGTCATCTAGTATATATGGTTCACTAGTTTTCTCAGGTCTTTGTTGTAAGCGGTGTTTTGACTATGCTGCCATCCTGGACCACCTCCAGGAGTCTTTATTTTTACCAACTGATATAATTTAAATATTTTTACAAGGAGCTCTGGTAGCGTAGTGGTTACGGATCGGGCTGTGAACCACACGGCCAGTGGTTCGAAACAACCAGCTGTTCCGCGGGAGAAAGATGAGGCTTTCTGCTCCTGTAAAGATTTACAGCCTCGGAAATCCTGTACAGGGTCGCTATGAGTCGGAACCGACTCCACGGCACATATCAACAACAACAACAACAACCATGAGCATAGATTATGTTTATAATTAAGATGCAGTTATTAATTTGATTGTTGAACAGATAGGGTCCTCATGTGGTGCTTGTGGGATAAGCACTGTATTGCTAACCGAAAGTTTCCCAGTTCAAGTCACCAGCCACTCCTCAGAAATCCTATAGATAGAAAATTTTGTTGTGCACAGCTTATATGAAAGACTAGAACTGCCTCAGGATTTCCTAGGTTGCAATCTTCATGGTAGCAGATTTCCAGGTCTTTTTTCCTACAGAGACACTGGTAGGATTTAGTCACCAACCATTTGGTTAGCATTATACCACCAGGGCTTAGTTATAAATGTATGATATGAAAATAGATAAGGGATGAGATACAGGCATTTCTGTGTCTCAGTTTCTTCATATGTGAAGTAATACCTACTTCATAGGATTTTTATGAGGATTGAATGGCTTATTACATTCAAACCCTTGGAACAGTGCCTTTAACAGAGTAAGTCCAAGTAACTATTACCTCTTTAGAATCAGGAGGTTGAGGAAGCCATGGGGAAAGAGATCGGGGATGCTTGATGGGTGATCTCTTTCGCCATCTTGTGGTCAGTAGAGCACATGCCTTGCAGGAACATCAATTCCATTAAAAAACAAGGATTAGCCTCTGGAACCAGGATTGCAGAATGTGCCCTTTGGTTGTTTAAATTACTATATATTCCTGAGTGTTTTGGTGTACATCCCCACCAGAAAAGCAGAGGGAATCGAAGCAAATACTGTTGAATGATGGTGCATGGAGGAGATTGTAATCATTGCAATGAAACAATGAGTGTAAACCAATGTTCAAACATGTAAACTATCACTCAATTCACAATAAAAACTTTAAAAAAAGAAAAAGAAAAAAAGCAATGATTCATTTTGCATATTTTCAGTTCAAAAACCTTATGTGGAGTGGGTAAACAACTCTATAAACAGATAGCTAGATGAGACGTTCAGTCCCCTAGTCTTTGGGGATGGCACAAGACCAAGGAGAATTTCGTTCAGTTGTGCATGGGGTTGCCATGTCAACCGGACAGAAGCTAACAATACCAATTCTTTAGTCATCTCAGGTGTTCCTGATCCCTAGCCCTGACAATGTCTAAGAGAAACAGCAAATTGGCTTGTCCTCATTTCTTTTCAGGTCACTCTTTTTATCTGCCATGCTTGTTATTTACAAGCAAGAGAACTCATCTTTAAATAGAAAAGGGATTATTGATCAATACTAGGTAACTCATGTGGCGATGTGGGTTAAAGTGCTGGACTTCAAAGTCAGTTTGAATTTAATGGTCGGCAGTTCAAGCTAACTAGCTGCTCCTTGGAAACCCTATATAGGGTTGCTATGGGTCGGAACCTACTCGGTGACACTTAACAACAGCAACTAGGCAACTCAAGGAAACCACCAACAGATCAGAGAACCTGATTTTGGGGCTAGGCAGCTAGAAGTTGATACAATCCTAGCACCTCATGAGATAGGTTGCTGAAGCTGAACCCAGGGCCCTCTCACTAGGACATCTTCTACAGCTGCCTGTGAAAACTCAGTAACTCTCAGTCATGCTCCCTATCTTCACTAACATATATTACACCGGACAGTCTTCTCCTCACATTTATGTCTCCTGTCTCAATGGGGAACATTTCATTGGTAGAGCCTAAGGCTCATGCCTTTCCCTAAGGTTGAGTTATGGTTGTCCTCCTTAGGGAAACAGGACTCCTAATGGGGAGATTCCTCCAAATTTAGAAAGGCTATCCAGAAGATGCTGTGTAGAACTTCTGTCCCTAAGGGAGAGGGTGTTGAGCATGTGTGCTTCAGAGTTCCATGTCTCTTGAGTCCTTTCTGCCTAGCAATAGTTCTAGATATGGCCCAAGCACTACCGGGAATAGAATTCTAATTTTTGTTGTCAGATTCCATACTGATTATCCAATGGATTTGTTGTTGCTAAGTGCCATCGAGTCGACTCTGACCCATAGTGACCCTGTATAGGGTTTCTGAGAAGCAGCTGGTGAGCTTGAACCACCAACCTTGTAGTTCAAACCAACTTTTCAGTCCAGTACATTAACCCACAGAACCACACCAGGATTCCATCCAATGGATAGCCTATGGAAATACTAGATGGGAGGGTTCTTCTAGGCTGGGAGTGCTATAAGGTGTGGTTTTCAACTACATTCTACAGTTCAGTGCCTAAAAACATGAATGAAGAACGAATTAATGATGGAATGAAAGAACCAACTAAGCTGACAACTTTCCTTATGTAGTTGTAAATTTTCACAAAATTTGGGGCCTCTAATTCTCAGAAGAAATCTAAGAGATACTATTTTGAGGGTGTTTGCTAAATATGGAGATCCTGGTGTGGTGCTGTAGGACAAGCACTGGACTATGAACCACAAGGTTGGCTGCTCCTTGAAAATGCTACACAGGGTTGCTATGAATTGGAACTGACTTGATGGCACTTAACAACAACAACAACAAAGAGCAATAGCTCCATTCACACCACCAAATTACAGTTTCATGTAGGGTTTCTGACTCCCGTTCAGAAAGTGCCTACTTGGACACATTCAGTGTTTCCATTCGGTGGAAATGGTTGATAAAGTGTGTGCCACCAGATTGTATTGTTCAACCAAATAATTTACTGAAATAATTCTGTACTCAGGACATATTTCTGTGAGGGATGTATGAAACATTCTGACAATGAAATTGCTCAATATTGCTGGGTCTGAAGGCCTATTAAAACTGATTGTTTACATCAACTGTAGGCTTGGTCAATGATATACCATGCCCTCACACCATGCTGGTGTTGTAATACCAATCTTCTGTATTCATCACCAGCAAGTTCTTACTTCTGGCTGTCACTGTTCAAAGGCACTAAAGCCACCAGAGGGAGTAGGTATGCCTCTGTTAAGGTAGAACCTGGCATTTCCGGTTTGAACCTCCACCCCCACTTCATCTACTCTGGAAACCTCCACTGTTCCTCAGCAACAGGGCAGCCAATCAGACTGCACCTCATACCCATGCCAGTCACCACCCTCAAGTGGGACATATGATGTAAAGGTCTGCCTTGAGATCACATCTACTGCAATGCTTTGGAACTTATTGGCCACTCAAATTGTGACCTGTGATTTCATGATCATTTTGGGGGTTCCAATGATTACCCATACATTCAGTGATTTGCATATAGTTGTATTCATGCCTGAGGTTTATTATAGCAAAAGGATATGATCAGCAAGGGAAAAGGACAGCAATAAAGTCTGGAGAAATCCATGCATAGACTTCTTTATGCATTCCCCTTCCTGTGAAGGGACACACTGAGCATTTGATTCTTAAGCAATAAAAATGCAGCAGGTGGCTGCAATGTTTTTGCTCAGAGAAGCTCGTTAGAGACTCGGTACCTAAGGTTCTTATTAGGGACTGACACCCTCTGCCTAGAACATATCAAAATTCCAGACTCTCAGAAGGAAAGCAGGTATTCAGCATAAATACAATGTTTGTACAGTTTGGTGGTGGTGGTGGTTATGTGCCGTGGAGTCGGTTCTGACTCATAGCAACCCTGTACAGGGTTTCTGAGGCTGTAAATCTTTACAGGAGCAGAAAGCCTCATCCTTCTCCCGCGAACTGCTGACCTTGTAGTTAACAGCCCAATTCGTAACCACTATACTACAGTTAAGGAACAGTAAATCACCCTGATCAATTAGGAATCAGGTCAAGCAAGTACTGTTAGGTTTCTAATGCTGCCATAACAAATTACCACCTATTTAGAGGCTTGAACTATGCAAATATTTTGTAGTTACATAGGCCTCACCAGGATAAATAAAGGTACCTCTTACTTACAAGGCTGTGTTCCTTTCTGGAGGTTCTAGAGGAGAATCCATTTCCCATTTGCTTGGGCAAAACTCAGTTCCTTGTGGTTTTGGGGTTAGCTGTAAACTGAGGGCTGTTACCAGCTTCTAGAGGCAGTTTCCTTCCTTGAATTGTGGTCCCTTTTTCCATCCTCAAAATCCAGAACCGTGAGTTGAATCTTTGTTTAGTCTCATTTCTCTGATCTTTCTTACATCATCACATATCTGTGACAGCTGAGAAAGTACTTTGCTTTTAAGGACTGTGACGGTTAAGGTTGCATATCATCTTGGCTAGGCCACAATTCTTAGTGGTTTGGCAGTTATGATAGTCATTTCCCACAATGAAAGCTGATATAGTGCAATTACCTCCATGATGAGATCTGCTATGAGCAGTCAATTAATTGAAAGGGGTTTCCAATGCATGTGGACACTCTGGCAAAACTCTCTTGCATTTTGCTGGATCTGGATTATCATCTGACCTCTGGTTCTTTGGATTTGAGACAGTGACCTGCTGAATTGCCTGCTGATCAAGGGAGTTGTCAGCAGCCTGTCTTTTTACCTACAGATCTTGAGTTTGTCAGCCCTTGCAGCTATGTGAGTCAAAAAAGAAGCATCAAGCCTGACATCTGACTCATGAACTTGGAACTTGCCAGCCTCTATGAGCCATTTCCTTTAGATAAATCTGTGTGTGTTGTTAAGTGCTTTCGAGTCAGTTTTGACTCATAGCAACTCTGTATAGGATTTCCAAGGAACAGCTGCTAAGTTTGAACCACAGACCTTGTGGCTCAAACTGACCTTGTGGTCCGGTGCTTTATCCCACAGCACCACACCAGTAAACTTCACTGGCTTTGCTTCTCTAGAGAACGCAGCCTAAGACAAAGTCTCATGTGATTACATTGGGCTCACTTGGACAATCCAGGATAATTTCCTCATCTCAAGATCTGTAAACTTTTTCTATATAAGGTAACATAATCACAGGTTTTGGGGTTTAGGACATGAACACCTTTTGGGGGCATCATTTTGCCTACCACAAATGCCAAGTTTCCAGATGCCAGCCAAGAATCAAACTTTCAAGCAGGCCTTTCTAAAGATAACAGTTTCAGGTCTGTTAAACTAACTTTTTAAAAAAAGCACATCCATTCATATCTACAGGAACGTGACATCATAAATGATGGGTGAACACCTCCCTTGGTGTAGCATGTGTCCCCTATCACTCTAGTAATGACTTTACCTTTGAAGATAAATAGACCCTAGGCCCAGTTAACAAAGAGGCCTTATGCTTCAGAATCAAATATTGCATACATCCTCTAATTTCTCAGAGCTCTGCAGAAATTTCTCCATTTCTCCCCCACTTCAACTCTGATAGCAGTCCAATCCAAGGAAGCTGTTATGCTAGGTCACGGTGATATTAGAATGGGCTTGGAAGAAAATAAATTCCAGTTTAAATTTTTCATTAATGTGATCAAGAGTAAGTTACTCACAAGAAATACTTGCCATTATATGTGCAGATATATGCACACCATTGTTCATAGCAGCACTAGTCACAATAGCAAAAAGATTGAGACAGCCTAAGTGCCCATCAAAAAAGTTTGGTACATACACATAATGGAATATTATGCTACCTTGAAGAATAACAAGGAAGCTGCAAGCCACCACATAACATGAATGAATCTTGAGGACATTATGCTGAGTGAAACTAGTCACAAAAGGACAAATATTGCATAAGACCATTATTGTAAAAGCTTAAGAAAAGATGCTCATACTAAAAGGGAAAAAATTTTATTTGTTGGTTACCAGTGGGTTGGGGTGGGGAGGTTTGGGGGAGGTGGAGGGAGGTGACGGTAGAGCGCAGGGTAAGGGGATGACACATCATGGTTCCGGTGTTGGGGAGGGTAATACACAAGAAGGGGGAGGGTGTGGAAGAACAAGGTAGATAGCGGAACACTGAGACAGGTTTGCATGGGCTAACAGGAACAGAGGTAAATAATGATGCATGCTCAAACTTGGAACAATAGGGCTCTGTGATACAGAGATTGAGGCTAGTCTGAAAAGGTGAAATAATGCTAAGATGCTTGACTCTCTTGTGAATATTGGTTTCCCTTGCCTACACTTGAGTGGGATAGAAAGGAATGTTGGGAAACTATTACAGAAAGCTTGTAAGCCCGTCTTCAGCTTATAAGTTATTGGAATACCTAAAAGGGGTTCTAGAACTTGCCCAGTGAAATAGGCCTCTTGCAGAGCCTTTGTAGTGTATAGGACTTTAGGTGGAATCCTGAGCCCCATCCAGAACCTTCTGAGGTGGGACATTCCCAGTAAAAAGGAAAAGCAGACCAGCTTGGAACAGCTAGAGTGACAGAGGATTCATCTTCAAAGAAAGATCATTAGGAAACCCCAAAACAAAAATGCCAGTGTGATTGACTACTACAAGAATAAGCAAGTTGTTCTCTGGGAAGCCATCAAGGCAAGCAATCAAGTCCCTTCAGGACAAACACCCCTCTAAAACTGAAACTCAAAGGGAACACATGTGTAGGCATGTAAGCTTGTTGGCGATCACATTGGTCTACTGGTGAGTGGAAGAGGGGGAAAGACAGCAATGAAGAAATGTGCTGAGTTCAACCACGTTCCATAGACTCCCGTTGACCTGGACATGAGAGAGAGAAGAGGAAGGGTTAGTTGGTCCAAAGTGTGGTGAGACCTGGAAAGTCCTGAGCCAATGGACAAGGACATAGCCACATAGGGCTAGAACTGAGAGTGACGCATCCAGCTGATACGAAGTGAGGGGAGATGCACGAGAACACTCAAACTTGCAGATAGTATCCATTTGGCCTGGCCTTGATGGCTTGATAATCAGAATTCAACTAGAGGAAGATTAAAAAAATTTTTTTTTTGATAAAGGCAATGAGAGTAAATTGCTACAATTTGATGAACTTGAACTATACTCATGGATGTAGTATCTCTAAGTACCAACAGAAAGGGAAGGAGTCTTCACATCAAGTATCAATGCTATCCCCTCTGTATACAGGGTAGATAGGGATGGGCAACATAGACATTGGCTGTTTAAAATGAGGGGTGATAAAGGCACAGAGTGACTGGCTTACAAGTTTTCAAGAGAGAGTTTAGTTTAAGAGTGTGTGTGGGAAAGATAGAGTCCCCACTGAATAGTTTTCATCTTGTCTATATGGGTCTAGTGAAAAGAGATGGGGCTAAGATGCTTATGATTAAATAATGAGTGATTGTTATGATTAATTGTGAGTGTCACAATTGTAAAGGTAGAAGTTTTGTAACAAAAATGAGGAGTAGTTAATCTTATCCACCACTTGTCTGTCAGTTTGTCGTACTGTGGTGGCTTGTGAGTTGCTGTGATTCTGAAAGTTATGTGACTGGTATTTTAAATACCAGCAGGGTCACCCATGGTGGACAGGGTTCAGATGAGCTTCCAGATGAAGACAAAGAAGAAGGAGTGATGAACTACTTCCAAATATTTAGTCACTGAAGACCTTATGAATAACAGAGAAACACTGTCAGATATAGTGCCAGAAAATGAGCCCCTCAGGTTGGAAGGCACTCAAAATGTGACTGGGGAAGAGCTGCCTCCTCAAAGTAGAGTTGACTCTGATGACTCGAATGGAGTAAAGCCC
>NW_006408922.1:1562999-1574433 GCF_000296735.1 Chrysochloris asiatica
ATGTAAAACTGATGATCTGCCCTGTAAACTTTCACTCAATTCACAATAAAAACTTTAAAAACAAAAAACATAGGGGAGTAGTTAATCTTACAGTTCAGAAACAGAGGACCCTAGGATCATCAAGGGAGAAGAGCACAAGCAGGATTCGGGACCCTATCCAGAGAAGCAGCGACACCAGAGATGGAGGCAAAGATGGGGACATGGAGAGAGGGAGCAGCTGAGGACTCTAGATTCATGGAAAGAGAGGGACTGAAGCTGGTGGCCAGGAGGCAGGCATGCAGAATGTGCCCTTTGGTGGTTTAAATTATTATATATGCCTGAGTGTTAAAAAAAAAAAAAAGCTAAAATGAATAAAATGATGGTACATGGAGGGGATTATAATTATTGTAATGAAACAAAGTATATGATTTGTTGAATGTAAAACTGATGATTTGCCCTGTAAACTATCACTCAATTCACAATAAAAACATAAGAAAAAAAAAAGAATAGATTACTTATTCTCTCTGATTCTCACCTGCTGATTTGTAGATTTAAATGAGATATTGTGCAAAACACCTGTAAGACAATACCTTCCAGATCATAATGACTAGCATCCTTGGAGTTGGACTATCCAGTAAGAGCAAACACAGGATTAAAAAACTCCATTTCTGAATGGAGCCTCCTTTTGGGGGAGAAGTAAGAGAAGATGCAGAGACTCACTTTTAGGCCTTTTTAATTTCCTGAATACACTTACTTCTTTATTTACAAGCTAATTTATCTTTCATGCTGTTAAAATGTGATACTGTGACTTATGAATCTTTGCTTTTCATCCCAAGCTTGAGATTGCCCTTGTACTCCTCACCCTGCCTCAGACATGGCAGAGTAGAGCTATTTCAGCAGAAATGCAAACAGAATCATGGGGTTTAAGATCAGCTTTTAAATTTCAGAAGAGACTTCAGAAAATTTAACACAGAGAAAATAGAACTAAAATAAAGAGTTTTTGAGTTGTGGAATCTTAGGTCTTTCGAATACCAAGAGAGGAAGACCTGACCTATCAACGGGCACAGAAGAATATGTGGTCTGTTCAAAGGACTTCTGATCATCCTATATTAGATAAACATCACATATAGACTGAAGGGAGGGACAAAGAAAGGTAGAATTACTGATGACATTCAAGGACAGAAACTGCAAACTCTATTTCAGATTCTATTGAAGCCTTAAGACTTCACTTCTCTTTCCACTGGAATTAGTTCCCTTTCATCTCCAAATATTACAGTGGCAAGGCATGGAGGGTCAGAAAAGCCACTCAATTGGCTTTTAGCCTGGGCCTCTGGATTGAGAGAGGAAAAGAAGAGTCTTTGATGTTCATAAAAGGTCCAGAACCAACTAAAAATGTAGGAGGGGTTTGAAGCCAAAGGCCTACATTATTAAAGACTTACGAGTGTGCCCAATATAGGTCCTCAGCAAAGTACTTTCTGTCTTCTGAGAAAAAAGACTACTGTCTTGGTAGTCACTATCAGGTAGAGACCCTATTACTGGCACAACCATGAAGTCTGACAGCAAGGTGTCAATTCTTTACTCACAACAGGTAAACACAATGGCCAACACACCCAGACAGTGGCAGAGTCACTTTTTCTGGTTAACCTAAAAATACCAGATTCCCTTGTTTCTAGAGAAAGGGCGTCTGGCCAAGGTAATGAGCAAAGGATTCTATCAGGTTGAATTTCGAGGTACCAAATTGGGGCAGGTTGCTATTATTATCATCTCAGTAATCTCCAGGCCATTCTGCTTGCAACTATTAACACCCCATGGCTTCTAGCTTAACAACTCTCTAAATGTGGGAAGGCTTCCTTTCACCACTAAAGAAAACAAATAACGCTAAAAGTACTGTATACTATGGTTAAAGGCAACTGAATATTATTCCTGCAGTTTGGTGCATAGTATAGGTAATAGGGAACCATGAGTTCCACTGAATTTCAGGCAAGCTGTAGTGTACCAAGTTCATTTGTGCATTTTTCAAGGGAGAAGGGTTGTAGATGTGGTCAGATCTTCAGAGGGTTCTTAGCCAGAAGATATTTTGGCCAGAGGGAGTCCTAGATCTGTGCTTTATGAACCATGTACTCTATACAAGCTAATTTGCAATCCCCACACCATAGTTTTCCTGCCTGTGAAGTGGGAAAAACAATACTGACAACAGTTATTGGGAGGAATTAATTAGACACTTTATAAATGAACTGACTTTTCAATTGAGAGGCATTCATATGTTATTTCCTTCCCCCTTCCCCAAAAGAAAAGCAAATAGTTTTATTAAATGAAAGGAAGGCAATCAGTTGAGATTTTGTATTTCAGAGGTACATATATATTTTTTAAATGTATATATACACAGTTTATATGTGCCATAATGATATGTTTACATAAGGGAATTACCTTCGCAGATTCGTTTTTGTTTTGTTTTGTTTTTTAACCATTCCTTTTCATAGATTATTTGGTATTTTGTGCTTTAGAAATAATGGTGATAATGATGATGATGATAATGATACTCCCTTCTACTTAACCAGATGTCTTCTGATTTGTTATCTCATTGGCTGTTGACAAAGACCTTCTTTCATTCTTGTAAATAAAATGAGACTGTTGCTGGGTCTGCAGTGTTTGGTTGCCATGGTTTGAATCTGTTTCATAAGCTGTTGCTTGGCAATCCCACGCGTCAGCTGGCTCTTTTTCCTCAGCACTCTCACCACATACTGTCTAAAGTATAATGAGACTGAGGGTGGGCAAAGGAGGATGGTGGTACCCAAGCACTTTCTGTCTTCCCACGCATCACCACTTTTTACCATGATGACTGATAAATGTGTTGAGAGCAGAGCAGCACAGTATTTATGAACATAAGGTTTAGAGTCACACAGACCTGGGTTCAGATTTTGGCTCGAGATATGGTTTGTTGTGTTCAGTTTCCCCATTTATAAAGAGAGGAAAAATAATACTCAGCTTCTAGATTACCTGTGAGGAATAGAGGTAATAATCCATTTAAAGCACCTTACACAATAGATGCTCAGTAAACGTAACCCAAGTGAGACAAGAGGTGGTCAAAACATAATTTTCCTTGTTCCACAATAAAATGTTCTGATATAGCAGTCACTTTGGATTTAACTTGTACATTTGTGGTCCACTTTACTTTATACAAGGAATGTTGGTGGCACAGTGCTTGGTAGCTAACTGAAAGGTTGGTAGTTTGGAACCACCAGCCACTCTGGGAGAAAGATGTGACAGTCTGCTTCTGTAAAGATTTACAGCCTTAGAAATCCCATGGGGCAGTTCGATTCTGTCCTATAGGCTGCTTTGAGAATCAAGTTGATGGCAGTGGGTTTTGTTTTGTATGGTTTCTTTATACACACTACAAGTGTGCATATTGCACATTCATACAGTAAACCAGAAAAAGAACAGAGGTGTTGATATCAAAAGGAAAACAAATTGGGATAATGCAGTCAGAAAATATCAATAGGAGTTTTCTACCTGTGGAATCCCTGGGTGGTACAAACAGTTAATTTGTTTGGCTGCTAACTAAAAGATTGGAGGTGCCTTGTAAGAAAGGTCTGGTGATCTCCTTCTGAAAAATCAGCCCTTGAAAACCCTTTGGAATGCAGTTCTACTCTGACACACATGGAGGTCACCATAGTCAGAATAGACTCAATGATAACTGGTAGCTGGTACTGCAGGTAGGAGGTAGATGTTGCTGTTGTTTGCTGTTAAATGCCGTCAAGTTGGTTCTGACCCATTGTTGTTGTTAAATACCGTGGAGTCAGTTCCGACTCATAGTGAGCCTGCACAGGGTTTCCGAGGTAGCGTAGTGGTTACAAATTGGGCTGCTGATCTCAGAGTCAGCAGTTTGAAACTACCAGCTGTTCAACGGGAGAAAAATGAGGCTTTCTGCTCCCGTAAAGATTTATAGCCTCGGAAACCGTGTGCAGGGTCGCTATGAGTCGGAACCGACTCCACGGCACATAACAACAACAACAACAACAACAACAAATCTTTACGGGAGCAGAAAGCCTCATCTTTCTCCGGCGGAACGGCTGGTAGTTTCGAACTGCACCTTTGAGGTTAGCAGCTCAATTCGTAACCACTACACTACCAGAGCTCTGACCCATAGCGACCGTAATAGAGTTGCTGAGGAACTGCTGGTGAACTTGAGTCGCTGACTTTGTAGTTCAAACTGACTTTGCAGTCCAGCGCATTAACCCGCAGTGCCACACCAGGACTGCAGGAGGTAGATGTTGTTGTTGTTGGTAAGTGCCGTCGAGCTGGTTCCGACCCATAGTGACCCTGTATATGGTTTCCTAGTAGCTGCTGGTGAGCTTGAACTGCTGACCTTGCTGTTCAAACCAGCCTTGCAGTCCAAAGCATTAACCACACAAGTATAGGTACTGTGTGTTCAAAGGGGCTTGCCTGTTTCTTTCCTACATACATACACACATACACATAGGTAGTGGCGTGCTTGTAAAACACAAAGGGAAGCAAAACAAAATAAAAACCTGATTAGTAACATTTGCTAATTTCCATAGTATAAATAATCCTATTCTGACTAATTTTAAACTATTGACTGATGTCATGTTGAAGTGAATGTGGAGTTGGAAAGAGATGCTTATAATTGGCCCTCATGAGCTGTTTGGGGCCTGCTCCAGTACAGACCTAACCCGTCTTGCATTAGGACAGGTTTTTGGAATTTTTTTTTTCCCACTGGTGGACATTTCTACGAAGTTTCTGGTGGTTCTTATAAAAGTTTGGAAGTCTCCAGATTGGAAGGCTATTGCTGTGGAATTTTCCATTGTGCAAGTCCCTGTGCCCTTCCTGAATCAGGACCAGGACCCTATGGCCTTTACAGGAATCTAGAGGAGACCTGGGAGCTAGCAATGATGTAGGTTAAAGCCGTATGAGAGGCAAATGTCTTCTTCCAAAGTAATCTCTTTTTATCTTTTTTTACATAAGCCAACTCAAATGTGGAGTCCTTGTGTGGTGATATAGGATAAACAATGGACTGCTAACCACAAGGTCAGAAGTTCAAATGCACTAGTGTCTCTTTGGAAACCCTATACAGGGTCTCTATGAGTTGGAACCAACTTGACAGCACTTAACAACAACAACTCAAACATATTGTTTCATATTCTTGGTACTGCAATATACATGACCTTATTATTTTTATATGGTCTTTATTAAGAAAGACAGTAGAAGAATTGATACATTTGAGGTAGTGTTTATGTATATGGTGAGATATATGGGTCCTGTTTTATTTTTCTGAAAATGATTATCTAGTTTTGCCAGCACCATTTGTTAATGAGTTTATCTCTTCCCCATTTAATGAGACTTGGCTCTTTGTCAAATGTTGTTCATAGGTGGATGGATTTACTTTTCAGTCTTCAAGTCCATTCAGTTGGTCTCTGTGACTGCCATTGTACCAGTAACAGACTATTTTGACTATTATGACTGTGTAGTAGTTTTTGAGATTGGGAAGTGTGAGGCCTCCTACTTTTTTCTTGTATAGTAAGTGCTTTGCTTATCTGGGGTTGCTCTCCATTCCATATAAAGTTGATTAATTTTTCAATCTGTTTAGAGAATTGTGTTAGAATCTGGATTGGGATTGCATTATATCTGTAGAAAACGTTGAGTAGCATTGACATTTTCACAAAGTTAAGTCTTCCTATCCATGAGTGTAGTATATTCTTCCATTTATGTAGGTCTCTTTTGATTTTTCTTTTTTAGATTCGAATAGATGATTTTTTAATTGCATTAACATTAGCTAGAATAGTATATAGTACTTGGGAGTATTCAATAGATACTTGCTAATTGTTGTTTTTGTGAGGTGCTGTCATGTCAGTTTCAACCTATAAAAACCAGGTGTATAGTAGAACTAAAGCTGCCTGGTTCTGTGTCACCCTCACAATCATTCTTGTGTTTGAGATCATTGTTGCCACTGTGTCAATCCATCTCATTGAGGGCCATCCTGTTCTGCTGACCCTCGACTTTACCAAAACATATAAAGCTAAACATATAAACCAAAATTCTAATAGATTTGAAGAATGAAATAGACAAATCTACAATAATAGTTGGCGATTTTAATACATCACTTTTGAAAAGGGATAGAACAACCAGAAAGAAAGTCAACAAAGACACAGAAGAACTAAACAGCATAATCAGCCAACTGGACCTCATAAATATGTACAGAGCATTCAACGCCAAAACAGCACAATACACATTCTTTTCCCGTGCACATGGAACATTCTCCAGAATAGACATGTCTTAGGCCACAAAAGAATACTCCATAAATTTACAAACATCAAAATAATACAAAGCTTCTTCTCAGACCACAATGTTATAAAACAAAGTCAAATACATGGAAATAAAGTCAAATACATGGAAACAGAATAACACCCTGCTGAAAAGCGACTGGGCTGTAGAAGAAATAAATCATGAATTAACAAAGTTATTAGAATGCAATAAATGCACACATCCGAAAAGGAGAAAGAACCAAAATCAACACATTAACACAACATCTCCAACAACTAGAAACAGACCAGCAAACTAAACCTACAGTCAACAGAAGAAAGGAAATAATAGAGATTAGAGCATATTGAAGGGTCTTGTTTTCGTATACAATCTGCCACTCTCTGTCTCTTCACTGGTGCATTTAATCCATGTGCACAGAAAAAGAATGTGATTGACAGCTTTGCTGGGTAGAGCATCCTTGGTTGGCAGTTTGTTTTCTTTCAGGGTTTTATATATGTCTCCTCATTACTTTCTTGCCTTCTTGGTTTCTGCTGAGAGATCCGAGCTTAATCTGATTTGTTTGCCTTTGTATGTAACAATTCTCTTTTCCTTAGTTGCTTTCAGGATTCTCTGCTTGTCTTTGATTTTGGAGAACTTGATTATTATATGTGTTGGTGATTTTCCCTTGGGGTCTATCCTTCCTGGGGTTTGTTGGGCTTCTTGAATGCTTATCTTATCATTTTTCAGGATGTTAGAGAAAATTTTTTTTCCCAGAAGCTCTTCAAATATCTGCTCTGTGGACTTTGTGATTCTTCCTGTTCTGGAATGCTGGTAATTCTTAAGTTATTCCTCTTCATGTTGCCTAGCATGAATCTTAGACCTTCTTCAGATTATTTAAATCCTTTTTTTCTGCTTACTCTTCTGTCTTAGTAGTATTGAGAGATTTGTCTTCTAGCTCACTAGTTCTGGCTTCCATCTTTTCAATTCTATTCCTTTATTCTTTCGGTGTGTTGTCCATTTCTGATATTCTACCATTAATCATTTGGACCTCTTTTTGTACATTTTGAATTGTTTCCAATGCTGTATCTATCTTATTTGATTGTTTCTGTAGCACTTTCCTGACTTCTTCCTTATTTATCTCAACAACTCTGTAAAGTGTTTTGATACATTTCATTATAATTTTCCTGAATTCCTTCCCAGGCATTTCCAAAGTCTGCCGTCTTTCCAACATGAAGTCTAGGACTGCCTCCAGCTCATTTGTCTCAATCACTTTATCTTGTTTGTGGATATATCCAGAGATGGTTATCTGTTTCTTGAGTATATTCAGTAATTAGCTGTGACCTTCTTAATACTTAGAAGATGAATGTATGTTGATATTTTATTATGCTTTCTGATTGCCTCAAGGTAGATGTGATAAGGAAATGTGTTCCCCTTTTTACTTTTCTTGTTACTCAACTCAGAGTAACTGTCGCAGGTGTTGGCTGCCTACCTGGTGTATGGCAGCTGGTATTGGTTCTTGCCTGGATGGTGGGATTTTATAGGCTGTGATTGACTTTATAGTGTAGCTTGACTATATGACTGCAAATGTTGTCTCTTCTTGGGTAAAGTAGGGAGACAAAGAACACCCTAAAGGTAAATTAGGGACCAAAAACCAAAACAGCAACAGCACAAAAGACAGGTCGGATACTGTAGTCTATAATCTCAGAAAAGAGAGAAGAGGGGGAAAATTCTGTAGCTAAATATAAGTATGACTTTAATATCCTTCTGTCAGCTTCTTGCCTTCAAGGCCACCTTAGGAATTTCAAAATGTCACTGTTGTTTGTTATGATGTAACTCAGGATTTAACTTTGGCCTAGTTCCTTTTTATTCTGTCTCTCTTCTGCTCCACAACCCCGTTCAGGCCTTTTTCATAGTGATAAACAGTTCAGGACTGACTGTGGCTGTTTTGCACTGGTTTAAATGGAAATTGTTACTTTAAATTTTGAGTAGATCTGTGCACATGCATAGTAGAATCCTCTAGTGGTGGGGGGTATCCACTTTCTCACACACCCCCTCTAGTCACCAGTATGAAGGTGCACAGACAGTGAGATACCAATGAACAGATTTTAAAAAAAAGAATGTCCACATCTTTATCTCTGAGGATCGGTCAGATGTCAGGCATCTGTGGGGGCTCTGATCCTTCCCCTGCTCCGTCTTGTCAAAGATGGCCACTCTGGGATCCACTGAGGTTGGTGTATCCAAAAGCACTAGATTGCTTGCTTCCACTACAAATTCCACTGGCTGTAAGCCTTCAAACTTTCTAAATATTCCTTTTTTTAAAAAAATGTTTTATTGTGAATTATGTGATAGTTTACATGGGAGAACATTAGTTTTACATTCATCCTATCATATATCATTTCATTGTTATGGTTACAATCCCCTCCATGCATCATCAACCAACCAAAGGGTATACACTACAAACCTGCCCCCTGGTCACCAGCACACAGCCCCTCTCCCTCTCTGTGTCTAAAATCCCCAACAGATCCATCTCAGGCATCACTGCTTTTCTGGGTAGGGTCCCGCTCTCTGCTCTTCTCCCTTGATGGTCCCAGGGACCTCTGTTCTTAGGCCTAAATATTCCTTTTTATGTGGTTCAGAGTTCTGGGACCATCCCCTGAAACTGCTTCATCCAGTATTATGTGTTATTGTTGATGGAGATCCTCATTGCACTTCTCCCTGATCCACCATCAAGCCCCACTTCCCTGCACACAATGGAATATTATTCAACAGTTAAGAATAATGATGAGTATGCAAAATATCTCACAACATGGATGGACCTGGAAGATATTATTCTGAGTGAAATTAGTCAATCATAAAAGGATAAATATTGTATGAGACCACTTTTTAATAAATTTAAGAAGCTGGACCCTCTGCAGCAAGAATATGGAAAACCAGATAAGACAGATTCAGAGGATGATCCTCGAACTTTGAGCTTCAGATAAAGGGATAAATAAGTGAATCGAGTGTTTACCAGGAGAGAGATTTGGATCAGGGCAAGCAGATATGGTAAGAAAGGAGGTGGCTTCTGATTTGGGGTGGCCAGTGGCTGACAGGAACTGCCTCAGCCATATTGAGAGTGTGTGTGTGTGTGTATGTGTGTGTGTACATGTGAGAGGATTAGAAGACAAGGGGAAAAAAAACTCATGTAGCAGAAGCCTACCTGTGACTAGTAGAGACAAAGAAACAATTATTATTATTTTTCTTTTCCTTTCCTTTCTTGTTCCTTGCACTTCCCAGTTGAGCAAAGGCAAATCCAGCCTCTACCAGTGTACAACCCCAGGGAAGATCCCTCTTTACAGGTGGAAAAAAAAACATGTGGAACTCAGTGAGGTTGTGAACAATAGCCCTGCTCAGGCAAAGTTGGCCCTGGCAAGCCTTGGGATGGCTCTCACTAGAAGAAATGGATAAATTAATATGTAGGATAGAGAAAAGGGGGGTGGGGAAGACTGGTTGTTTGTGCAGGTCAGACAAGCACAACAGGAGCACCTTGAAGTTTCTCATGCAGCTATGAAGGTAAGAGGTGCAAAGATATTACCAATATTGGTGGATAAAGCAGAATAGTCATTTTGCACATTTTTTTTATTCTGTTTCATTTTTTTTTTTATTTTCCCACTGTTTTGTTTCTTTGTTTGTTTGTTTGGTTGGTTTCTTCCTCCCTTGTGGGAGTGTTTTATCTTCTTCCATTACTCAACAGGAGATACCAACTGCCACTATCCAGCCCAGCCACAGATGTACCTCCTATAGCTACACCAGTTGGGCTAGAGTCAATACCAGCTGTTATCCACTGGATCAATGACAACAATCTAAATCAGTGAAATCCACCCTGAGCAGTGACCAGACAATGGCACACGAGCTTCTCTCTTGATCACACCCACCAGAAGGCAAGTGGTGAGTGTCTAAGAATATATCAACATACATTCATCAAATTAATACAAATACAGCAACACCACAATGCCTCAAAAGCAACAGACATCTCTGTTCCATAAAAAACAAAACAAAACAAAACAAAAAAAAAACACTAGACAGAGTAATTCAAACAAACGACCAAGAGACAGAACTAGAAAAATGTTTTTGAGGAAAAGAGGAACAAGAACTGCCTGAAAAAAAGTTCAGAAGAATGATGTTTGGGTATCTCCAAACTATTGACAGAAAGGATGAGAAAAATAAGGAAGAATTCTGAAAAGTGCTACAGAAACAAATCAATACAATCATCATTGGAAAAATACTTAGGAAAAAATAGGAAACAATACAAAACCTGCAAACATAAATCCAAAAGATTAATACTAAGATATCAGAAATTGTTGCTGTACTGAAAGGACAAATGAGTAGGTTTGAATCAATGGAAGACAAAATTAATGAACTTGAAGATAAATTTCTCAATACTAATAAGCTAGAACAACAATCAGGAAAAAAATCTGAAGAAAGCCTAAGATTCATGTGTGACAACATAAAGAGGAATAATCTATGGGAGTCCAGAATTCCAGAACAAAAAGAGACAAAGAATATCACAGAAAAGATAGCTACTGGAAGAAAATTTACTTAACATCATGAGAAATAAGAAGATAAGCATTGGAACAAACAAGATGGTGGATCAAGTGGAAGTGCAGTGAGGAGTTCCGTCAGCAACAACACAGAATACCCGACCAAGCAGGCTCAGGGGATGGTCCCAGAACTCTGAACCACATATAAAGGAATATTTATAAGGTTGGAAGGCTTACAGCTGGGGAAATTTGTGGAAGAAGCAAGAAATGCATTGCTTTCTAGTTCGAGACGCTCAGCTGCTCCAGGATCCGCCATCTTAGGTGAGACCAAGAGGAGGAAGGATCGGAGCGGCCACAGACGCCTGGCAGAACTGCGAAAATAAAGGTGTGGATATTCTTTTCTTTTGGTATCTGTTCATTGGTCCCTTGCTGTCTGAGCACCTCCATTCTGGTGACTATAGGGGTGCCTGAACTAATGGACACCACAGCTCCACCCTTGGAGGGTTCTACTACACATGCACACAGATCTCCTCAAAATTTAAAGAGACAGTTTCCAATTAAAACCAAATGGTCACAGCTGGCTCTGAACTGTTTATAACTAGAAAAAAGGCCTGAACAGGGATTGTGGAGCGGGACAAGCAGACAAAAGAGGAAAAAGGCCAAAAATTAAATCCTAA
>NW_006408922.1:1575887-1576365 GCF_000296735.1 Chrysochloris asiatica
ACAATGTGAAAGAAGGTAAACACAGAAGAACAGAGATCCAGGTGGTGGTGGGAAGGTCAGGTAGATTACTGGATAAAATAGACTGTCTTAAATGGAGGGAAGAATTAAGGTAACCACAGTGGGGTTAAGGTGGGGGGTTTACTTTGGGTGTTGGGGAGGGCAATACAAGAAGGGGTGAGGAGGCACAAGAACAAGACAGATAGGGGAACACTGAGACAGGTTTGCATGGCCTAGTGGGACAGAGGTAAATAGTGATGCATACTCAACCTTGGAACAACAGGGCGCTAGGATAGAGGGATCTAGGTATAGCTTCAAGAGGGTAAATAACACTAAAATCCTTTACTGTCTTATGAATATTAGTTTCCCTTGCCTACTATTGAAAAATAAAACCAAACGGCCACCACTTGTCTGTCTGTCGTGCTGTGGTGGTTTGAGTTGCTGTGATTCTGAGGGCTATGCCACCGGTGTTTTAAATAAC
>NW_006408922.1:1593915-1597131 GCF_000296735.1 Chrysochloris asiatica
CAAGGTCGGTGGTTCAAGCTCACCAGCTGCTCCTTGGAAACCCTATACAGGGTCGCTATGGGTCGGAATCAACTCGACAGCACTTAACAACAACAACAATGTCTAAGTTGCCCATCTCTATCTACCCTGTATACAGAGGGGATAAGATTCATACTTGATGTGAAGACTCCTTCCCTTTCAGTTGGTATTTTGAGCTACTATATCTATACGTATAGGTCAGGTTAATCAAATTGTAGCAATTTACACTTGTTTCCTTTATCAAAACTTGTTTTCTTATCCTCCTGTAGTCGAGTTCTGATCATAAAGCCATTGAAGCTAGGTCAAATGGGTACTATCCTCAAGTTTGGGTGTTTTTGTATGTCTACCCTCACTGAATATCAGCTGGATGCTTCATTCTCTGCTCTAGTATTCCGTGACTATGTTGTTGTCCATGGGCTCAAGAATCCCCAGGTCTCACACACTTTGGACCAACCAGCCTTCCTCTTCTCTCTTTCATCTCCAGGTCAACGGGAGTCTATGGAATGTGGTTGAACTCAGCCCATTTCTTCATTGCTACTTTCCCCCCTCTTCCACTCACCTGTAGCTCAATGTGGTTGCCAGCAAGCTTACATGCCTGCTCATGTGTTTGTTCCCTTTGGGTTTCAGTCTTAGAAGGGGTTTGTCCTGAAAGGACTTGATTGCTTGCCTTGATGGCTTCCTGGCGAACAACTTGCTTGTTCTTGTAGTAGCCAATCAGACTGCCATTTTTGTTTTAGATTTTTCCTGCTGGTCTTTCTTTCAAGTAGTATATTCTGTTGCTCTAACTGTTCCAGGCTAGTCTACTTGTCCTTTCTAGTGTGAATGTCACACCTCAGTAAATTCTGGATGGGGCTGAGGATTCCACCTAAGGTCCTACATACTGAAAAGGCTACCCAAGAAGCCTATTTTACTGGGCAAGTTCTAGAACCCCTTTTATGTATTCCAATCAGTTATAGGCTGAAGAGGTGCTTACAAGCTTTCTATAATCATGTTTCCTGACATTCCTTTCTATCCCACTCAAGCATCGATTTTATAATAGTAGGCAAGGGAAACCAATATCCACAAGATATTCAAGCATCTTAACATTATTTCCGACTATGTCTCTATCCCTGTATCACAGAACCCTGTTGTTCCAAGGTTGAGCATACACCACTATTTACCTCTGTCCTATTTAGCCTATGCAAACCTACCTCAGCATTCCCCTATCTACCTTGTTCTTCCATCTCCCTATCCCCTTCATATGTATTGTCCTCCCCAATACCTGAACTATGATTATGATGTATTTACCTTCTACCCTGTGTTCTATTGTCCTATCCCTCCACCCATCCATGCCTCAACCTACTGTAACCAACAAAGAATTTAAAAAATATTTCCTTTTAGTATGGGTATCTTTTCTTAAGCTTTTACAATAACAGTCTTATGCAATATTTCTCCTTTTGTGACTGACTAATTTCACTCAGCATAATGTCCTCAAGGTTCATCCATGTTATGTGGTGGCTTGCAGCTTCCTTGTTATTTTTCAAGGTAGCATAGTATTCCATTGTGTGCATGTACCAATGTTTGTTTATCCATTCTTCCATTGATGGGTACTTAGGCTGTCTACATCTTTTTGCTATTGTGAATACTGCTGCTATAAATATTGGTGTGCATATTTTATGGCTCGTATTCTTGTGGATATATAACATTTAGAGGAATTGCTGGATCATAAGGTATATCTATTTCCAACTTTCTGAGCAAGCACCATAGAGTTTTACAGAGTGGTTGGACCATTTTGCATTCCCACCAGCAATGCAGAAGGGTCACAGTCTGTCCACATCCTTTCCAGCATTTATTGTCTTCTGCTTTTTTGGACTTCGCTTTTATTGCTTGTGTGAGATGATATCTCATTGTTGTTTTGATTTGCATCTCTATAATGGCTAATGATCGTGAACATTTTTTCCATATGTTTGTTGGCTGTCCGGAAGTCTTCTTTGGTGATGTGTCTGTTCATGTCCTGTGCCCATTTTTTAGTTGGGTTATTTGCCTTTTTTTAATAGAGGTATTGTAATTTCCTAAATATTTTATAAATTAGTCCGTTGTCTAATATGTCATTGCAAAAGATTTTTTTTTCCCATTCTGTGGGCTCCCTTTTTATTCTTTCGGTGAAATCTTTTGATGTACATAAGTTTCTATTTTTTAGAATGTCCCAATCATCTATTTTGTCTTCTTTTGTTTGTGTAATTTACACAATGTTTGGTAGTCTGTGTGTGCCCTGTATTACAGCCCTTAAAGTTGTCCTTATTTTTTCACTGATGACCTTTATAATTCTGGGGATTCACATTTAGGTGTTTCATCCATGCTGACTTGGATTTTGTATATGGCATGAGGTAAAGGTCTTGTTTCAATCTTGTGCATATCGATTTCCAGTTCTGCCAGCACCATCTGTTAAAGAACCTATGTCCTCCCCATTCAATGTTCTTTGGCCCTTTGTCAAAGATCAGTTGGCTGTATGTGGATGGGTTAATTTCTGGATTCTCAATTCTGTTTCATTGATCTGTGTATCTTTCATTGTACCAGTACCAGGCTATTTTAACCACTGTAGCCATGTACTAAATTTTGAAATCAGGGAGTGAGAGGCTTCCAACTTTGTTCGTCTTCTTAAGCAGTGCTTTGCTTATCCTGGGTCTCTTTCCTTTCCATATAAAGTTTATAATTTTTTTTTCCATCTTTCTAAAGAATGTCGTTGGAATCTAGATTGATTGGGATTGCATTATATGTGTAGACTGCTTTGGGTAGTATTGACATTTTCACAATGTTAAGTCTTCTTATCCAGCAGCATGATATATTCTTCCATTTTTGTAAATTTCTTTTAGTTTCTTGTTGGTGCTTGGTAGTGTTTTTTTTCAAAGGTCCTTTGTTTTCTCTGGTTAGATTTATTCCTAAATATTCATCCTTTGACTATTGAAATGATATTATTTTCCTAATTTCCTTTTCAGCACTGTCATTATTAGTATAGAGGAATCCAACTGATTTTTGTATGTTCATCTTGTACCCTGACACTTCGTTGAATCTTCCGATGAGTTCCAGTAGGTTTTTATTTGTTTGTTTGTTTGTTTTTTGTTCAGTCTTTGGGGTTTTCTATGTATAGGATCATATCATCTGCAAATAGAGAGAGTTTTACTTCCTCTTTGCCAATTTGGATGCCTTTAATTTCCCTGT
>NW_006408922.1:1597231-1602220 GCF_000296735.1 Chrysochloris asiatica
TACTTCCTCTTTGCCAATTTGGATGCCTTTAATTTCCCTGTTTTGCTAAGACTTCCAGCACAATATTGAATAGGAGTGGTGACAAAGGGCATTCTTGTCTGGTTCCTGTTCACAGAGGGAAGGCTTTCAGTTTCTCTCAAATTAGAGCAATGTCGGCTGTTGGTTTTGTATATATGCACTTAATTATGTTGACGAATTTCTCTTCAATTCCTACTTTATTGAGTGTTTTTATCAGGAGTGGATGTTGGATTTTGTCAAATGCCATTTCTGAATCAATGTATATATATGATCATGTGGTTCTTTTCTTTTTTCTTATTTATATGGTGGATTACATTGATCATTTTTCTAATGATGATTGAACCAACCATAGTGAATCCCACTTGATCATGATGCATTATCTTTTTGATGTGCTGCTGGATTCTGTTGAGAATTTTTGCATCTATGTTCATGAGGGATATTGGTCTATAATTTTCTTTCTTGGTGACATCCTTCCCTGGTTTTGTTATGAGGGTTATGCTTGCTTCATAGAATGTACTAGCAAGTTTTCCATTCTCTTCTATCTTCTGGAATAATTTGAGTAGAATTTGATACAGCTCTTCTATGAATGTTTGGTAAAACTTACCTGTGAAGCCATCTGGACCTGGACTTTTTTTAGTTGGGAGTTTTTTGATGACCTGGTCAATTTCTTCTTTTTGTATAGGTCTGTTAAAGTTTTCTCCCTCACTCTGTGTAAGTTTAGATATGTCATGCATTTCTAAAAATGTATATTTTGTTATTATCCTTTTTATTTCTATTGGTTCTGTTGCGACATCACCCACGTGGCTTCTTAAGTGTGTTACTTGTGTGTTCTCCCTCTTGTTTGTCTGTTTTATTCTTTCAAAAAACCAGCTTCTTGTCCAATTGATTTTTTCTATAGTTTTTTTTTATTTGTTTTCTATCTCATTTATTTCTGTTCTAATCTTTATTATTTCCTTTCTTCTGTGAACTATATTTACTTTGCTAGTCTGTTTCAAGTTGTTGGAGATGTTGTGTTAATGTGTTGATTTGGGTTCCTTTTTCTTTTTGGATGTGTTCATTTAATGCAATAAATTGTCCTTTCAGCACTGCTTTTGCCATGTCCCAAAGATTTTTGTATGTTGTGTTTTCATTCTCATTTGTTTCTATGAACTTAGTGAATTCATGTTTTATTTCTTCTACTACCCAGTAGCTTTTCAGCAGGGTGTTATTCAGTTTCCATGTATTTGACTTTATTTCCTTGGTCTTCCTATTGTTGGTTTCTAATTTTATAGCATTGTGGTTTAAGAAGATGCTTTGTATTATTTTGATGTTTGTAAATTTATGGAGGATTGTTTTGTGGCCTAAGACATGGTCTATTCTGGAGAATGTTCCATGTGCACTGGAAAAGAATGTGTATTGTGCTGTTGTTGGGTTGAGTGCTCTGTACACATATATGAGGTCCAGCTGGCTGATTGTGCTGTTTAGTTCCTCTGTGTCTTTGTCAAGTTTCTTTCTGGTTGTTCTATCCTTTTTCGAAAGTGGTGTATTAAAATCTCCCACTATTATTGTACATTTGTCTATTTCTTTTTTCAAATCTGTAACAGTTTGCTTTATATATTTTGGAGCTCTTTCATTGGGAACATAGATATTTATTCTGCCATTTTGTTCAATTGACCCTTTTATTCTTTTTTTGTTTTGTTTTTATTGTGAATTATGTGTTAGTATACATGGGAGAACATTATCTTTACATTCATCCTATTGTATTTTGTTTCATTGCAATGATTATAATCCCCTGCATGCATCATCAAACAATCAAAGGGTACACACTGCACACCTGCCCCCCAGCCACCAGCACACAGCCCCTCTCCCTCCCAGAGTCCAGTGTCCTCAGTCACTCCTTCTCTACGTCATCGTCTCTGCCTCCATCCCTGGAGTCACTGCTTCCCAGACAGGGTCTCGGACTTTGCTTTTGTCCCTTGATTGTTCCAGGGATCTCCGCTCCTGGACTGCAAAATCAGCTACTCCCCTCCTTTTGTTACAAAATGTTTACATTTACCTTTCCAACACTCACTGTCAGACCTGATAGCAACCATTCCCTATTAAACCACAGGAGTCTTATCACCCTCACCTTTTATCAACCCCATCCAGACAGGTTGGAAACAACTCAGTGGAGATTCTACCTTTCCCTGTACACTCTGGAACTAGGTTCCTTATTGAAAGCTTTTAAGCCAGTCACTTCTTGCCTTTGTAGCCTCCCCATTCTGGGTAACCAATGTCTAAGTTACCCATCCTTGTCGACCCTGTGTACTAAGGGGGTGGGAATGATCTTCACTGTAAAGATTTGTTTGCTCCTTTGTTATACTGCATCCACAAGCATAGGTCAAGTTCATCCAATTGTAGTGGGTTACTCTTTTTTACCTCTAGTCATGTTCGGATTATCTAGCCATTGATGACAGGTCAAATGGGTACTATCTGCAAGTGTGGGAGTTCTTGTGCATCTCCCCTCACTTCATATCAGCTGGATGCTTCTCACTCCGCTCAAGTCCTCTGGGGCCATGTCCTTGCCCCTGGGCCCAGGAGTAGCCAGGTCTTGTCATACTGCTGGTTGATCAGGTCTCAATCCAGGTTAATGTGGTCAGACTTAGCTCACAACTTCATTGTTGTTTTCCCCCACTTTCCCTTATCGGTGACCAATGTGGTCAGCAGCAAGACCACATGGCTGCTCGTGTATTCCACTTGATTTTCAGTCTTGGAAGGGGGTTTGCCTTGTGGGGACCTGACCACTTGCCTTGATGGCCCCCTGGGGAAAAACTTGCTTGTTCTTATAGTAGTCAATTGGACTACTGGGCTTTCTTTCAAGAAGTATCTTCTGTTCTTCTAGCTGCTCTAGGCTGGTCTGCTTGTCCTTTCAAGTGGAAATTTCTCACCTCAGAAGATTCTGGATGAGGATCAGGATTTCACCTATGGTCTTGTGCAATGCAAAGGCTCTGCAAGCAGCCTCCTTCTCTGGGCAAGTTCTAGCCCCAGTTTAGGTATTCTAATCAGTTATAGGCTGAGACGGATTTACAAGCTTTCTATGGTGATGTTTCTGGCTATTCCTTTCTCTCTCCTTCAAGTGTCTGTTTGACAAAAGAAGGTAAGGGAAACCAAGATTCAAAAGACAGCCAAGCATCATAACATCATTTCCCCATTTTTATCCATTCAAACCATGTCTCGATCTTTGTATCCCTGAGCCCTGTTGTTCCATGGTTGTGCTTACATCGTTATTTACCTCTGTGATATTTAGCCCATGTAAAACTGCCTAGCTGTTCTCCCATTCACCTTGTTTTTCCTTTCCCTTTTACCTTCTAGTGTATGCACACACACCCAGCACCGAAACTATCCTGCAACTATTCCCTACCCTGTACTCCACTATCCTGTGTCTATTCCCTACCCTGTACTCCAGCTTCCCCTCCCTCCCGTCACCCCATGCCACACACCCCAGTGACCAACAACAACAAATTTTCCCCCCTTTTAGTGTGGGTACTTTTTCTTAATCTTTTACAACAATGGTCCTATGTCGTATTTCTCCTTTTGTGACTGACTGATTTCACTCAGCATAATGTCCTCAAGGTTCATCCATGTTATGTGGTGGCTTGCAGCTTCCTTGTTGTTCTTCAAGGTAGCATAATATTCCATTGTGTGTATGTACCAGTTTTTTATCCATGTTTCTGTTGATGGGCACTTACACTGTCTCCATCTTTTTGCTATTGTAAATAATGCTGCTATGAATATTGGTGTGCATATATCTTCTCATGTTATGGCTCATATTTCTTATGGATAAATACCAAGTAGAGGAATTGCTGGATCATAAAGTATCTCTATTTCCAACCTTCTGAGGAAGTGCCATATTGTTTTTCAGAGTGGTTGGATCATTTTGCAATCCCACCAGCAATGTAGGAGGGTCCCAGTCTCTCCACATTGTTGGATATGCTGTGTTAATGTGTTAATTTTGGTTCTTTCCTCTTTTTGGATGTGCACATTTATCACAATAAATTGTTCTCTGAGCACTGCTTTTGCCATGTCCCAAAGGTTTTGGTATGTTGTGTTTTCATTCTTGTTTGTTTCTAGGAACTTTTTGAATTCACGTTTTATTTTGTCTTTTACCCAGTCGCTTTTCAGCAGGGTGTTGTTCAGTTTGCATGTATTCGACTTTATTTCCTTGGTCTTCTTATTGTTGATTTCTAGTTTTATAGCATTGTGGTCTGAAAAGATGCTTTGTAGTATTTTGATGTTTGTAAATTTATGGAGGCTTGCTTTGTGACCTAACACATGATCAATTCTGGAAAATGTTCCACGTACACTGGAGAAGCATGTACATTTTGCTGTTGTTGGGTTGAATGCTCTGTACATGTCTATGAGGTCAAGTTGGTTGATTGCTCTGTTTAGTTCCTCTGTACCTCTGTTGAGTTTCTTTCTGATTGTTCTATCCCTTTTCAAAAGTGGCATATTAACATCCCCCACTATAATTGTAGATTTAGCTATTTCTTTCTTCAATTTTAGTAGGGTTTGCTTTATACATCTTGGTGCACTTTCATTGGGAGCGTAGATGTTAATTATGGTTATGTCATCTTGTTAAATTGTCCCTTTAATCATGAGAGTGTCCTTCTTTATCTTCTATGCTGGTTTTTGTCTTATAGTTTATTTTATCAGAGATTTATACTGCCACTCCTGCTTGGTTTTTATTGTTGTTAGCTTGGTATTTTTTCCCATCCTTTAACTTTTAGTCTGTTTTTGTCTTTGTGTCTAAGATGTGTTTCTTGCAGGCAGAATATTGAAGGGTCTTGTTTTCTTATCCATTCAGATATTCTCTGTCTCTTCACTGGTGCATTTAATCCATTGACATTCAGTGTAATTACCGATGTTGTTGTTGTCAGGTGCCATCGAGTCGGAACCGACTCATAGCGACCCCATGCACAGCAGAACGAAACAATGCTCGATCCTGGGCCAACC
>NW_006408922.1:1603280-1609866 GCF_000296735.1 Chrysochloris asiatica
ATTGCAGCCGTTTCTGTATTACCTTGAGCAAAACTTTGCTTGCTTGAGATATCAAAGAGATTGTCTGATGATTTCCGCATTCCGTTGGGTATGGATTAATTGCTGTCATTATGTTAATTCTTTGTGATGCTGTTCATTACTTTGTTTTGCATGCCTTCCTGTGGTGAGTTCATGTTTTTGTACAATTTCTTCTTAGTTTTAATGTTTCCTTGTTCAGCTTGGATCTTCATTTTCATGGTGAGTTGTGAAGTATTAATTTTTTGGGCGGTTATCCTATCGTCTATTGAGATTTCCCTGTATTTAAGACAATCTATTGTATCCTGAAATCTACTCGACCTCTTCACCATCAGGATCTCTGTTCCTATATGTTTCCCTTCTTTGACATTGTTAATATTTTGATCTTAGGTTGGCCTCACGGGTCCTCTGAATTCATTACTGTAAATTTGTTCTGTTCTGAACCTGCTATCTGTCCAGGTGGTGTTGCCATGTCTGTCAATCTTTGGCTGTTGTCTGTTCTTGCTTGATATTATTCCAAAGAACTCCCTTTAGGATGTTTTGAAGCGCTGGATTGGCTTTGACAAAATCTCTTAGCTTCTGTTTATCCTGGAATGTTTTGATTGCATCATCATATTGGATTGACAGTTTTGCTGGATAGATGATTGTTGGTTGGCAGTTTTTTTTCTTTTAGGGTTTTATGTATGTCTCCACATTGCCTTCTTGCCTACATGGTTTTTGCTGAGAAGTCAGAGCTTAATCTGATTTGCTTGTCTTTGCAGGTAACACTTCTCTTTTCCTGGGTTGCTTTTAGGATTCTCTCCTTGTCTTTGATTTTGGAGAGCTTGATTATGATATGTCTTGGTGATTTTCTTATGGGGTCTATCCTTCCTGGGGTTTGTTCAGCTTCTTTAATGTTTATCTTCTCATCCTTCAAGATGTTAGAAAAATTTTCTTCCAGAAGCTCTTTAATTATCTCTTCTGTGATTCTTCCTGTTCTGAAATGCCAATAATTCTTAAGTTATTCCTCTTCATGTTATCCAGCATGAATCTTCTGATTTTTTCATCCTTTTTTCTGCTTGCTCTTCTATCCTAGCAGTACTGAGAGATTTGTCTTCCAGCTCACTGGTTCTGACTTCCATCTCTTCCATTCTACTCCTTTGCCCTTTCAGTATATTGTGCATTCCTTATGTTCTATTATTAATCATCTGGGCTTCTTTTTGCAGGTTTTGAATTGTTTCCAATGCTGTATCTTTCTTGTTTGATTGCTCCTGTCACACTTTCCAGACTTCTTCCTTATTTCCTCCATCCCTTTTTGGAGCATTTAATTTGTTTCCATATCATTCTTTGGAATTCCTTCTCAGGCATTTCCAGAGCCTGCTCTTCTACTGGGAAGTCTGTGTGTGCTTCCAGCTCACTTTTCTCAGTTACTTTTTCCTGTTTTTTGACATGTATTGTGATCTTTAATTATGTTTTCTTGTACATTTTCAGTAGTTATGTGGATTTTTAATGCTTAAATGGATGTATATTGCTTTGTTGTTTAGCTTATTGAGCATCTCCTGGTGGATATGATCTGGAGATAGGCTTCTCTTTTTACATGTAATGCCTAACAGCTTGCTTTGGCTCTTGTCCATATGGTGGGGTATTACAGGGTGTGCTTGTAGCTTGGTTATATGAGCACAGTTGCTGTCTCTTCTTGGGTAAGGTAGGGGGAGAAAGCTCCCACCCCCAGGAAAAGAGTGAGGCCAAAAGGACTAAAGACAGAAACAATATAAAAGAAGAGACTGAAACCACCAATGAAAAACAGAGTTAAAATTATAGTTGACTGTCCTGTGACCTTTGCTATGCAGGCATAATTAAAGGGTCCCACCCATGTCAACTTTGGGGCTGGGTCCCAGAGTCAGATGTCATAGGAAACAGCCTGCAGGATTCCTCTCTGTGCCATGGGAAAATTGTGGGTGCAATGATGGTCCCTTTTTTGGGGTGTGCTCCCACCCACCTGAAGGCATCCTGGCTGGGCAGAGAGGGCACAATTGAAGTGAAGAGGAAAGACACAGCAACAGTAAAAACAAAAACCAAAACCAGTTTGGATACTATAGTCTATAATCCCAGAAAAGAGAAAAAAAAAAGAAAGAAAGAAATTCTGTAGCAAAATATGAGTATGAGTTTAGCATCCCTCTCTCAGCTTCACCTAAGAAATTTCAAGGTGTCACTGTTGGTCCTTATGATGTTAACTCAGGATTTAATTTTCATCCTGTTTCCTTTTTAGTCTGTCTCTCTCCCACTCCACAATCCCCGTTCAGGCCTTTTTCTTAGGATAAACAGATCTAGGCTGGCTGTATCCATTTTGGTCTGCTGTTTGATTTTAAGGAGAACCTTTTCCCTTCTGAAATTCTGCTGAGCAGATACATGCATAGTATGTCAGGTGTGGGCGTGTCCACTCTCTCAGACACCCCCTCTAGACACTAGGGTGGAAGTGCACAGACAGTGAGAGACCAGTGAACAGAGGGGAAATAAAAAAAGAATGTGTACACCTTTATCTCTGAGGATGGGTCAGACGCCTGCATTGGGAGTGCTGCTCTGATCTTCACCCACTCTGTCTCACCCAGGACGGCCACTCTAGGAGCTGCTGGGACTGGCTGATTGGAAAACAACAGGTTTCTTGCTTCTGCTACAAATTCCACTGGCTGTAAGCCTTCAAACTTCCTAAATATTCCTTTATATGTACTTCAGAGTTCTGGGACTGTCCTCTGAAACTGCTTCATCTAATATTCAGTATAATTGCTGGCAGAGGTCTACACTACACTTCTCCCTAATTAGCCATTAAGCCCTGCCCTCAAGCAAATGTTTTTAAAGTTGATTTTTCTTTCAAATTAGGAACTGAACCAAATGTAATAATGCATTTGTCTGTTATCTCTCTTATGTCTCTTTTTTTAAAAATCTGTACACTGCTTTTTCCTCATTCCCCTTGTAATTTATGACTGAACTAATCACATCATTTTACTATAAAATATTCTGTATTTTAAATATGGCTGGCTGTTTCCTAGTAGTGACATTGAACTTTTTCTCAGACTCCTATATTTTCCATAAACGGAGAGTTCAATTTAGACACTTGATTAGAGTTTTGTTCTCTTTTTTTCTGATTATTGCATCACATTAGCAGGCACATGATATGTAGCTGTCTGAGTTTTAGTAATACAAAGAATAATCAGTGAGTAAAGGTGGTATCAACTGTATTCCCCCATTGTAAACTTCCTCCTCATCATTTTAACTATTTTTAAAATCCATTCACGATCATTGCTCTAGATTAATGATTATCAATGGGAGCTCTTTTTTTTTTTTTTTTCCTCCCAGGGGACATTGGGAATGTCTGGATATATTTTTTTAGTGTAGTGACTTGAGGGAGAGACCAGGGATACTGTGCTACTATGCTCTGGACAGCTCCCACCACAAATAATTTTCTGGTACCAAATGTCAATTGTGCTGATGTTGAGAAACCCTGATCTAGATCTATTATTTCATTGTTGTTGTTGTTGAATGCCATTGAGTCAGTTCCAACTCACAGCAACCCTGGATAGGGTTTCAGAGGAGCATTTGGCTGGTTTGAACCACCAACTTTGTGGTTAGCAGCCCAGTGCTTATCCTATGGGTCTACACTAGGATTCCATTAGGGATATTAAATGGTGATATGCTAATTCTAAGGGGTGCAGGTGGCATAGTGGGTTACATGTTGGGCTGCTATTTGAATCCACCAGCTACCTGTGGAAAAAAGATTTCTGCTCCCATAAATATTTATAGCCTCAGAATCTTTGTACAAGGTCACTGAGTCAGAACTGACTTGATGGTACAGATCAACAACATACTAATTCTATCATACTTCTGTATTAATTATCTGGAATTCTTCTATAAAAAAACATCATCATTAACTATTAGCTTACTCTGAAATACAGTTCATACATTGTTGTTGTTGTTAGATGCCTTGGAGTCTATTCTGACTCCTAGCAATCCTATGCACACCAGAACAGAAACACTGCCTCACAATTGTTATGTTTGAGCCCATTGCTGCTGCCACTGTGCCAATCCATCTCTTTTGTTGATCCTCCACTTACCAAGTATGATGTCATTCTCCAGGGACTGATCCCTTCTATAAACATGTCCAAAGTACATGTTTCCTTCTGAGGAGCATTCTGGCTGTACATCTTCCAAGACAGATTTGTTTGTTCTTCTGGTAGTCCATTCTTCACTGGTAGCATAATTTAAATGCATCAGTTCTTCAGAGAATCTGGGAGGTCAGTTTATGATAAAAAAAAAATTGCAATGTAAAAAAAGGTAAACACCCTACACCTATGGAAGCAGTAACTCAAAAGAGGGAAAAAATCCTTACAGCAAGAATCATTCCCACCCCCTCCACACACAGAGTAGACAGGGATGGGCGGCTTGGACATTGGCTACCCAAAATGGGGGGTGGGGGGCTACAAAGGCGAGAAGTGATTGGCTTGCAAGCTTTCAAGAGGGAACCTAGACCCAGAGGGCCTGGAGGAAGGTAGACTCTCCAGTGAGTAGTATTCAATCTGACTAGGCGGGGCTGAGAAAACGAAATGCAGATGGGTCTCTTGTGATACAATAATTGTTATCAGGACTGACTGTGAGGGTTGGAAATGTAAGGGTGGACGTTTTATAGCAAGGAGGGGAGTGATTGACTTTTCAGTCTAGGAGTGGAGGTCCCTAGGACCATCAAGGGAGAAGAGCAGAGAGCGGGACCCTACCCAGAGAAGCAGTGATGCCGGAAATGGAGCCAGAGATGATGATGTGGAGCTATGGAGCAGCTGGAGACTCTAGACTCAGAGAGGGAGAGCAACTGTGTGCTGAAGACCTGGGGAGCACGGGGGAAGGATTGCATGAAGGGGATTGTAACCATGGCAATGAGACGATATATGATAGAATGAATGTAAAACTAATGTTCTCCCATGTAAACTGTCACATAATTCACAATAAATCATTTAAGAAAAAAAAAAAAAAAGGTAAACACGTAGGAACAAAGATCCAGATGGTGAGAAGGTCAGGTAGATTACAGGATAAAATAGACTGCACTAAAAGGAAGGAAAAAGTAATGGAATGTAAGGTAACCTCAAAGAAAATTAACACTTCACAACAGACCAAGAAAATGAAAATTCAAGAAAAACATGGAAACATTAAAACTATGAGGAAACTCACGAGAAAGAATACAAAAATCAGGAACTCAGCAAAGGAAGACACACAGAACAAAGAAAGCAGCAACACCAAAAAAACAAACAAACATAATGGCAGCAGTTAATCCATACCTATCGATAATTACACTGAATGTAAATGGATTAAATGCACCAGTTAAGAGATGGAGGGTGGCAGAATGGATAAGAAAACAAGATCAATATGTTGTCTGTAAAAGACACATCTTACACACAAAGACAAAAACAGATTAAAAGTCAAAGGATGGAAAAAAATATACCAAGTTAATTGCAATCAAAATCAAACGGGAGTGGCAGTACTAATCTCTGATAAAATAAACTTTAAGGCAAAACCAACATAATAGATAAAGATGGACATTATGTCATGATTAAGGGACAATTGAACAAGATGGCATAACCATAATAAGTATCTATGCTTCCAATGAAAGAGCTCCAAAATACATAAGGCAAAATCTAACAGATTTGAAGAAAGAAATAGACGAATCTACAATAATCGTGAGTGATTTTGATACACTGCTTTCAAAAATGGATAGAAGAATCAGAAACAAACTTGACAAAGACACAGAAGAACTAAACAACATAATCAGCCATAGATATGTACATAGCATCCAACCCAACAACAGCACAATACACATTCTTTTCCAGTGCACATGGAATATTCTCCAGAATAGACCATGTCTTAGGCCACAAAACAAATCTCCATAAATTTACAAACATCAAAATACTACAAGGCATGTTCTCAGACCACAATGCTATCAAATTAGAAATCAACAATAGGAAGACCAAGGAAATCAAGTCAAATATATGGAAACTGAATAACACCCTGCTGGAAAGTGACTGGGTAGTAGATGAAGTTAAACGTGAACTCACAAAGTTCCTAGAAACAAATGAGAATGAAAATACAACATACCAAAATCTTTGGGACACGGTGAAAGTGGTGCTGAGAGGACAATTTATTGCAATAAATGTACACATCCAAAAAGAAGAAAGAACCAAAATTAATACATTAACACAGCGTGTACAACAATTAGAAACAGACCAACAGAGAGAACCTACAGCCACCAAAAGAAAAGAAATAATAATTAGAGCAGAAATAAATGAGATCGAAAACAGAAAAAGTATAGAAAGAATCAACAGGACAAGAAGCTGGGTTTTTGAATGGATTAACAAAATTGACAGACCATTGGCAAACCTAACAAAAGAAAAGAGGGAGGGGAGAAGATACAAATAACACGCATTAGAAACCACATGGGCGACATCACAATGGAACCAAAGGTAATAAAAAGGATAATAACAGAAAACTATGAAAAGTTGTACTCCAACAAATTTGAAAATTTAGAAGATATGGATACATTTTTAGAAAAACA
>NW_006408922.1:1610010-1619908 GCF_000296735.1 Chrysochloris asiatica
ATTCTACTCAAATTATTCCAGAATATAGAGGAGGATGGAGAACTTAATACATTTTATGAAGCAAGCACAATTCTCACCCCAAAACCAGGGAAGGACGTCACTAAGAAAGAAAATTATAAACCAATATCCCTCATGAACATAGATGCAAAAATTCTCAACAAAATCCTAGCCAACAGAATCCAGCAGCACATCAAATGCATCAATTCTTCTATGGTCTTATTCACTGTCCAACCTTCACATGCATATGAGACTATTGCCAATACCAGGGCTTGTGTCAGGCACACCTTAGTCCTTAAACTGACATATTTGCTCTTGAACACTTTAAAGAGGTTTTGTGCAGCAGATTTGCCTAATGCAAATTGTCTTTTGATTTCTTGACTGCAGCTTCAATCAGCATAGATTGTGGATTCAAGCAAATTGAAGTCTTTGACCACTTCTATCTTTTCTCCACTTATCATGATGTTATTTATCAGTCCAGTTGTGAGGTGTAATCCATACTGATCTTTATCAGCGAAGATTCCCAGTTCTCTTCGATTTCAGCAAGCAAGTTTGTGTCACCTACACATCTCAGGTTGTTAATTACTATTCCTCCAATCCTAATGCCATGTTCTTCTTCATATAAACCAGTTGCTCAGGTCATTTGCTCATCATACAGACTGAATAAGTATGGTGAAAGAATACCACCCTCACACACCCCTTTCCTGATTTTAAACCATTCACTATACCCTTGTTCTGTTCAAATGACTACCTCTTAGTCAATGTACAGGTTCCCATGAGCATAATTAAATGTTCTGAAATACCCATTCTTCACAATGCTATCCATAGTTTCTTATGATCCACACAGTTGAATGTCTGAATAATCATTGTTAAGCACCTTCGATTTAGTTCTGATTCATAGTGACCCTGTATATGGGTTCTGAGATCTAGAGGGGATAGGCCAGGGATACTGCACTAAAATGCATTGGTTAAAATCGACCTTGCAGTTCAGTGTTTATCCTACACCACTACATAAGGACTCCATGGTTCATAGAGGTAGGGAAAATTCTTGATTTTTCCTTTTCTTAATTAATCCTTGGAATATAAGTTGGTACCTGAGCATCATCCAGAGGTAAGCAATTTTTAAAAATTTCATTATAAATTCATGTGTTTTATATATTTAATGCTTCAATTAATTGCTGATATTTTTGATGCCCTAACTGCCCCAATACACACAAGAAGAGTCCCCTTCAACTTTACTCTTGTACTTTTTGGATATTTTCCTTGCTTTCTAGCAAAACAAGATGCCCCAGGCTCCTTTTGTACATTTCCTGTCTCAGACCTAGGAAAAATAATGTCATTAAAGGAGTATTGGTTCCTTTTAGTAGGAAATGGCATTT
The DNA here is from genome assembly GCF_000296735.1 of Chrysochloris asiatica. Classification (NCBI taxonomy): domain Eukaryota; kingdom Metazoa; phylum Chordata; class Mammalia; order Afrosoricida; family Chrysochloridae; genus Chrysochloris; species Chrysochloris asiatica. The sequence goes on from NW_006408922.1 coordinate 1,611,387, forward strand.
AGAGATTACAATCTAGACATTTGATGTGCTCAGTGTTATTGGATTGCCATTGCTTCTATGCATATTCAGCAGACAAAGCTAAGGAAGACATATTGTTTAAAAAAAGAGAAAAATAAATCATATATTCATATGGATATATTCTAAGTTTTAAGATTATAGATTTTTCTAATTTCTAATTTTATCATCATTTTCCTTATCTCTTATATTTAAGATCCTGGTTCTGACATTACCATAATTACTTATTTGCTTTATCACACAACACATATTCAATCCTTTCAAAATAACAATGTCAATAATACTGCTAACAATAAGACTACTGAACACAGTTTGAGATTTTTTTTTGCAGAGCCTTTTGTCTTTAGCATATATCTTCTTAGGAATATATAGTCAAAACACTGTATTTTAAGATTACTTGAAATCATTGCTTACACTTTGTGAAAATTGGTTAGAGGACCAATTTGCTACAAAGTTATGATAATGTAATGCAGCTTTCTGTTAGGACTTTTTTTCCTTATAATTGACAAAATTTCAAATATAAAGGTATAAAATTTACAAAAGTCTCATTTTCTCAATCCTATTTCTTCCTTGCCCCACTGGTAACATTTTAATTATTTTTCATTCCATTGCTCCATTTAAAAAAATATATAAGTAATAGAGTTCTGGTTTTGGCGGGCAGTAGAGACAGCCAAAACCCAGAGAAGCTGCACTCATAGAACAACACCAGATCTCTGGATCACCCATAAGGTACAGGGCATCAGTTTCCCACATGCACAACTGGAAAAATCATGATATAAAGGAAAATACTGTGAGTCAGGAATTGCTTGAGCCGGGACTCCCATTGTGGCCACCACGCCTGGGCAGAGTCCAGAGGGCGGGACTATAGCCAGACCAGCACAGGGAACTGGCGTTAAACGTGGTGCAGTGACATTTGCAAAAGGAGGTGCTGGGGACTTCTACACATTTTGTCCTCCTCTTCCCTGTTGTTTCTTCTTTGCCCATCCTGGATGCCTTCAGGTGAGTGGGTGTACCCCCCCCCCCCCCCCACACACAAAGTCCAACACTGAGCCCATAATTTTCCCATGGCACACAGAGAAAGAGCTTGGTGGCTGCTTGTGACATCAGCCTAGGGGTCTCAGCCCTAAAATTAACTTGTGCAGGACCCTTTTACACTGGCCTATCTAGCAAGAAAAAAGCAGGTCAATGATGCCTGATGGACAAGAACAATCTGTAAAACCCCAACACAAAAGGATGAAACTATCTCGAGAATTATGCTGTGTACACGCAGATACCTAACTGACCTTCAGAGACAAAAATAGTAGACAATCTTTCTCCCATTAACTTCTCAATATCTATCTGCACATCTTTATGGTGGTGACTAGAGGAGGGGCCTGAGTGAGTGCACACCCCCACCCATTGCTGGAAGCTTTGATGGTGCACACACATTGCCTGTGTAGCAAGGCGACTGGACAGTGGGCCACAGTTTTATTTTTGTTTCTGGGTGGTTTTTGTCTCTGCTTTTATACTGATTCTGCTTTTGGCCTTTTGATCACAAATTTTTCCCAGAGGAGGGAGATTTTTCTCCCTACATTACCCAAGAAGAGTCAGTAATCATGGCCATATAGCCAAGCTACAAGCATACCCCATAATATTGTACATTGAGACAAGAGCCAATAACAGCTGCTAAGCATTACATGCAAAAAGGAAAGCCTATCTTCTGACCATATCCACCAGGAGACACCCAGTAAGCTTAACAACACAGCAACAAACATCCATTTAAGCATTAAAAAACCCACATAACCACTGGAAATGACAAACAAAAACCAAGAAAAGATCTCAAAACATGTTCAAAACAGAAAAGAGTAACTGAGACAAATGACCTGCAGACAGACAAAGGCTCCCCAGAAGAGGCAGAGCAGGTTTTGGATTTGCCTGAGAAAGAATTCAGAAGAATGATATGGAAACAAATTCAAATGCTCTGAAAAAGGATGGAGGAAAACAAGGAAGAAGTCAGGAAAGTACTACAAGAGCAATCAAACAAGATTGATACACCATTGGAAACAATGCAAAACCTGCAAAAAGAGGTCCAGATGATTAATAATAAAATATCAGAAATGGACAATACACTGAAAGGGGAAAGGAACAGAATAGAAGAGATGGAAGCCAGAACTAGCGAGCTGGAAGATGAATCTCTAAATACTGCTACGATAGAAGAACAAGCTGAAAAAAAGATCTAAAAAATCAGAAGAGAGTCTAAGATTCATGCTGGATAACATGAAGAGGAACAACTTAAGAATTATTGCCATTCTGGAACAGGAAGAATCAGAGAAGTCCACAGAGGAGATAGTTGATGAGCTTCTGGAAGAAAATTTCCCTAACATCTTGAAAGATGAGCAGATAAAACATTCAAGAAGCCGAACGTGCCCCAGGAAGGATAGACACCAAAAGAAAGACCCAAGACATATAATAATCAAGCTCTCCAAAATCAAAGACAAAGAGAGAATCCTAAAAGCAGCCAGGGAAAAGAGAAGTGTTACCTACAAAGGCAAGCAAATCAGATTAAGCTCTGATTTCTCAGTAGAAACCATGCAGACAAGAAGGCAATGAGGAGACATATACAAAATCCTAAAAGAAAACAAACAAACTGCAAACCACAATCGTCTATCCAGCAAAACTGTCAATCAAATACGATGGTGCAATCAAAACATTCTAGGATAAACAGAATCTAAGAGACTTTGTCAAAACCAATCCAGGACTTCAAAACATCCTAAAGGGAGTTCATTGGACTGAAAACCAAGAAGAATAGACAACAACCAGAGTCTAGTAGATGTGGCAACACCACCTGGAACTCAATCGACAGATAGCAGAGTTCAGAACAGAACAAAACTATCACAACAAATTCAAAGGAGCTGGGAGGTCAATCGAAGATCAAAATTATATCAATGGCAAAGAAGGGATAAATGTAGCAACAGGGATCCAGATGGCGAGTATGTCAGGTAGATTACAGGATACAATAGAGTGTCTTAAATGGAGAGAAAAGTTAACAAACTATAAATTAACCCCATAGAAAGTTAATACTTCACAACTTACCATGAAAATGAACTTTCAAGCAGAACAAGCAAACATGAAAACTAAGAAGAAACCGACAAGAAATGGTACAAAAAAAACCCAAACTCAGTACAAGAAGGCATGCAGAACAAAGGAACCAACAGCACTACCAAAAATTAACATAATGACAGCACTTAATTAATACCTATTGATAATTACATTGATTATCAATGGATTGAATGCAGCAGTGAAGACACAGAGAGTGGCAGATTGGATAAGAAAGCAAGACCCTTCAATATGCTGCCTGCAAGGGACAGACCTTACACACAAAGACAAAAACAGACTAAAAATTAAAGGATAAAAAAATATACAAAACTAACTACAACAAGTAACAAGTAGGAGTGTCAATTCTAATCTCTGATAAAGTAAGCCTTAACACAAAAACCAGTATAAGAAATAAAGAAAGACACTATCTCATTATCAAAGGGTTAATTGAGCAAGATGACATAACCATAATAAATATCTACACTCCCAGTGAAAAAGCACCAAGATACATGAAGCAAACCTTACTAGAATTGAAGAAATAGATAAATCTACAATTATAGTGGGAGATTTTAATATGCCACTTTTGAAAAGGGACAGAACAACCAGAAAGAAACTTGACAAAATTACAGAGGAAATAACAGCACAATCAACCAACTTGACCTCATAGACGTGTACAGAGCATTCAGCCCAACAACAGCACAATATACTTTCTTCTCCAGTGCACATGGAACATTCTCCACAATTGAACATGTGTTCAGTCACAAAGCAAGTCTCCATAAATTTACAAACATCAAAATACTACAAAGCATCTTTTCAGACCACAATGCTATCAAACTAGAAATCAACAACAAGACTAAGGAAATAGAGTCGAATACATGGAAACTGAACAACAAAAAGTGACTGGGTAAAAGAAGAAGTTAAACATGACTTCATAAAGTTCCTAGAAACAAACAAGAATGAAAACACAATATACTAAACTCTCTGGGACACAGTGAAAGAGGTGCTGAGAGAATTTATTGCAATAAATGTGCACATCCAAAAAGAGGAAAGAAACAAAATCAACACATTAACAGAGCATCTACAACAATTAGAAATTGACCAACAGAGGGGACCTACAGTCACCGAAAGAAAAGAAATAATAAAGATAAGAGCAGAACTAAATGAGATGGAAAACAAAAAAACTATAGAAAGAATCAACAGGACAAGAAACTGGTTCTCTGAAAGGATTAATAAAATTGGCAAACCTAACAAAAGAAAAAAGGGAGAAGACACAAATAACTAGCATTAGAAACCACACCTGTGATGTCACAATAGAACAAAATGAAATCAAAAGGATAATAACAGAATACTATGAAGAGTTGTACTCCAACAAATTTGAAAACTTAGAAGAGATGGATACATTTTTAGAAAAACTTACAGTGAAGCAGAAAACTTGAACAGACCCATAACAAAAGAAGAAACTGATCAGGTCATTAAAAAACGCCCATCCAAAAGAAGTTCAGGCCCAGATGGCTTTATTGGTGAGTTCTACCAAACATTCAGGGAAGAGCTGTCACCAATTCTACTCAAATTATTCTAAAATATAGAAGAGGATGGAAAACTTCCTAACACTTTATGAAGCAAGCATAACCGTCATTCCAAAACCAGGGAAGGACATCACTAAGAAAGAAAACTACAGACCAATATCCCTCATGAACACAGATGCAAAAATTCTCAACAAAATCCTAGCCAACAGAATCCAGCACCACATAAAAAAAATAACACATCATGACCAAGTGGGGTTCATAAAAGGGATGCAAGGATGGTTCAACATTAGAAAAACAATCAATGTAATCTACCACAAAAGGAAAAGAACCACATGATCATATCGATTGATGCAGAAAAGGCATTTGACAAAATCCAACATCCATTCTTGATAAAAATACTCAACAAAGTAGGAATTGAAGGGAAATTCCTCAACATAATCAAGAGAATAAATACAAAACCAACAGCCTACATCATTCTCAATGGAGAGAAACTGAAAGCCTTCCATCTGTAAACAGAAACCAGAAAAGGATGCCCTTTGTTACCAGTCCTTTTCAATATTTCTTTGAATGTATTAGCCAGAGCTATACGGCAAGATAGGGAAATTAAAGGCATCCAATTTGGCAAATAGGAAATAAGACTCTCTCTATTTGCAGACAATATGATCCTATACATAGAAAACCACAAAGACTCAGTAAAAATGCTACTAGACATCAACGGAAGATTCAGCAATGTGGCAGGGTATAAGAGCAACATACAAAAATCAGTTGGATTCCTCTATAGTAACACTGACAGCACTGAAAAGGACATTAGGAAAGCAATACGATTTACAACAGCTGCCCAAAGGATGAAATATTTAGGAATAAATGTAATCAGAGAAACATAGGACCTATACAAAGAGAATTACAAACCACTACTATAAGAAACCAAAAGAGAGTTACAAAAGTGGAAGAACATACCATGACATCATGAAAATGTCAATACTACCCAAAGCAATTTACACATATAATGCAATCCCAATCTCGATTCCAACAACATTCTTCAAAGAGATGGAAAAGACAATTACAAACTTTATATGGAAAGGAAGGAGACCCAGGATAAGCAAAGCACTGCTCAAGAACAAGAACAAGGTTGGAATCCTCTCACTCCCCAATATCAAAATCAACTACACAGCTACAGTAGTCAAAACAGCCTTGTACTGGTACAATGAAAGATACATTGATCAATGGAACAGAATCGAGAATCCAGAAATTAACCCATCCACATACAGCCAACTGATTTTCGACAAAGTGCCTAGGTATGGTACATGGGGAGGAGATAGTCTCTTTAACAGATGGTGCTGGCAGAACTGGAAAGAGATATGCAAAAGATTGAAACAAGACTTTTACCTCATGCCCTATACAAAAACCAACTCCGCATGGATTAAAGGCCTATATGGGAATCCTAAAATTGTGAAAGTCATCAATGAAAAAAAGGGACAAATGTGAGGGCTCTAGTACAGGGAATACACAGGCTACCAAACATTTTGAAAAGTATACAAGCAAAAGTAGACAAAATAGATGAGTAAGACATACTAAAAATTAAAAACTTGTGTGCATCAAAAGACTTCACCAGAAGAGTAAAAAAGGAACCCAAAGAATGAGAAAAAAATCTTTTGCAATGACACACCAGACAAGGGACTCATTTTTAAAATAAATAGGAAACTACAACATCTCTACAAGAAAAAGACTAATAACCCAATTAAAACATGGGCATAGGACACGAACAGATACTTCACCAAGGAAGAGATCCGGGCAGCCAACAAAAACATGAAGAAATGTTCACGATCACTAGCCATTAGAGAGATGCAAATCAAAAAAACAATGAGATATAATCTCACACCAGCAATAACAGCAAAGATCAAAAAAATAGAGCACACTAAATGCTGGTGAGGATGCGGAGAGACTGGGACCCTCCTACATTGTTGGTAGGATTGCAAAATGGTCCAACCACTCTGGAAAGCGATATGGCACTTCCTCAGAAGGTTGGAAATAGAAATACCTTAAGATCCAGCAATTCCTCTACTTGGTATTTATGCACAAGAAATATGAGCCATAACATGAATAGATATATGCACACCAATATTCATAGCAGCATTATTTACAATAGCAAAAAGATGGAGACAGCTTAAGTGCCCATTAATTGAAGAATGGATAAACAAACTGTGGTACATACATACAATGGAATATTATGCTACCTTGAAGAACAATGAGGAAGCTGCAAGCCACCGCATAACATGGATGAACCTTGAGGATGTTATGCTGAGTGAAATTAGTCACAGAAAAGGAGAAATACTGCATAGGACCATTATTGTAAAAGAGTAAAAAAAAGAACCCACACTAAAAGGGGAAAACAAAATATATATGTATTTGCTGATCACCAGGAAGTATGGGATAGAGGATGGGAGGCAGGGAGGGGAAGATAGAGCACAGGGTATGGAATAGACACAGGATAGCTTGGGTGCCGGGAGGAGGTGTGTGTGTGTGGGGGCAATACACAAGAAGGGGGAAGGGAATGGAAGAACAAGGGTGATGTGAGAATAGTTAGGGAGGTTCACATGGGCTAAGTGGGACAGAGGAAAATGATGATGTATGCACAACCTTGGCACAACAGGGCTCCAGGGTACAGGGATTGAGGCATGGTTTGAAGGGGTAAAAGAGGGGAATAATGCTAAGATGCTTGGCTGTCTTGAATCTTGGTCTCCCTTGCCTATCATTGTAAAATAGACACTTGAGGGGGCGGAGAAAGGATTGCCAGAATCATTACTAGAGAAAGGGGGTGGAGGGGGAAGAAACAGCAATGAATTTGCGAGCTGGGCCTGACCACATTCAATGGACCCCTGTGAACCCGGGTGGAGACCTGGATGGCCAGCAGTATGGCAAGACCCAGGGACTCCTGGGCCCAGAGCCAATGACATGGTCACAGAGGACTAGAGCGGAGAGTGAAGCGTCCAGCTGATATGAAGTCAGGGGAGATGCACAAGAATCCCCATACTTGCAGATGGTACCCACTTGACCTGGCTTCGATGGCTGGATGATCAGAACTCGACTAGAAGAAGAAAGAAGAGGGGGGGAAGAAAAAACAAAAAAAAACAAACGAGTAACCTGCTACAATTTGATGAACTTTACCTATACTTTATGGATGTAGTAGTTCAAAAAAGGGAACAAATCTTTACAGCGGGGATCACTCACACCCCCTCACTACACAGGATTGACAGGGATGGGCAACTTAGACATTGGCTACCAAAAATGGGGGGCCTATAAAAGCAAGGGTCGCTATGGGTCGGAACCGACTCAATGGCACTTAACAACAACAACAAATAAAAGCAAGAAGTGACTGGCTTACAACCTTTCAAGAGGGAGCCTAGTTCCAGACAGGGCAGGGGAAGGTAGAATCATCACTGAATGATTTCCAATCTGATGGGGCTGTGCTGGCGAAAGGAAATGTGGTAAGACTCTTGTGGTACAATAGTGAATAATTGCCATCAGGACTGACTGTGAGGGTAGGAAATATAGAGGTAGATGTTTTTTTGACAAAAGGAGGAGAGTGATTGATTCTGCAGCCCAGGAGCGGAGGTCCCTGGGACCATCAAGTGAGAAAAACAGAGAGCGGGACCCTACCCAGAGAGGCAGTGACACCAGCGATGGAGACAGTGACGATGACATGGACAGATGGAGCAGCTGGGGACACTGGACTCAGAGAGGAAGAAGGGCTGTGTGCTGGTGGCTGGGGGTGGGCCTGTGTGGAGTACCTTTTGGCTATTTGATGATACATGGAGGGTATTGTAATAATTGCAATGAAACAAAATACAATAGGATGAGTGTAAAGTTGATGTTCTCCCATGTAAACCTCTCAATAAAAGCTTAAAA
>NW_006408922.1:1620334-1620868 GCF_000296735.1 Chrysochloris asiatica
TTACAAGGTTTCAAGAGGGAGCTTAGTTTAAGAGGGTTGGGGGAAATAAAGAGTCCCCACTGAATATCTATTATCTTGTCTAGATGGGTCTGGTGAAAGGAGATGGGGATAAGATTCGTAAGATTCAATAGTGAATGACTGTTATCATGACTAATCGCAACTGTCACACTTGTAAAGGTAGAAATGTTGTAACAAAAAAAGGGGAGTGGTTAATCTTACAGTCCAGAAACAAAGGACCCTAGGACCATCAAGATAGAAGCGCACAAGCAGAGTGTGGGACGTTATCCAGAGAAGCAGCAGCGAGCGCCAGAGATGGAGGCAGAGATGGGGGCATGGAGAGGAGGCGCAGCTGAGGACTCTAGATTCATCAACTAAGAAGAGAAGGACTAAGAACTGGTGGCCAGGAGCAGACTTGCAGAACGTGACCTTTGGAGATGTAAATGATTATATATGCCTGAGTGGGTTTTTTTTTGTTTGTGTGTTTTTTAAAAAGCTAAAGTGGATAGAGAGAAATACTTTTAACTGATGGTATAT
>NW_006408922.1:1620968-1627385 GCF_000296735.1 Chrysochloris asiatica
TGTTTCTATAAATATTTATATTTACCCAAGTTTATTTAAAAAACAAAACAAAACAGTGTGTGGGGTTGTAGGATAAGCAATGGACTGGTAACAACAAGGTCAGCAGTTCAAACCCACCAGCCATTTCACAGGGTCACTATGAGTTGGAGCTAACTTGAAGGCACTTAACAACAGCAATATATATAATGTTCTGCACTTTTTCTACTTAGCAATATATCCCAGAGATCACACCTAATCATTATATAAAAACTACCTCAATTCTAAGTTGTTGTTGTCATGTGCCATCAAGTTGGTTTCAACTCATAGCAACCTTGTGTAGGGTTTCAGAGGAGTGGCTGGTGGGTTAGCAGTCCAGTGCTTATCCTACAGTTCCATACCAGGACTCCATAGTACTCCTTTTTATGGTTCCACTATAATTTATTAAACTGGTCCCATAGTAGTGGACCTTTTTCCTCTCAGATGTTTGTTATTACACACAGTGCTATAATAAATAGTCTTGTGCATATGTCAGTTTGTACTTTTGCTAGTTTATCTCTGATTTAGATTCCTAGAATTGGAATTGTTGGGTCAAATCATAAGCATGTATGTAATTTTGCTTGCCATTGCTAAATTTACCTCTACTGTAGTTATATTACTTGGTTTGTATTGCTTTTATATGGGTTTAAAAGTAGTTTCATTTCAAAAAGGAATACAGAAAATAACTGGTGTTTTATTCAACCAATCATGGAACAAACATAATAAGCTCTACTCTTCTACACCCTTAAACTTGAAAGAGGCATTTAGGGCAAGCACAAGAAGTGAGATTTCACACTTAGATGAGTAAAATTGGAGAATTTGTTTGCAGTGCAGTGAACTACTTCAAGTCTTTGTTTGGTACAGTAGTTAACTGTCTTAGTCGATATACAGATTCCTCATAAACACAGCTATGTTTTTTTGAATGCTATTTTTCACAATGTTATCCATAGTTTACTATGATCCACACATTTAAATGCCATTGCATAGTCATTAAAGCACAAGTAAACATCTTTTTGGTATTCTCTGCCATCACAGTATAACAAACTGATAGACCAGTGGTGAGTTCATACACTGTTGTTCTTGTTAAGTGCCATCAAGTCTGTTCTGACTCATAGATACTCTGTATAGGGTTACTGAGGCTGTAAATCTTTGTGGGAGCAGAATGTTTCATCTTTTTCCTACAGGCTTGGAACACTGACTTTGTGGTTAGCAGTCCAATGCTTATCTTACAGAGCCACTGCACTCCCATATGACCCAGCTATGCCACTCCTAGGAATACTATTCACAATAGCCAAAAGGTGGAAATATCCTAAATGCCCAACAGTAGATTAATGGATTTTTAAAAATATGGTACACAGGTACAATGCAATACTACTCAGTCAATAAAAGCAATGAAGTTTTGATACATGCCACAATATGGATGGAGCTGGAAGACATTATGCTGAGTAAAGTAAGTTAATCAAAAAAGGACAAAACTCATTGCAATCAAGTCAATTTCAGCTCATAGAGATACTGTATAGGGTTTCTGAGGCTGCAAATCTTTACAGGACCAGAAAATCTCATCTTTATTCCATGGAGTAGCTGGTGGGTTTGAACTGCCAGCCCTGTGGTTAGCAGTCCAGTGCTTATACAACGGTACCATCAGAGCTTCTATACAAAAAGACATGAATAGACAAATGTATAGAGATTAAAGTTTTTTAGTGGTTTCCAGGGGCAGAAGGGAGGAGGAAATGGGAGGAATTTATTACATAATGGAAAAGACTTTCAGTTTATGGTGATGGAAAAATAACACTGATTCAGAGTAGGGTTATACAACTTATTAATGTGATTACTGTCAAAAAGTTGTACACCTGTAAAACGTTGAATTAGAAAAAGTTGTGTGAAAGATATATTTACAACATAAAAAAAAAAAAAGAGTAGCTGCTGAGGCTGCTTCTGTACAACCAAACACGTTATGGCGTTTAGCTCTTTGAAGGTTTAGGGTTGTGGTTTCATTAGACATTCCAGTTACTTGGCCTAATACCATGGTTAGTACTTCTGTCTACCTCCTACTTCATTGAGTAGTACCTGGAGTTTTAAAAGCTTGCAAGCAGTTATCCAGGGTACAACTGGTCTCTGTTTGGAGCAACAGAAGAAGGAAAGTCAGGAATCAGAAGAAGAAATCGAATGCATGGCTAATTGCCTCCACGGACAACTTCCTCCTTTGCCATGAGACCAGAAGAACTATACGGTGTCCAATTACCGCTACTAAACATGTTGATAGAAAAAACTCTATAGAGTAATCCTGATCAAAGGGGGGAAATGCAGAATAGAATTTCAAATTCTCATGTAATGCAGATTTTCTGGCATCCTGGAGGGAAGATGAGCCTCTGAATCTATTGCCCTGAGATAATCTTTAAACTTTAAACCAAAATTATCCCCTGAAGTCTTCTTAAAACCAAACATTTGTTGTTGTTGTTAAATACCTGAGGAGTGGCTGGTGTGCTTGAACCACCAATCTTGCATTAGTAGTTCAGTGCTTACCCTACAGAGCCACACCAGGACTCTAAACAATAGATTTGCTTAGCTAGTAAAAAAAAAAAAAAAAAAAAAAAATGTCTGCCATGAGCATTATGCTCTTTTAAGAGCTTTCTATATGGAATCAGATTAACAACTCTGATTACTTTAGAATCTAAACTCTAAATATTAGACAGAAACCTTAAGGGGCAGTGAGTGTATGTCAGTGGGAGAGAAACAATTTGGGAAAGGTTTGTGTGAATGATTGCACAACTCGGAGAATGTAACTAATGTCACTGAATTGTACATGTTGAAACTTGAATTGGTATATATTTTGCTGTGTATATTCTCAATGACAATATAATACATTATTAAAAATAATGAATATAAACCAGCAAACTTCAAAGTGGATTGTGCATTACCTTGAGTGGTACAGGAAAATATTCCACAAAGTAAGTAAACACTTGGAGTTTTAATAAAGGAAATTAATTTCTACATCCTTAAATTTCTTATGTATTCTTTCCTAAAATTGATCTACCAGAGAACACACTTGCTTCATAAGAGTCAAGGTGGTTGACTTTTCCCATATCCCATTTCACAGTGGTCCTTTTTGTACTTTACAAAAGGAAAGTATATCTTTTACCTATCCTGAATTTTACCTGGGTATGCTGTTCCAGGATATAACATCTTCAGGGGACCAAAGAGACAATTTCAAGCTCTGCTATCAATGGTGAAAAACAAAATTGTTCTAACAAATGAATAGGTTCCTGGTGACATAAATGGTGTGCTCTTGACTGCTAACCTAAAGGTTTCAGGTTTGAATCCAGCCGGTGGTACCATGAAAGATAAGCCTAATGATCTGCTTCCATTAAGATCACAACCCAAAAAATTCTATGGAGCAATTCACTGTGTAATAATTGAATTTTCCACAAATTGGAATTGACTCAATGGCAATTAATAGCAACAATTAATGATCAAAGGAGCTCTGGTAGCGTAGTGGTTACGAATCGGGCTGCGAACCTAAAGGTCAGTGGTTCAAAACTACCAGCTGCTCCGCGGGAGAAAGATGAGGCTTTCTACTCCCGTAAGGATTTACACCCTCGGAAACCCTGTACAGGGTCGCTATGGGTTGGAACCGACTCGACGGCACGTAACAACAAACAACAATTAATGATCAGGGATCAAATCTTTTTGCAACTCTTTTTTTGTTTGTTTTTTGCTTACAATAAAATTGAAGGAGAACCCAATTGGATTGTCAACTGATACATTAAAAAATAATTTTGATGATGAACCTTTCCTTTTCTATATATCTCCCACGAAACTCAAAGAATTGAGTGACATTACTGAAACAAAATATTCCCATTTATTTATATAAACAAGGTTTCTGTGTCTTAACATCTAGCCAAACAAACAGTAAAGAGAGAATTGATGCTGAATTTTGTCTCATTCTAGCAATTGTTGTTGTTGTTAAGTGCTGCCGAGTTGATTCAGATTCATAGCGACCCTTTACAAGGTTTCCAAAGAGCAGCTGGTGGGTTTGAACTGCCGACTTTGTGGTTCAAACCAACCTGTGGACCAGTGTTTTATCCTACAGTGCCACACTCATGGATACTCCTACTAGCTTAAAAAAACAAAACAAAAAACACCCTATCTAACTCATCAAGAGATGCTTATCCAAGAGAATTGATTGCGGAAGAAAGAGCAGGAGTGTGGTGTGAACATGGGGAAGCAAAAAAAAAAAAAAACAAAAAAAACAAGGAAATATGCGAAGCGAACACTTAGTCTCAGAGATCAGCGGCTTAAGGAAAAAGATAGGTTAAAACTTAAAAAGAAAGAAAACACAGATCCCAGCGCACTCAAGGAAAGAGAAGTTCCCCAACACCCTTCCTATTTGTTCTTCCAATATAACACACAGCTGGACCCACCTTACCACATCCTGGTTGATACCAACTTTATCAACTTCATTAAAGCCAAACTGGACCTTGTACAATCGATGATGGACTGTCTGTATGCCAAGTGTGTCCCTTGTATAATTGACTGTGTACTGGCTGAAATTGAGAAGTAGGGGCAGAAGTATCGAGTGTCTCTAAGGATTGCTAAGGATCCAAGATGTGAACGACTACCATGCACACACAAAGGAACCTACACAGATGACTGCTTAGTACAGAGAGTAACTCAGCACAAGTGTTACATTGTGGCCACAGTTGACCGGGACCTTAAAGGAAGAATCTGGAAGATCCCTGGAGTTCCTATCATGTACATTTCTAACCATAGGTATAACACTGAGCGGATGCCAGATGATTATGGAGCCCCACGGTTTTGATTCTTACAAGACAAAGTTTCTCTGTCTTACTTCAACTGACTTTCTCTCATTCCAGTTCAGTAAACATGCTATTTTATTGTTAAAAAAAAAAAAGAGATGCTTATCCAATAAATTTTTGTTTTTATGTTAAATAACTGTCTACTACAATTTCAACATATTTACAGTGCTTTGATCCATCATGTTTCAATACTAATTGTCATGATAACTCAAGCAAAAGTAAAATTTTTAAGTAACACTTATGATCACAGGAATATTTAAAACATTTAAATGTCAAAATGGTGGTGGTGGTGTGCCATGGAGCTTCCTAGGCTGCAAATCTTTACAGGAGCAGAAAGCTTCATCTTTCTCCTGTGGAATGGCTGGTAGTTTTGAATTGCTGACCTTGAGGTTAGCAGCCCAACTCATAACCACTACGTTACCAGAGCTCCTTGAATGTCAAAATATTTTTGCTGCAGAGAAATGTGAGAGGGTAATCAATAAAATAAAAGAGCTCACTGGGTCACGAGTTGGGCTGCTAACCTCAGTATCAAGAGTTTGAATTCACCAACTGTTACACAATAGAAAGATGATGCTTTCTGCTGCTAATAAAGAGTTACAGCCTCAAAAACCCTATACAGGCTCACTGTCAGTCAAAACTGACTCAGTGACACACAACCAATACCACCAATCAATTCAACAGTATCAATTGCAAAAATGTGTTATTAGAATAAAATTCTGTTGAGAGAACAGAATGGAATTAAGAATTCAGGGAGAAAAGGAAAAATGTACAGCTTGCAATGATCAAAGCAGAGCTTGGTTACTGAATTTTCAAACAGATGAAAGTGACTATAGTATTTAGGTTTCAGTGAATTCATGTAAAACTACAATGTAACAGTTTTACTTTTTTGAAATGTTAACATCTATCAGAAACTATATTATTTGTATCTATTCACATTAATGATGTCAACCTAAAGGGGTACAATGTGTTCAAAATATTTTTAGAGTTTTTTTTAATATAAACTAGTTTATGCAAACATACAAAATATATGTGTATACACATACACACACATGAAGGTAAGTAAAAAGTATTGTTACTGAGATTCCAGTTCATACAAGCATGGGTTTATTCCAAACAAAACATGTTTAAACATGTCTCTGTGATCAGTGGATGGCTGCAACAAAGTTCTCTCAGTAAGACATTTGCCTTGAAAAAATATATATATAACTTTTGTGCCATGGGAAAAATTATTTTGAAATCAGAGTTGATATCAAATGTTGTGCAAAATTCAAGTAGATGTCTTCCCAAATCACTGAAGCTTTGAAACAAGTTTATGGGAATTCTGCCCCACATAAAAATGTTGGGAAGACCTCAAAGATGAATTCAGCTAGGGAACAAACAAGATGGCAGATCGACTGGAAGTGCAGTAAAGGAGCTCCACCAGCAACAACACAGAATACCCTACCAAGCAGGCTCAGGGGCTGGTCCCAGAACTCTGAACCACATATAAAAGAATACTTAGAAGGTTGGAAGGCTCACAGCTGGGGAATTTGTGGCAGAAGCAAGAAATCTATTGCTTTCTAGTCCGGGACGCTCGGCTGCTCCA
>NW_006408922.1:1630730-1644334 GCF_000296735.1 Chrysochloris asiatica
TTTCAAGGGTAGCTAGCAAGGACTGTACGTGATTTTTGTTGGAAAACCTTGCCCCATACATCCTGCAGCCCTTATCTTGCCCCTTCAGACTTTTTTTTAATTTAATGTTTTATTGTGAATTGTGTGATAGTCTACATGGGAGAACATTAGCTTTACATTCATTCCATCATCTATCATTTCATTGGCATAGTTATCATCCCATACATGCATCCTCTCCCAACCAAGGGTTGTACCCTGTAAGCCTGCACGCCCCCCCCCCCCCAGGTCCCCAGCCACACCATCTCTTGGCATTGTCTTCTCTGCCTCCATCTCAGGTCTCACAGCTTCTCTGGGTAGGATCCCGCTCTCCGCTTTTCTCTATCGATGGTCCCAGGGTCCTCCGCTCCTAGAAAGGTAAGTTAATCACTACCCTCCTTGCTGCAATATGTCCACCTTTAGATTTCCAACCCTCACAATCAGTCAGATTTATTTTTGTTCCCTAAACTCAAAGAACATTTAAAAGGAACACAAATTTGAAGCCATGGAGAATGCCAACAGTGCCTTCTTGACATGGTGTAAATTGAAGTGTATAATTCTCCAGGGAAGAGTTAGAGAGATGGAAACACTACCTTCAGAAACTTAGATGGAGGCTATGCTGAGAAACAATAGCTTCACATTTGGATACTTTTGTTTAATAAAGGTTTCTATTATTTTGTAGCAATAGTTTTTTACCTACAGGCATGTATGGAATTGCCACGTCTCTTTTGCCACCTTGTGGTCAGAGTTGTATTTGACACCCAGGCACATCAACTGCAATAGGAAGTTGTCTCCTTAGGCCACCCCCTTTCCTAACTTTCCATTAGGTGTTTGTGGGGCAGAGGTGGTTAAATTCTGCACAGGATCGACTCTATACAAGCACTAGGCAACAAAATAGCATGGTGAAATCCTTCACATGTGATTTCCTCAAAATAAAATCAACACACAATGAAGGAGTACGAACTACAACAAATCTGATTTTTCCATGAGAAACTCTTTAAAAGATAAAAGATAAAATTGTCTTTTTTTTTTTTTCTCCCCCGTGGGTCTTTTGGCTTGGCTGCCCCTTACACATGGGATCACCATAAATTGAAATTGACTTGATGGAAACTGGGTTGATTTGGTTTGGCTCCTTGCTGATGACCTAGACCCCTCCCCTTTTGGGACACCTGGCACTGATTTCAGTCCTGAGGTCAGGTTGTGGAGCACCTCCACAGCTGGGCTGCCTGCTCAAAAATGTTGAATTATCATTTGTTGAGTGGATGGTGGCCAAGCTTTCCACTTCCAGAACCTGATGGCCTGGGCAGAGTACAGGTAGATTTGTGGTTATTAATGAGTTCACCAGGTTAGTCTTTCACGGTACACAGAGATCTTTAGGTCTCTTTGATGTCTGTTACCCCATGGAGGTGAGAGGAGAGTTCTTCCTGCCCACACTATAAGCACATTCCATAATTTCAGTTACTTGTGGTAGCAGCAGCAGAAGCAGCAGGATTCCTTCAGTGAGTATGCTAGTTTTGAGTCTTTTGAGAGCAGGCTACAAAGAGTAAGAATGTATTAGAAGGATACTGGGGTGCTTCGAGAAGTTTAAGCAAGTTTAAGCAAGAGCTGACTTAGATACCAGAGCAGTTCTTGGAACCTGAGTAGCAGTGGTTCCAGTCCTCCTGCCATGGTTTCCTGGTGTGTAGGGCAAAGCCCCAGAATATGACTGATAGGGTATCCACTGTCTGTCTACTTCACCTGAGAAATGAGAACCCTCTATACCCTAGGAGAGCCACTAAAGGGCCTGCCTGATGGGATCCAGACATCTTCCCTATGGGCTCCGGATTCCTCAGGAGGCTTGGAACCCCACTTCCCTAAAGGAAGGGGCCAGGTGGTGAAGCCAAGGAGAACTTTGTTCTTATAATAGTCAGACAGCATAGACCCACAAGCTGGGCAGGATGTACTGGGTCAAGGTCAGTCAACCCCAGGACTCACAGTACTGAACTATCTCTAGAACATACTCCCTGATCCTCAAGCACTGCTTATCTACTCTTTCTCTGACCTCATGTTTAGATGGCTACCCTGGGCTGCACTCCCTGGGATCAGCAGTTACAGTTGCTTCGCCACATCCCCCAGCCATGCCCAAGACCTGAGACACTTGTTCTGGGCTGTCTTCTCACAGGCCCAATACCCCAGCCTCTCACCACAGGATTTTCAAGAGACCCCTTAGACCCACCTCTACCTCATACTGGCAGCTCCACAGACCAAAGCTGCTGCCCAACTCAGGGATTCTGCTAGGGTTTCAGGGTCTTGGGACCATGTCCTGGAGTTTAGGTCGCTCTCTCAACAACAGAGGAAGTGCCAGCTCTAGGAATGGCCTTATTGTGTCTTGTCCTTCCTGCTGGCCTTCAATTCTACCACCCCCATCCCCCAAGTTGCTCAGCAGCATCTGCAGAACCCGAAGACTGGTGGCCAAAGCCTTAAAGCCTGGCCTTGAGAGACCGAGGAGGAGGCGAGGAGGCACAAACTCTGCAGAGCACCGATAAGATAGACAAGGGGCATGCCTTTGCAGGCCTAGCAGCCATGGGATCTCTGTCCCTCTGGATCTGGCCCTGTGTGCCCCCAGTGGAGCTGGAGCTCCATCCTCATGGAGAAGGGCAGAGTTTGGGGTGGGAGGGCAAACTAGGAGCGGGCTCCGCTGCAGAAATGATGGCCTATCACAGCTTCTGACTGTGCTCCTCAGAACCCAGCCTCCGAAGTGACATTTCATCAGCTCAAAAAAACGTTTTGTGTACTTGGCACTCGCTCTGTCCCTAGCCCCGCAGAGCTAGGGAAAGCCTGCCTGGAAAAAAAGAAGGACGTGAAGAGGGGAGGAGACGACGAAGGGGGGCAGAGCAGCGATTGGAGCTGAGCCCTGGAAGCGCCTTAAAGAGACTGCGCGGTCCCCGCCCCCCTTCCCGCCAGCCTCAATGAATTAGAGCTGTGTTTCCCAAACTTGCCTGATCATAAGAATCCTCTCAGGCCCTAGTTAAAGATACAGGTTCCAGAGTACCTCCCTTAGAGATTCTACTTCAGTAGGTCTGCAGGTGGCGCCGAGGAATCGGTGATTTTTACACGCTCTCCCACGTGATTCTCGTGAACAAGCAAGTTTGGGAAATACTGAATTAAAGGAAACGGGGCCTGGCCGCAGAAGCCGTCTCCGCTAGGGGGCTACGGCGGGAGGATTCCCGGGGGCGTCGCCTGCTTCCGCCGCCTCCTTCAGTGAAAGTCCCCTTTGGGTACAGCTGCAACCGCTACCGCGCTCCCTCAGGCCGGGCGGGGGACACCTTAAGTCTGCGTGGTCCCCGCGCCGCCACGCCCAGTGGCCGCCTGAGCCCTGCGAACAGGGGGAGGAGCCGCCGCCAGTGAAGGCGGAGGAGGTAAAGGAGGCGGAGACGGCCGAGACAGCGGAGAGGAAGGTGGAGGGGAAGGTGGAGGCGGCGGAGAAGGTGGACGCCACCGAGAAGGTGGAGGTGGCGGGGAAGGTGGACGCCACTGGGAAGGTAGCGACAGCCGAGAGTCCGGGCCACCGGGTTGAGCTCAAGCTGGAGCCAGCACCCGAGCCAGTCCCGGAGGCGGAGCAGGAGCCGAAGGGGAAGCAGGAGCTGGAGGATGAGGACCCAGCGCGGAGTGGAGGTGGCGGCAGCAGCGACGAGGTTCCTCCCCCCACCCTCCCCTCCCACCCCCCGCGGCCCCCCCTACCCTCTGCGCACCGCCGTCGTGCTCCCCGCCTCCGACCCCGACCCCGGCCCCAGACCCGGCTCCGTACTCCGCCGCAGCCTAGGCCACGGCCCCCACCCCGGCCCCGGCCCCGGCCCCGGCGCGGCCCTGGGGGCGGATGTCTGGATGTGGATTTTGCCTTGGGTCCACCAGGCTGCTCTCACGTGAACAGCTTTAAGGTGGGAGAGAACTGGAGGCAGGAACTGCGATTGATCTACCAGTGCTTCGTGTGGTGTGGAACCCCAGAGACCAGGAAAAGCAAGGCAAAGTCGTGCATCTGCCATGTGTGTGGCACCCATTTGAACAGACTCCACTCTTGCCTTTCCTGTGTCTTCTTTGGCTGCTTCACCGAGAAACACATTCATGAACACGCTGAGACAAAACAACACAACTTAGCCGTAGACCTTTACTATGGAGGTATATACTGCTTTATGTGTAAGGATTATATATATGACAAAGACATTGAGCAAATTGCCAAAGAAGAGCAAGGAGAAGCTTTGAAATTACAAGCTTCCACTTCAACAGAGGTTTCTCACCAGCAGTGTTCAAAACCAGGCCTTGGTGAGAAATATCCGACCTGGGAAACAACCAAACCAGAGTTAGAACTGCTGGGACACAACCCACGGAGAAGAAGGATCACCTCAAGCTTTACCATTGGTTTAAGAGGACTCATCAATCTTGGCAACACTTGCTTTATGAACTGCATTGTCCAGGCACTCACTCACACTCCAATCCTGAGAGATTTCTTCCTCTCTGACAGGCACAGATGTGAAATGCCAAGCCCTGAGTTGTGTCTCGTCTGTGAGATGTCTTCACTTTTTCGAGAATTGTATTCTGGAAACCCATCTCCTCATGTTCCCTATAAATTACTGCACCTGGTATGGATACATGCACGCCATTTAGCAGGGTACAGGCAACAGGATGCCCATGAGTTCCTCATTGCAGCATTAGACGTGCTGCACAGGCATTGCAAAGGTGATGATGTTGGGAAGGCAGCCAACAATCCCAACCACTGTAACTGCATTATAGACCAAATCTTCACAGGTGGCCTGCAGTCTGATGTCACTTGTCAGGCCTGCCATGGTGTCTCTACCACAATAGACCCATGTTGGGACATCAGTTTGGACTTACCTGGCTCTTGCACCTCTTTCTGGCCCATGAGTCCAGGGAGGGAGAGCAGTGTGAATGGGGAAAGTCACATTCCAGGAATCACCACACTCATGGACTGCCTGCGAAGGTTTACAAGGCCAGAACACTTAGGAAGCAGTGCCAAAATCAAGTGTGGTAGTTGCCAAAGCTACCAGGAATCTACCAAACAGCTTACAATGAATAAATTACCTGTTGTTGCCTGTTTTCATTTTAAACGGTTTGAACACTCAGCCAAACAGAGGCGCAAGATCACTACATACATTTCCTTTCCTCTTGAGCTGGATATGACACCATTTATGGCCTCAAGTAAAGAGAACAGAATGAATGGACAGTTCCAGCTGCCAACCAATAGTGGAAACAACGAGAATAAGTATTCCTTGTTTGCTGTGGTTAATCACCAAGGAACCTTGGAGAGTGGCCACTATACCAGCTTCATCCGGCACCACAAGGACCAATGGTTTAAATGTGATGATGCTGTCATCACCAAGGCCAGTATTAAGGATGTGCTGGACAGTGAAGGGTATTTACTTTTCTATCATAAACAGGTCCTGGAACACGAGTCAGAAAAAGTGAAAGAAATGAATACACAAGCCTACTGAAGTGACACACAGATCTACCTGTAATGAAAGATGACAACACCTATACTCCCAACTGGCATCGAGATTTAAAGGACCTACTTGACCATGGCCCATGGGCCTGACAGAGTAAGAATTGAACAGTTCCAGTGTTCAAAAGGTCTTGACTGGAAGAGAAATAGATAGGGAGAAGAGGTCTAAGTAGTCAATGAAAGGAAAATTAAATGGCAGGAATGCTCTGGGTTGGGAAGGCAGGAAAATTTTGACACTGGTACATATCCTATATTCCTCCAAAAGGTTGTGTGGGGTGGGAGGGGGGTGGTGTGTGGGGGGGTGTGCCCTTGTAACCATAAAACATCTTTCTCCATGGGTGTTTCAGCTTCTACTGACCAATCACATATCAGTTATACGTTTGGGGTAAAAAAGAAAAGCTTATAAAAATGTAGCCCATTGCATATATGGGTATGAAAACAGAAAAGTGGAGGAGGCAGGATATCTCATTGACAAATACCTTTGCCAGTTTCTTTGTATTCGTGATTTTTGTGCTATTTAATGCAGTATTAACAAAAGAAAAGCCCACATGGGCTAGTGAAAGGAGAAAGAAGGGGGCTTGTACAAAAGGAGCAATTGCTCCAAAAGGAGATAAGAGAAACAATTGCTCCAAAAGGAGACAAAAGAAGAAAAACTATAAGCAACCTACACAGACAGGCTAAGAGTATAGTGTGTATGTGTGTGTGTGTGTGTGTGTATGTGTGTGTGTGTTTTAAAGAAAAAAAAAAGCTGTATGATATACTTGAGCAAATCAATGATCCTTTTTGCGATTGTTTTCTCATTTGTAAAATGCAGATAATTCCTACCATAAAGGGTTACTGTAAAGATTAAATGATATAAAATGTGTCGACGTACAAAGTAAAAGCCTTGGAACTTTGTAGGGGCTCAGTAAACATTTGTTGGATCCATATCTGAAACTTACTTGACCAGGACCAGAATGCATCAGAGGTATGGATCAGTCCCACCTGAAACCCATACAGAGTACAGAGAGAACACACTTTGTGTCACATGCAAACATACACTGTCTCTCACAGACACACATTTCCCTCCCTAACACTGTCTCCTTGGAGACCCAAGGCAATTGACTTCACTATTGTTCCTGCCTTACCCAGGATGGAAAGGTGGGGGAGAGAGAATCATAACTGCCCTCCAAAAAAATCATTATTTTGTCCATTTGGAAGACAGTCATATTGTTTTCATGACTCAGCCAGTAGGCTGCCATGTTCCACGTGAGGATATTATTTGATGGTCTTTGCCATCTAAAAGCATTGAGTTTAGCTGCTGCGTTTACATAGATGTGTGAATAGATCAAGTAGAAAGACTGCTTTCCTAAAACTCATTGGACCATTAGAAAAGGGATATTAATAGAGTAGACTTGTTGGTGTCTCCTTGACAAAGCAGCTAGAGAGCTAAGCCCAAACAGATGGGCTGAGCCAGAATAGGATAAACTGGTGATTTCCTCCTTTCTTAGCATCATTACAAAAGTACCTACTACCTAGCAAAATCTGGGAGGAAAACTATGTATCCGATCCATGGGACTTGAATCCAGGTTTGTCTGAGAAAGGCTAGGTTCCCCCATGGCTTCTCAAACCTACTTTGTGGTCAACTCATTTAGAAATAAATATTTATTAATGTGACTACTTGTTTATGGACTGCAACCCAACAGCTCATAAGGCTTCTTGAGGACACTGGTCATGTCTCCTCTTGTACCTACTACATTCTCACTTCCTGGCACATAGCAAGGGTTAACAAATCTGTACACCTATCTTTCATATCATTTTTATCAACACAACCCATAATTCTTAGGAGAAAAAGTTGTTATTTGTGCTATCTTGTAGAATGGAGGAAGTCAAGAGATGGGTTGGCCTCAGATGATACTTGGCAACTTAATGCAGGGTCTCTGACTACATTTGGAGATGTGTCTGGTAGCCCTGCCTGGGAAAACACAACCCATATCCTCAGTATTCTCTACCAGCACAAAAGAGTTCAATCAAGCATGAACAGAAATTATCTTCTTTAAAAACATTTTTATTTGGCAATAATGTCAAGCTTACAGAAAAGTTGCAAAAATAAAAATGCATAGAACACCCATATACTTTTTATGCAGATGCATACATGTATTGTTAGCATTTGCTTTAATACATTTGCTTTAAGTGCACACACTCATAAATGTATGTGAGTTTTTATACCATATGAGGGCAAATTGCACATGTCTCCATGCTTAAACACTTCAGTGTGCATTTCCTATGAATAGGCCTATTCCTTTATGGCCCTACAGTATAGATGACAACTTTGGTAAATTTAACATTGATACAATACTTTTTATCTAACCTATCACTCATACTCCAATTTTATCTATTGATCCAGTAATATCCTTTGTAGCATTTCTCCGCTCTGACCTAGGATGAGGTGTTACATTTAGTTGTTACATTTAATTAGCTTCCTTTCATCTGCAACATTTCTACAACCTGTCTTTGTCTTATATGGCATTAGCATTTTTAGTAGAACATTATTTATGTTGGGTTTGTCTGATAAATACTGTTTTTTTAATGCCCTGCACTCACAAATAGTTCTGAGGAACTCAAGGAAAGAGATGAATTAGTTGAGCGAGACTGCTCAACCTGACATCCCTGTTTTCACTGGTGAAAGGCACAGACCACTAGAGGGAGCGGCTATGCCTGACACTTCCTGATTGAACCAAGCACCTCATCTACCCTGGAAAACACCATTGTCCCTCAGCAACTGGGAAGCCATTCAAGCCCTGTCCTATCCCCAACCAGTCAACAAGTCCCAAATTGAGCTATGGAATGTAACAGCAGCCAGGGTCTTTTTTCAGATCACACCACTGTTTGGTCCAGGGCATTCATCATGTAATCAGCAGGTATGTGTTACCTTGAGCTCAAACTGAGATTCAAGCATATTTGAGCTTGTATATATATGACACATGGGTGGATACCTCTATGGTTGAAGCATTTAGGGAGAAAGTAACATTCGTTAACATTCCCATTGTGGGCACAGCAGTTGTGGTGAGAGTGCATGGGTTCTATAAGCAGCTTCGTGGGCAGAGTAAACAAAAATGGAGTCCAGAATAAGGAAGACCACGGGAGAGGCTTAAAATCGGTTGTTGTTTTTTTAACCTATTGGAGACTTTCTGACTCAAGTGGTTTCTTTTACATGGAGGCTGGAATTCCTGTGTGAGAAGATGGAGGTAAGAGCCAGTGACATTTGAGTTAATTCTTTAACTGTGACTCCATCTACATTCACAAGCTGGTAAGACACTTACTGAAAGCAAACGGGGATGGAGAGTGGCACCTTGAGTCACTCGTAATGTACTATTTCTTGACCTGGCTGCTCTTTACATAGATGTGTTCCTCTGTAGATTTGGTTACCAAGGGTCTTACCATCCATAGACTGAGAGACCCCCTACCAAAAAATGGGGTACTTTCCTCTTACCCATTACTAATGTTTCCCAGGCTTAAAAAAATTTTTTTTTCAAACCTAACTTGGTTAGAAATCCACAACCCTACCACTTCCTACAGAAGCCAGATGCTAAATCTTACTTTAGCCTACAACTCACTAGGTAAAATCTTACTTCTCCCCCATCCACAGAGAATCCTGATCAGGAATGCTGTTAACCAAGAAGTCTTTTCCAATCAAGAAACAGAGTGGCTTCCATACAGCTTTTATTGTCATACTGAAGGAGACCTGATGCCAGAAACCTGTGTTTTCTCCAAAAATATATTTCAGTCTCAGAAGACTGAAGACCTCTGAGCATATGTAGTCCAGCACTCATAACAGTGTATATAGGTCCCCCTGCAGGTGACCCAATGCATTTTAAAATTAATGCTTTTTGTATTTATTAAAAGACATAATACAACTTTTGTATATCAAATATACAGGAAAAGAGTATATATCCTAAGGGTACAGCTTGATGAATTTCTACAAAATGAACATGACCAACCCGCACCCAGATCAAGAAACAGAACATTCCCTGTGACTGAAAGCTACAGCTCTTGCTTCCTTTCAGTCAACTTCCAAGGGTAATTAATCCCTATCCTGACTTCTTTTGTTTAGGTTAATGTTATCTGTTTTCATATTTTATATAAATGGAATCATTCGGTATTCTTTTGTGTTTGGCTTCTTTTTCTCAACATTATTTTAAGGCTTCAGCCTTTTGTCAAGATAAATTATGAGGAACTTAATTTATCCCAGGAATCCCTGCTCTTTCCCAGTGATTTCTGACTTACTGGACAGTTCAAAGGGACCCGGGCTGTCACAAAACTGGACCTCCAAAGTATCATCAGGTATAAGGAAATGGTAGATTAAAAATAGCTTTTGCGATAAACTTGAGCTAATGTAATTACCGGAAATGTTAATATTGGGCAACACCCCAATACTACAATAGCTCCTGAATGGGAGCTATCCTAGTACTCATCTATTTGTTTTTCACACTGTAGCACTTAGAGTCCAAAGAGTCTATGTAGACACTCTTGGGAACATCTTGGGGAGCAAGGGAGGGTCAGAAACTGTCAATCCCACTTCAACCATAGCAACTCCTCTTTTATTTGTTTTATACTTTGGAGTTCTAAGTAATATTTGATAGGAGCCCTAGTGTGGTGCTGTAGGATAGGCACTCTG
The DNA here is from genome assembly GCF_000296735.1 of Chrysochloris asiatica. Lineage (NCBI taxonomy): Eukaryota > Metazoa > Chordata > Mammalia > Afrosoricida > Chrysochloridae > Chrysochloris > Chrysochloris asiatica. The sequence continues at coordinate 1,640,897 of NW_006408922.1, forward strand.
CCTCAAGGTCGGTTTGAACCATGTGGTCAGTGGTTCAAACTCACCAGCTGCTCCTCAGAAACCCTATACAGGGTCACTATGTGTTAGAACAGACTCAATGGCACTTAACAACAACAACAAGTAATATTTGAAGAAAACCAAAGCCTTTTGCGTTGACTCCCACTCATAACAACCCTATAGGACAGAGTAAAACTGCTCCATAATGTTTCTAAGGCTGTAATCTTTAGAGCCCTGGTGTGGTGCTATAGTATAAGCACTAGGTTGCAAGGTCAATTTAAACTGCAAGGTTGGTGGTTCAAATTCACCAGCCGTTCCTCAGAAACCCTATACAGAGTTTCTGTGACTTGGAGCCAACTCAATTGCGCTAAACAACAACAATAATCTTTATAGAAGCAGACTGCCTTGTGTGTCTTTCATGGAGTGGCTGGTAGGTTCAAACTGCTGACCTTTCAGTTAGAAGTTTAATACTTATTCATTGTGCCACCAGCATCCATTATTAGATTTTTTTTTTTTTTAATGTTTGAAAATCAAACATGTTAAGGAACTTTAGGCTTCAGGGAAATGATGTACTTAAATTACATGGATGGTATATCTATAAAATAATCCAACACACTACAGAGTCCTGGCCTCATATGTGCTCTTAATCTGGGTGGTCCTCATACAGATTTAATTTTCTTAAAACCCAATTAAGTAGGTATTTAAGAGGCAATAAGTGATAAGGGAAATTTCTGAATTACATATTATTGCTAAGTGCTGTCGAGTTGATTCCGACCCATAGCAACCCTGTATAGGGTTTCCGAGGAGCAGCTGGTGAGCTTGAACTGCTGACCTTGCAGATTAAATGGCTTTACAGTCTGGTGCATTAACCCACAGCACTACACATATTAGGTGTATGTTATGAATTGAATTATGTCATCCCTGCTTTAGTTATCTAGTGCTGCTATGACAGAAATATCACAGGCTTTAGAAATCGATTATCTCACACTTCAGGAGGCTAGAAGTCTGAAATCAGAGTGCTGGTTCTGGAGAAAGGTCCTTATCTCCTTTCAGCGTCTGTAGGCCCAGCATCCTTTGGAGATCTCCATGTGTCTTGGCATCAATCTTTCCTTGCATTTAGGAGCTTCACAGTGCAGAGACCCCCAGGTCCAAAGGATGCACTCCACTCCTGGATATTCTTTATTGGTGGTAGTAGGTCTCTCTTTCTCTGCTCACTTTTATCTCCTTTCATCCCTTGTAAGATAAAAGGTTTTGTAGGCCACGCCCCCAAGGAAACTTTATTTCTATTGATTGGCTGTTCATAACAGATCTCATCATAGAGATGATTACATTATATTAGATCTCATCATGGGGGATTACTACATCTTAACTGCTAAACCACTAAGAATCCTGGTCCAGTCAAGTAGACACAAAATCTTAACTATCAACAGTCCACCCCTTGTCAACTTGGCACCTCCACAATCTCCTTAAACCATATATAATCTCTAAATGAAGACAATGATAAATTCATACTTTCACTAAACATGATACAACACACATGCAACCAAAAATGCCCTGTATTATACCAAAATTCTCCCAAGTCCGAATTCTAACCTGGGACAAATTCCTCTTCATCTATACATTTAGAATATGAGTTACCTACTTTGAAATACAAGAGTGAGTCAAAAATTATCTGCACTCTGGCTGTCAAATTTATTTTAATCAACCTCCTTGCTTTTCAATACACCTTAAGTCAACAGCTTTTTTTATTCGCTTATTAAAAAAAAAATATTTTAGGATGAGCTGTGAGCCACAAATGTGCTGCTGTCTTCACTTCTTCATCAGTGGTGAATCTGCATCCTTGAAGGGCTCCTTTCAGGGGACCAAACAAGTGAAAGTCCAATGGAGCAAGATCAGGACTATATGGAGTACGCTCTAATACCTCAAAATGAAGTTTTTGCAGAATATCAACAGAAGTGTAGGACATGCATCGTCAAGCAGGATCACTGTGTTTAATCCACATTTTAGGCTTCAGATCTTTAGTGAGCATCTCACTGTAATGAGCATTGTTGAACCTTTTTTTCCTGATAGTGTTCCAATACTGGCCTTTGAGAATCCCAGAAAACTGTAATCATCATTTTTCCAGTTGATGGTTGACTTTTGAACTTTTTCTTGGTAGGTGATTGAGGATTTTTTCATTCCATACTCTACTGTTTACTCTCAGGTTTGTAGTGATTAATCCATGTCTCATCACCTATAAGATTTTTTTAAAAGAAACTTTTACCTTTTGCATATTGGTCCAAATTTTGTTTGCATATATCCAAACACTTCTGTTTATACTCTTCCATGAGTTGTTTCGGTACCCATCTCACACAAACTTTTCGAAACCCAAGTCTGCTGTGGGTTATTCCATATGCAGAGTCATGGCTAGTTTGTAAATGATTTGCCACATAATCCACTGTCACTCATCTATTCAACAGAATCATTTCATGTGCACACTCAAATGTTGTCATCAGCCATGAACATGGATGAGTGTTTTAATATAGCCAGGTTGCAGATCATTTTTGACTCATCCTCATAAGATGGTGGAACAGGTAAAAGGTATACATTTCTAAACTGGAGCAACTGGAGGGAAATAGGAGCCAGGCAAGTTGAAAATCCAGCAGAACAATTTACATTAGCTTTTAAAGCTTGGAAGTAATCTTCTGTTCTCTGAGACAATCTAGGCAATGGGCCAGCATTCCAGACTCTGGGTGTTGGCTACGCACTCTGGATTCTGGGTAGAGGCCCCTCAACCCTAGACTTTAGCTCTGTTTTTCAGGACCACTGGAAAGACAACTCTGCTCCCTCAGCTTTAGGCAGAGGCCCTATCTTAGTGGCACCCAAACTCCAGAATGGAGTTAGTGAAGAAGACCTGATCCTTTGAAGTTAGGAAATGGTAGCCCCACCGTTAGAAAGCCCAGAGGTCATGATTTCACATTATGAGATCCCAGAAATTATGGCCCTACATTTTAACACTGAGGCAGCTCTGCTTCCCATGCTCCTTGTCTCTTTAGCTTCTGCTTCCTGGTTCTTTGATCCCTAGAAGGGGTCACCCTGGTCTCTGGTCTGCTCTTGTCAAGCAAGTATTACAAAACAGTTTAGCTCTTTTGAGACATGCCCAGAGGCATCCCACTCCGCCAGTAAGCCTTGGTCTGAAGGCAATCATCTCTCTAGCTCCATGTGTCTAAATCAAGTGTCTAAAATCAAGTGCCCAGAGACACCCTTGTTGTTGTTGTTGTTCGGTGTCATCGAGTCGGTACCAACTCATAGAAACCTTATGCCCAGTAGAATGAAACACTGTCCTATCCTGGGCAAACCTCACTATTGTTGCCACACTTGAGCTCATTGATGCTGCCACTTGGCCAATCCATCTCTTTTTCTCTGACCCTCTACCTTACCAAACATGATAGCCTTCTCCAG
>NW_006408922.1:1644944-1654326 GCF_000296735.1 Chrysochloris asiatica
GAGTCTTCCTCCAATCCTGATGCCACGTTTTTCTTCATATAACCCAGCTTCTTGGATTATTTGCTCAGCATACAAGTTGAATAAGTATGGTGAAAGAATATACCCCTGTCACACACCTTTCTTAATTTTAAACCATTCAGTGTTCCCATGTCCTGTTCGAACAGCTGCCTCTTAGTTCATGCACAGATTCCTCATGAGCACAAACAAGTGTTCCGGAATACTCACACTTTGCAATATTGTCCATAGCTTGTCATGATCCACACAGTAGAGGCACCCTACTCCACCACAAAGCCTCCTGCATGAAGGTGCTTAGCTCTTGCTCCTGTGCTCTCTTGTGTCAGTCTCCTGATTCTGCTGCTTCAGTTTCTCTGCCTCTCCTGGATCTGCTGCTGCAGTTAACAGCTCTGCTTCACTTCCTTCTGGATCCCCAGTGTTAACAGCTCTCTTCACTTCCTTCTCATCAGAATTGACATCCATAATTTCAAGTCTCTTTTAGACAATCCAGGTTTTTACTATTAGGCAGTTGAGTATACTTCTAGCCCCTATTCAGTATCCAATTCCAAAACCACTTCCACATTTTAGTTATCTGTTACAGCAGCACCTGACTCAGAGTACCAAATTCTGCCTTGATTTTCTAGGTTTGCTATAATGGAAATATCACAAGAGAATGACTTTAACAAAACAGAAATTTATTCTCTCACAGTTTAGGAGGCTAGAAGTCTGAATTCATAGTCCTGGTTCTGGGAATGGTCCTCTGTAGGCTCAGCATTCCTTGAAGATTTCCATATGTCTTTTTTGTTTTGTTTTGTTTTATTGTGAATTATGTGATAGTTTACATGGGAGGACATTAGTTTTACATTCATCCTATCGTATATCGTTTCATTGCCATGGTTACAATCCCCTCCATGCATCATCAACCAACCAAAGGATATACACTACAAGCCTGCCTCCGGTCGTCAGCACACAGCCCCTCTCCCTCTCTGTGTCTAAAGTCCCCAACTGTTCCATCTCTCCACATCATCATCTCTGCCTCCATCTCTGATGTCACTGTTTCTCTGGGTAGGGTTCTGCTCTCCACTCTTCCCCCTTGATGGTCCCAGGGACCGCTGCTCCTAGAGTGAAAAGTTAATCACTCCCCTCCTTGCTACAAAATATCTACCTTTGCATTTCCAACCCTTATAAGCAGTCCTGATAACAATTATTCACAATTGTATCACAAGAGATCCATCTGCATTTCATTTCATCAGCCCCGCCTAGACAGATTGGATACTACTCAGTGGAGATTCTACCTTCCTTCATGCCCTCTGAATCTAGGTTCCCTCTTGAAAGCTTGCAAGCCAGTCACTTCTTGCTTTTGTAGCCACGCCCCCGCCCCCTCCCCCCCATTTTGTGTAGCCAATGTCCAAGTTGCCCATCCCTGTCTGTCGGGATCCGGCCTCGACGGAGGGGTGGGCTTCATGAAGGTGGGAGATCTGGTAGGCGAAAGATATAGAATAGAAATAAAACAGATGCAAAGAAGACAGACACACAAGTTTGATGCATGTCTGGAAAGGCGAGAGAGAAAGAAACACTCGGAGACCAGAGTGGATGCAAACTGACAGGCAGATAGATAGTCCTGCTGCCAAGAATGCATGCAGAACTAACTCCACCCCAGTCTTTTATTCTCATTTTTTGAGGAAATCAGTTATAAAAAATAAAGGAACTATAGGTATTCACTAAAAAATGTGGTTATTAATTTGTGACAAACCTTAATGATTCACGGAAATTCTTTAAACATTTCTCTAAGAACATCATGATTTCTTTTAGACTAATCTAAGATCATTATCATGAAAAAAGGCCAAGCAAGCAATTATACTTTGAAGGTTAACTTCTAGGTCCTCATGACCCAGGGAGGCTATGTGCGATCTTTCAAATGTATGCTTTAATCAAAAATGGGAAAAAGGGGAAACTTAAGAAATCGTCAGTTAAAAAAGCTAAAGCAGGCCTTTTCCAAAGATCTAATTCTCCTTGAACATGTTGTAAACAAAAGGTACATATTTGTATTTGTGAGTAAGAATGTAAGCAAGTAGTGTCCTTAGTTAAAACTTCTAATCTTTTCTTCTTTACTCTCTCAATCCTGGGGGTCAGGGACAAACTCCGACTGTTCCCAAGAATGCAGGACCTTTTCTATATATTTTTCGGCCTCATTTCTGATTCCAGAAACTCAGGGGCAATTTGGGGGGAGGTTGCCACTATTGTTCTAACTCATGTGGTCGGCCCAAGCAGCTTTTCTCCTAAATCATATGGGGAAGTTTCACTAGCTAACCTTAGAGAATGCAAATGCCTAGGGCAGCAATTTGCGGGTTCTCAAAGGTGCCTAACATACTTTCAACACTTAATCACAAGTGGGTGAAGGTAAGAGACTTTATAATTTTTATAAAAAGGCTAAATTATAATTTCTAAAGAAACTTAAGCTGTCTCTGTATCTTTTGCAGGCAGAAAATACATGCTTTTGTTAATGAACAAGATTTCAGATACTTGGTTATATTTGTCAAACTAATAATTCTTTCTTCCTTGCTTCTACAATTTCAGGGAAGGTGAAAAACAGGTTTTGACCTCTCTAAGGAGGTACGGTCTCACCTCTACATTCCTTTAACCCCGTTCACGGTTCCATATCTAGATATGACAATGTTCACTGTTATTACATTTCCATATACCTTCGAGGGGAAGAAGAGCATCTGGATCAAATTGATTATACCCGGGAGCAGTTTGAGGGAGCTGCCGCCATTATCCTTTAATCAAATATTCCCAGAATTTATCATTCCATATCCTTAGGCAGTTTTTCTTTAAAACTTTTACTCATAATTCCAACACACCTAGTCCTGTTCTTCCTGAGTCATTTGAGGAAGCTTTACTGCCTTGGTTCTAGGGGGAAGTTCGATTTGTACATGAACATCAAGAGTTCATGCTTCAAGTTAATATCAAACATAACTGAATAATTTGGTCAGAAACAGTTTTAACATACTTTCCAGGTGGTCAGAGCTTTGCCTCTCAGAGAGATTTGTTCCCCAAACTTTATGTACTGCCAATATCTTCAGGGCAGTGACTTTTACAGCGGAGCCATTAAGAAAGGCAATGCTTACGTTGCTATCATTAGAGACCAATTTTCTCAGAAGCTACAATTATTGGAGTTAGAAGCATAAAGGACAAGTACAGAATTAACAATATTAGAACCAGAGAGAATTGTACAAAGGTAGCCAACCAGTGAGTTCGCAAAAGACTATGAACCCGGGACTTCAGGAGGTCACTTCCTTGGCCCACGGGGTCCATGGCCCGCAATTTCAAGGAGGGCCTAAAGATTGGGTTTTCGTCCACGTTGTCACTGGGCCTCAGTTTCTCAGTGCTTGCATATGTCCTAGACACTTGTCTACTCTGTGTATGGATTTGTTCCCTCCTTTGAGCTACTGCATCCATAGGTGTAGGTCAAGTTCATTAAATTATATCAGATTACTCTTTTTTTCCTCTTCTTTCTTCTTCTGATTGAGCTGTGATCATCCAGTCATTGAAGCCAGGTCAAGTGGGTATTATCTGCAAGTGTGAGTGTTCTTGTGCACATGCCCTCTCTTCTTATCCGCTGGATGCTTCACTCTCCACTCTAGTCCTCTGTGGCTATGTCACTGACTCTGGGCCCAAGAGTTCCCAGGTCTTGCCACACTGCTGGCCAACCAGGTCTCCACCCGGGTTCTATTGAACATTGTAGGGCTTAGCTTGCAGCTTCATTGCTATTTTTCCTTCACTTCCCCTTATCAGTGACAAGCATAGTCACCAATCAGAGCATGTATTACCCATGAGTCTTAGTCTTGGGAGGCGGTTTAAAATGAGGGGACCTGACCACTTGCCTTGATATCTCCTGGGCAAGCAACTTGCTTGTTCTTGTAGTAACAGTCGGTCTGCCTATATTATTTTGTATTTTTCCTGTAGGTCTTTCTGTCTCCATATTACTTGACATCAATCTTTCCCTGCATCTAAGAACTTCACAAGGCACGGACCCCAAGTCCAAAAGATGCAGTCCACTCCTGGCTCTTCTTTCTTGGTGATAGTAGTTCCTTCCTTTATGCCCACTTAGCAGAGTCCTGGTGTAGTGATGTAGGATAGGCATTGGACAGCTAAGGTAGATGGTTCAAACCCACTAGCCACACCTCAGAAACCCTATACAGGGTCACTATGATTCAGAACTGACTCGATGGCAGACCTCATCATGGAAGTGATTACATTGTATTAAGTCTCATAATGGTAGATTGTTGTTGCTATTAGGTGACATTGAGTCAGTTCTGACTCATAGTGATCCTATGCACAACAGAATGAAACACTACCAGGTCCTGTGCCATCTTCACAACTGTTCTAATGTGTGAGCTCATTGTTGCTGTCACTGTGTCAATCCATCTTGTTGAGGGTCTTCCCCTTTTTCACTGATGCTCCACTTTTCCAAGCATGATATCCTTCTTCAGGGACTAGTCACTCCTGATAATAAATATGTCCAAAGTACAAAAGATGAAGTCTCACTATCCTTACTCCTAAGGAGCATTCATTCTAGTTGTACTTCTTCCAAGACAGATCTGTTTGTTCTTCTGGCAGTCCAGGACACTTTTAATATTCTTCTTCAATACCATAAATCAAATGCACTTCTCTGGTCTTCCCTACTCATTACCCAACGTTCTCATGCATATGAGGCTATTGAAATACAATGACTTGGGTCAGGCGCACCTTAGTCCTCAAACTGATAACTTTGTTCTTTAAAGAAATCTTTAGCAGCAGATTTGCCTAATGCCATACATCATTTGATTTCTTGACTGCTGCTCAGTCTTTACTCCATTTATCGTGATATAATTTGTTGGTCCAGTTGTGAGGATTTTTGTTTTCTTTACATCAAGGTACAATCCATAAAGAAAGCTGTAGTGTTTGATCTTCATTAATAAGTATTTAAGTTGTCTTCGCTTCCAGGAAGCAAAATTGTATCATCTGCACATTGCAAGTTGTTAATGACTTTTCAGTCAATCCCAATGCCACAGTCTTCTCCATATAATCCAGTTTCTTAGATTACTTGCTCAGCATACAAACTGAATAAGTATGGTTAAAGGATACAACCCTTGTTTACACCTCTCATAGTTTTAAACCGTTTGGTGTTCCCTTGTTCTGTTCTAATAACTAACTCTTGGTGGATGTGCAGGTTTCTCAAGAGCATAAGTGTTCTGAAATGCCCATTCTGAGCAATGTAATACATAGTTTGTCATGATCCACACAGTTGAAAGATTTTGCATAGTCAATAAAGCACAAGTAAACATCTTCCTGGTATTCTCTGCTTTCAGCCAATATTCATCCGACATCAGCAATGATATCCTTTGTTCCACATCCTCTTCTAAATCTGGCAGTTCCCTGCTTATGGCAGTTCCCTGCTTATGGACTGTTGTAACCATTTTTGAATTGTCTTCAACAAAATTTTACTTTCATGTGATGTTAATGATGGTCTATGATTTCCACATTTCATTGGGTCACCTATCTTTGGAGGGGGCACAAACATTGATCCTTCCAATCGGTAGGCCCTTAACATTTCTTGGCATAGATGAGTGAGCACCTCCATTGCTGCATCAGTTTGTTGGAAGATTTCAATTTATATTCTGTCAATTCCTGGAGCCTTGTTTTTCGACAATGCCCTCAGTGCATCTTGGACTTTTTCCTTCAGTACTATCGGTTCTTGATCATATACTACCTCTTGAAATGGTTGAACATTGAGCAATTCTTTTTGTTACAGTGATACTATATATTTCTTACATCTTCTTTTGATCCTTTCTGCATCATTCAATATTTTGCCCATTGTTGCTGTTGTTGTTGTGTGCCAACAAGTTAGTTCTGATTCATAGTGACCTTGTATAGGATTTCTGATGCTTGTAAGTCTTTGAAGAAGGGAAAGCCTCATCTTTTTTCCATAGAGAAGCTGGTGTGTTTGAACTGTTGACCTGTGGTTAGCAGTCAAATGCTTATCTTACAAAGCTACAGCACTATTGTTTCTATTTTGCCCATTGTTGTTGTTAAGTGCCATCAAGCTGGTTCTGACTCAATAATAGCAACCCTGTATAGGGTTTCCAAGAGTGTAAAGCTTTGCAGGAGCAGAAAGCCTCATCTTTCTCCTGAGCAGCTGGTGGACTTGAATAGCTGACCTTCTGGTTTGTAGCCCCATGATTATCTTACAGAGTCACAGCACTTCCATTTTGCCAAAAAATCCTTTAATATTGCAAGTCGAGGCTTAATTTTTTTCTTCAGCTTTTTCAGCTTGAGAAATGATGAGCATGTTCTTCCCTTTTTGTTTTCTAACGCCAAGTCTTTGTACATTCCATTATAATACTTCATTTTGTGTTTTGGAACTACCCTTTGAAATTTTATGTTCAGCTCTTTTATTTCCTAATTTCTTCCAAGTTTGAGAGTCTCTTCTGATATCCATTTTGGTCTTTTCTTTCTTTCCTGTCTTTTTAATGACCTTTTGGTTTATTTTTGTGTGATGCTCTCGGTGTCATCCTATAACTCTTCTGGTCTTTGGTAATTAGTGTATAATGCATCAAATCTGTTCTTGAGATGTTTTTAGGTGTGGCTCTGTGGGTTAATGCACTGGACTGAAAGGTAATTTGAACCTTGTGGTTCAAAGGTCGGTGGTTCAAGCTCACCAGCTGCTTTTCAGAAACCCTATACAGAGTTGCTATGAGTTGGAACTAACTGGATGGCATTTAACAACAATAGCATATTCAAAAGCATATTTTGACTCCTGTGGATTTTAGGTTTTTTTCAGCTTCCACCTGAATTAGTATATGAGCAATTAATGATCTGTTCCACAGTCTGCCTCTGTCCTTGATTGGGCTGATGATATTGAGCTTCTCTACAGTTTCTTCCCACATATGTAGTCAATTTGATTCCAGTGTATTCTGTCTGGTGAGGTCCTTTATGTTGTTTAATACATCATTGGTCTTACAAAATTCTACCATGTCATCCCCAGCCTCATATCATGAAGGCTATATTTTTCAACTACAGATCCTTCTTTGTTTTCAACTTTCATATTCCCATCACCAGTAATTATATTCATGCTCTTGATTGCATATTTGATCAATTTCAGACTGAAGAAATTAATAGAATTCTTCAACTTCATCATCAGTGGCTTTAGTGGTAGATTTGTAAATTTGAATAATAATGGAATTAATTGGTCTCCCTTGTAGGTGTATGGATATGATCATATCATAATTGTATTTCAAGATAGATCTTTAAGTGTTCTTTCTGACAGTGAATGTGATGCCATTCCTCTTCAATTTGTTGTTCCTGGTATAGTAATTAATATGCCTGTCTGATTCAAAATGGTCATTGCCAGTTCATTTCAGCTCACTAATGCCTGGGATATCAATTGTTATGTGTTCCATTTAATTTTTGGCAACTTTCAATTTTCCTAGGTTCATGCTTTGTACATTCTATGTTTCGCTTATTAATGAATGTTTGCAGCTGTTTCTTCTCATTTTGAGTTGTGCCCCATCAGAAAATGAGGTCCCAAAAGCTTTGTTCCATTCACATCATTATGGTCAACTCTACTTTGGGAGGAAGCTCTTCCTCAGTCGTGTTTTAAGTGCCTTCCAATCTAAGGGGCTCATTATCTGACACTATATCTGACAATGTTCCAGAGTTATTCTTTATGTTTTTGTCTTCTGGCACTGTTTCTGACAATGTTCCACTACTATTCATAAGATTTTTAGTAACTATCCATTCAGAAGTAGTCCCCCTCTCCTTCTTCCTAGTTTGTCTTAGTCTGAAAGCTCCACTGAACCCTGTCCACCATGTGTGACCCTGCTGATATTTAAAATACTGGTAACACAAACTACCACAGTATGACAAACTGATAGATGACTGGTGATCATGGAGAGTTACTACATCTTAACTGTTAAACCACTGAGAATCTTAACTATCACACTCCCAAATATATACGTGTTGTAAATCTTAACCTCTGTATCTGTGATTATACTCCTATTTGGGAATGAGTTGTCATTGTTATGTTAATGAGACAGGATTAGTATAGGGTGTATGGAGGAAAGTTAAAAAAAAAAAAAAAGTATTGCTATTAGAGTTCCAGTGCGTGCATGCATGGGCTTATTCCAAACAAAATGTGTTTAAACATGCCTCTGTGATTGGTGGATGGTTGTAGAAAAGTGTTCTCAGCAATACCCTTTATCTCACTATTTGTTTTTGTTATGTGCAGTTGAGTCAGTTCCGACCCATAGCGACCCTGTATAGGGTTTCCAAGGAGCAGCTGGTGAGCTTGAATCACCAATCTTGCAGTTAAAATGGATTTGCAGTCTCGCGCATTAACCCACAGCACCACAGGGCCCAATCAAAACAGTATTTCTGAAGGGATCTGCTGGGCCAGTTAAATTCAAGGTAAAGAGGTCAGCTAAAAAGGTTATTGTGACTGTTTTTAGGGATTCCAAAGGAGTAATCTTCATAGATTTTCTTGAAGGACACAGGATAATAATGTGGCTTATTATGAAGTAGTTTTCAGAAAATTGAAAACTGCACTGGTAAGAGAAAGGACAAGAAAGTTGCACCAAGGAATTTTTTCCCACCCCAGCAATGCATCTGCTCATTCTTTGAGGCTAACAAGGGCTGTCCTATTAGAATTTCATTGGAAAAAACATACATCCTCCTTCCTAAAACCCTGATCTTGCACATTCAGACTTCTTTTTGTTCCTAAAACTCGAAGAACATTTCAGACAAACAAGATTTAAGTCCCTGGAAGATGCCAAAACCGCCGTTTTAATGTGGTGTAAATGGAACAGTACAGAATTATTTGGGGAAGGGTTAGCGAAATGGAAACACTATTGCCAGAGGTTTATAAACTTAAATGGAGGACATGTCAAGAAACAATAGCTTCCTATAACTCATTGGAATACCTTAAAGGGGTTCTAGAACTTACCCAGTGAAATAGGCTTCTTGTAGAGACTTTGTAGTTTATAGGACCTGGAATCCTGAGCTCCATCCAGAACCTTCTAGTGTGGGACATTCCCAATGGAAAGAACAAGCAGACCAGCCTGGAGCAACTAGAGGAAGAGAAGATACTTCTTGAAAGAAAGAACAGCAGGAAAAATAAAAAACAAAAACAGCAGTCTGGTTACTACAAGGACAAGCAAATTGTTTGCTGGAAAGCCATCAAGGCAATCAATTAAATCCCTTCAGGACAACCCCTCATCCAAGACTGAAACTCAAAGGGAAGACATGAAGAGGCATGTAAGCTTTCTGGTGACCACGTTGGTGAGTGGAAGTGGGGGAAAGATAGCAATGAAGATATGGGCTGAGTTTGACCATGTTCCATAGACCCCCT
>NW_006408922.1:1654850-1664097 GCF_000296735.1 Chrysochloris asiatica
CATCTTGTCTAGATGGGTCTGGTGAAAGGAGATGGAGATAAGATTCTTATGATTCAATAGTGAGTAATTGTTATCATGACTGACTGCAATCATCACAACTGTAAAGGTAGAAGTCTTGTAACATAAAAGGGGAGTAGTGAATCTTACATTACAGAAACAGAGGACCCTAGGACCATCAAGGGAGAAGAACATGAGCGGAATCTGGGACCCTATCCAGAGAAGCAGCGACACCAGAGATGGAGGCAGAGATGTTGACATGGAGAGATAGAGCAGCTGAGGACTCTAGACTCATGGAAAGAGAAAGGCTCTGTGCTGGCAGCCAGTGGGCAGGCTTGTAGAATATGCCCTTTGGTTGTTTAAATGATTATATATTCCTGAGCATTTTTCTGTATATGAAAAAAACAAAACAAAACAAAAAAAACACCAGGGGGAATAGAAGCAAAAAGAAGAAAGAAAGAAAAAAACAATAGCTTCAAATTTTGATATTTTTGTTTAATAAAGATTATAAGATTTTGTCCACCATTCATCTGTCAGTTTGTTGTCCTGTAGTAGTGTGTGTGTTGCTGTATCCTGAAAGCTATGCCACTGGTATTTTAAATACCTGGAGTGTCAGCCATGGTGGATAAGTTTTATTGGAGCTTCTAGATTAAGATAGACTAGAAAGGAGAGGCAGACCACTTCTGGATGGTTAGCCACTGAAAGCCTTATGAATAGCAACAGAGCATTGTCTGATATAGTGATGGAAGATGAGCCCCTTGGGTTAGTAGTCCCTCAAAATATGAGTAGGGAAAAGTTGCCTCCTTCAAATAGAATTGACCTTAATGACATGATAATCAAAGCTTTAGAGACTTGCATTTGCTGATGGGGCACAGATAAAAATGAGAAGAAATGGATGCAAACATCCATTAGTAATCAAAATGTGCAAAGTACAAAATATGAATCAAGGAAAATTGGAAATCATCAAAAATGAAATGGAACACATAAAGATCAATATCCCAGTCATTACTGAGCTGAAACAGACTGCTATTGATCATTTCAAATCATATGGTTTACTATGTCAGGAACAGCACATTGAAGCAAAATGTTCTCATTCTTTGTCAAAAAAAGAACATCTCAAGATCTATCCTGAAGTACAATGGTGTCCCTGATAGGATAATATCCATACACCTACAAGGAAGGCCAGTTAATATCACTATCACTCAAGCTTATGCACCAAACAATAAAGTCAGTGATGATAAAATTGAAGAATTTTACCAACTTAGCAAACATGCAATCAAGATGCGTTGATAATTACTGGTTATTGGAATGCAAACACTGGAAACAAAGAGAGAGGATCAGTAGTTGGAAAATATGATTTTAGTGAATGAGAAACAATGCTGGAAATCATGTGAAGGAATGTTGCAAGACAAATGACTTATTCGTTGCAAATATACTTTTTCAACAACACAAACGACAGGTACCTCACCAGATGGAATGTTGTTCTTAAGTGCAATCAAGTCATTTCCAACCCATAGCAACGCTGTATAGGGTTTCCAAGGATAGACTGGTGAGTTTGAACTGCCAACCTTCTGGGTAAAACTGACTTTGAGTATAGTGCATTAATCCACACAGTATCAAATTGAATACATCTGTGGGAAGCCCAGTATCATCAGCTAAAAAAAAAGGACAGTGTCTGTTGCAAGTTTAGGCTGAAGCTGAAGATAATTAAAGTAAGTCCACAAGGTCCCAAATATGACTTGAATTTAGAGACCATGTTAAGAACAAATTTGATGCATTCGATACTAATGACCAAAGACCAGAAGAGTTGTGGAGTAACATCAGGAACATCATCTATGATGAAAGCTAAAGGTCATTTAAAAGTCAGGAAAAAAAGAAGACCAAAATGGATGCCAGAAAAGACTCTGAAACTTGCTCTTGAGCATACAGAAGCTAAAACAACTGACAAAGCAAAAGAGCTGAACAAAAAATTTCAAAGAGCAGTTTGAGAAGGCAAAGTCTAGTATTATAATGAAATGTGCTAAGACCTGGAGTAGGAGAATCAAAAGGGAAGAACAAGTTCAGTATTTCTGAAGCTTAGAGAACTAAAGAAAAAAATTCAAGCTTCAGGTTGCAATAGTGAAGGATTTTATAGGCAAAATATTGAATGATGTATGAAGCACCAAAAGAAGAAGGAAGAAATACAAAGAAATTATTTGTGTTTTGTTTTTACACTGAAAGAATTGGGAACAAACAAGGCATAAAAACTGAAATGTTTCAATAAGCTGATGTAGCGCTAGAGGCATTCATTCATCTATGGCAAGAAATTGGAAGAGATCCAGATTTGTGCCCATTCCAAAGAAAGGTGACCCAAAAGAATGCATAAATCACTGAACGATATTATTAATATAACATGCAAACAAAATTTTGCTGGATATAAAAAATAGTTGCAGCAGTACATCAATAAGGAGTTGTCCAAAATTCAAGCAGGATTCAGAAGAGGATGTAAAATGAGGGATATCATTGCTGACATCAGATGGATCTTGGCTGAAACAGAATACCAGAAAGATATTTATTTGTGCTTTACTGACTATGCAAAGGCATTCAACTGTGTGGATCATAAAAATTATGGATAATATTGTGAAGGATGGGCATCCAAAACACTTAAGTATGCACAGAAGGGACCTGCTCTTGAGGCAGTTATGAAACCAGAACAGGGGGGTACTAATGGTTTTAAATTAGGAAAGGTGTGTGTCAGGAATGTATCCTTTCACCATATTTACTCAATCTGAATGCTGAGCAAATAATCTGAGAAGCTGGATTATACAAAGAAAAATATGGAAGCAGATTTAAAGGAAGACTCGTTAATTACCTTCCATATCCAGATGATACAACCTTGCTTGGTGGACGTGAAGATAAGTTGAAATACTTACTGATGAAGATCAAAGACAACAGCCTTCAGTATGGATTACACCTCAATGTAAAACAAAAACAAAAACAAAATCCTTACAATTGGACCAAAAAAAAAGGTAGCTTGTGTGTCAATGAATTGGTTAAGACTCATAGCAGAGGCGAGGATTAATGGCAGATTAGGTAGAAGTGTGGTGCAGACCACCAGCAATAACACAGAATACCAGATGAAGCAGGTTCAGGGGATGGTCCCAGAACTCTGAACTACATATAGAGGAATATTTAGAAAGTTCGAAGTCTTACAGCCAGTGGAATTTGTATCAGAAGCAAGAAATGTGGTGTTTTCTAATCTGCAGCACCCAGCTGGTACTAGAGCTGCCATCTTGGGCATGACAAAGTGGGTGAAGGATCAGAGGAATGCTCCTATCACAGAGGTCTGACCAATCATAGGAGATAAAGGTGTAGACATTCTTTTTTTAAAAAATTTCCCCCTCTGTTCATTGGTTTCTCACTGTCTGCACACCTCCACTCTGGTGAACTAGAGGGGGTGCCTGAGCAAATGGACACCCACTGACCCCTGGAGGGTCCTACAATACATGTGCACAGATCTGCTCAGCAAAGATCTCTGGGCTCAGAATTGAGGAATTGGGAGGAGTCAACAAGAACTGCTTAAAATGGAAAGGACTCCCAGCTCCCAGAACGACCCAACGCAGCCGAGAAATAGGTATTAAAGAAGCCATACTCATGTTTTGCTACAAATTTTTTTTCCTGCTTCTTTTCTTTTATGCAATTATAGACTGTAGTACCAAATCTGTTTTTGTTGTTGTTGTTGTTGTTTGTTTGTTTGTTTGTTTTTGTTTTTGCTGTGACTATTTTGCTTTTGGTCCCTCTTTTACCTTTAGGGGGTTCTTTCTCTCCCTACGCTCCCCAAGAAGAGACAAAAAATGTGGTCATATAGCCAAGCTGCAATCACACCCTGTAAAATCCCACCATCCAGGTAAGAGCCAATAACAGCTGCTATACACCAAATAGACTGCCAACACCTGCTATAGTTACTCTGAGTTGATTAATAAGAAAAGTGAAAAGGGAAGCCCATCTCCTAATCAAATCTACCTGAAGGCAATAAGAAAGCTCAATAATACATCAACATACATTAATCTATCTAATTATTGAAAACCTAATTATTGAATATGTCCAAGAAACAACTGACAATTTCGGCATGTGTCCATAAACAAGATAAAGTAATTGACACAAATGAGCTGAGATAGACCTAGACTTCCCACTGGAAGAAGGGCAGGCTTTGCAGCTGCCTGAGAAGGAATTCAGGAGAATAAAATTGAAATGCATCCAAATGCTCCACAGAGGGTTTCAGAAAAATAAAGAAGAAGTCAGGAAAGTGCTACAGGAAAAATGAAATAAGATAGATACAGCATTGGAAACAATTCCAAAACCTACAAAAATTGAAAAGGTCCAGACAATTAATAATAAAATATCAGAAATGGAAAATACACTGAAAGGGCAAAGGAGTAGAACTGAAGAGATGGAAGCCAGAACCAGTGATCTGGAAGACAAATCTCTCAATACTGCTAAGCTAGAAGAACAAGCAGAAAAAAAGATAAAAAAAAAAAAAAAAAAAAAAAAAAACTCATAAGAAGTCCTAATATTCACATGAGACAACATGCAGAGGAATAACTTAAGAATTAATGGAATTCCGGAACAGAAAGAATCACACAAGTCCACAGAGGAGATAGTTGAAGAGCTTCTAGAAGAAACTTTCCTTATCCTGAAAAATGAAAAGATAAACATTCAAGAAGTTCACCGAACCCCAGGAAGGACAGACTCTCCCCCTCAAATCAAAAGACATATCAGAATCAAATGCTCCAAAATCAAAGACAAGGAGAGAATCCTGAAAGCAGCTAGGGAAAAGAGAAGTGATACTTACCAAGGCAAACAAATAAGATTAAGCTCTGATCTCTCAGCAGAAACCAGGCAGGCAATGGGGAGATGTATATAAAATCCTGAAAGAAAGAAAGAAAAACAAAAAACTTCCAACCAAGAATTGTCTACCCAGCAAAGCTATCAATAAAATATGATGACATAATAAAAACATTCCCAGATAAATAGAACCTAAGGGATTTTGCCAAAGCCAACCTAGCACTTCAAATCATCTTAAAGGAAATTCTTTGGACTGAGAACCAACAAGAACAGACAACAACAAGAGACTGACATATGTGGCAGCACCAACCAGAACTCAATCAACAGATGGAAGAGTCCAGAATAGAATAAAGCTATAAGAACAAATTCAGAGGATCTGGGAGGTCAGTTTATGATCAAAACAATTACAATGTGAAAAAGGGTAAACACATAGGAACAGAGATCGAGGTGGTGAAGAGGTCAGGGATAAAATAGACTGTTTTAAATGGGAAAAAAATAGAATATAGGGTAACTTCAAAGAAAATTAATACTACACAATATACCAAGAAAATTAAAATCCAAGAAGAACATGGAAACACTAAAACTATGAAGAAACTGACAAGGAAGATCACAAAAAACTAGAACTCACCACAGGAAGGCATACAGAACAAAGAAACTAGCAGTCCCACACATACACACACACCCACACCCCCCCCCGACACACACAAACAAAACATAATGACAGCAATTAATTCATACCTATTGATAATTACATTGACTGTCAATGAATTGAATGCACCAGTTAAAAGACAGAGTGGTGAGAATTCCAGTTTTGATGGCAGCAGAGCAGAGGTAGGACAGACTCCATGGGGGACAGACTGAAAACCCAGAGAAGCTGCTTTTATGGAACAGCACCAAAGCTCTAGAACTTGTATAAGGTTCAGGGCATCAGTTTCCCACAAATGCCAGTGGAAAAATCATGGTATAAAGGAAAATCTTGCGATTTAGGAATCAGTCAAGACACAGGAGGGCGGGGCTACACACAGACCTGCACAGTGAACCAGTGCTAAAAGTGGCACAGTGACATTTGCAAAAGGAGGTATGGGGGGATTCTACACATTTTTTCCTCCTCTTCCATGTCGCGCCTTCTTTGCCCAGCCTGGAAGCCTTCAGATGGGTAGGTGCACACCCCCACAAAAGTCCAGTGTTGAGACCACAGCTTTCCCATGGCACAGAGAGAAAAAGCCCCATTGGTCCAAGGGCAAATGCTTTGGCTGCTGCTTTTGACTTCTGCCTGTGGGTCCCAGCCCTAAAGTTAACTTGTGTAGGACCCTTTACTCCTCCCAATCCAGCAAGAAAAAAAGGAGGTTTGGCCTGACAGACAAACCATATGAACAATCTGTAAAACCCCAACATGAAAAGATGCAAATATTTGAAGAATTACACTGACCTTCAGAGATAAAAATAGTAGACAATCTTTCTCTCATTAACTTCTCAATAGCTATTTGCACACCTCCATGGTGGTGACTACAGGAGGGATCTGAGCAAGTGGACACCCCCACCCACTACTAGAGGCTTCTATGGTGCACACACACTGCCTGTGCAGCAAGGCCAGTCAGCCATAGTTTTATTTTTATTTCAAAGTAGTGTTTTCCATCTCTGCTTTTATATTGATTCTGCTTTGGGGCCTTTTGATCACACATTTTTCCTGGAGGAGGGAGCTTTTTCTCCCTATGTTACCCAAGAAGAGTCAGAAATCGTGGCCATATAGCCAAGCTACATGTATACCCCATAATATTCCACCATTGAGACAAGAGCCAATAACAGCGGCTAAGCATTAGATGTGAAAAGGAAACTCTATCTCCTGATCATATCCACCAGGAGACACCCAGTAAGCTTAATAACACAGCAACAAACATTCATTTAAGCATTAAACATCCACATAAACTACTAGAAATGACCAACAAAACAAAACAAAATATCTCAAAACATGTCCCAAAACAGAAAAGAGTAATTGAGACAAATGACCTGGAGACAGACAAAGGCTTTCCAGAAGAGGAAGCACAGGTTTTGGATTTGCTTGAGAAGGAATTCAGAAGAATGATATGGAAACAAATTCAAATGATCTGAAAAGGGGTGAAGGAAAACAAGGAAGAAGTCAGGAAAGTACTACAAGAGCAATCAAACAAGATTGATACAGCATTGGAAACAATTCAAAACCTGCAAAAAGAGGTCCAGATGATTAATAATAAAATATCAGAAATGGACAATGCACTTTAGGGGGAAAGGAGCAGAATTGAAGAGATGGAAGCCAGAACCAGTGATCTGGAAGACAAATCTCTCAGTACTGCTAAGATAGAAGAGCAAGCAGAAAAAAGGATAAAAAAAAAAAAAAACTGAAGGGAGTCTAAGATTCATGCTGGATAACATGAAGAGGAACAGCTTAAGAATTATTGGCATTCCAGAACAGGAAAAATCAGAGAAGTCCACAGAGGAGATAGTTGAAGCGTTTCTAGAACAAAATTTCCCTAACATCTTGAAAGATAAGCAGATAAACATTCAAGAAGCTGAACGTACCCCAGGAAGGATAGACCCCAAAAGAAAATCACCAAGACATATAATAATCAAGCTTTCCAAAATGAAAGACAAGGAGAGAATCCTAAAAGCAGCCAGGAAAAAGAGAAATGTTACTTACAAAAGCAAGCAAATCAAATTCAGCTCTGACTATTCAGCAGAAAAGGAGCTATGGTAGCATAGTGGTTACGAATTGGGCTGCTAACATCAAGGTCAACAGTTAAAAAATACCAGCTGTTGCACAGGACAAAGAAGAGGCTTTCTGCTCCCGTAAAGATTTACAGCCTCGAAAAACCCGTGCAGGGTCGCTATGAGTCGGAAATGACTCCACAGCACATAACAACAACAACAATATTGTTGCTGTTGTTGTTAAGTGCCTTGAGTCATAGCTTATTTCTTGAGAATCATACATTTTCTTTTCAAGTACACTTGGGATATAGACTTCATTCTAGGCTATGAATCAAGTCTCAACAAATACCACCAAAATGGTTTCATTCAAACCACAGTCTTTCATTGCAATGCAGTTAAGTTAGAAATGAAAAGCAATAACTAAAAGAACAAAAACTTTGAAAAGTTGGTTAGAATGTTTAAAACACACTTAGATAACTCATAGGTTGAAGGAAAGTCATATATAAATTAGAAATTATGACTGAATGATGAAAATGTGGATATCAAAACTTGTGAGATATAGCTAAAACAGTACTTAAAGATAATTTTATGACCCTGAATTCTTTTATCAGTGAAAAACTAAACGAAAGCAACAGCCAGGTTGATTCCAATTTATAGCAGTCCTATGTTGTTGATAAGTGCCGTTGAGTTGATTCCTACTCATGCTGGTGGTGTGGGTTCTGACTCATAGTTTCCAAGACTGTAAATCTTTATGGGAGCAAAACACCTCATCTTTCTCCTATGGAACAGCTAGTAGTTTTGAACTGTTGACCTTGAGGTTAGCAGCCCAATCCATAACCACTACAGTACTAGAGCTTGCTGAAAGTGAAGAGGACTTAAAACATTTACTGTTGAAGATCAAAGAGCAGAGCCTTCAGTATGTATTATAGTTCAATGTAAAGAAAACAAAAATCCTCATCACTAGACCAATAAACAACATTCTTATCAACGGAGAAAAGATTGAAGTTGTCAAGGACTTCATTCTTCTTGGATCAACTATCAACACTCACAGAAGCAGCAACCAAGAGATCAGATGATGTATTGCATTAGGCAAATCTGCTGCACAGGGGACTTCCGGTTTGCCACAGCAGCCAGACGGCATAGGTGAGAGGGGCTCCGGGTTTGGGGAAGGGGGAACTCACGAAAGAAACCTTCCTGTGGTGAACCCACACCCTTACAGCCACCATAAGTCTCAGTACTTCAAAATCTTAAACTCACTTTAAAAAAAAATCACTGTACTGAGGAATGACTGGCTTGTTAAACTTTCACCTGTTGCATGCAGCGACAGCCCCAACTCCTTTGAGCTTGGGGCGGGGGGGGCAGGGCTGGAACCAGCTCCTGCGGACAGCAGCTTCTAGTAATGGGGAGCTTTGAACAGGGGGAGCCACTGGAGAAAGGGGAGGAGAAGGAGAGGGACCTCAGCCCTAGCGTGTAATTTCAGCGCTTGCGGTGGGCAGACAAAAATCAGTTAACACAGAGAGGAGAAAGAAAACAAAACAAAACAAAAAAATGGTGACTGTCTGACGTCATCAGGCACAGACGGTATCCGCCCGCCCAAGCAGCCTCTATCCCACCCAATTGAAACGCACTCACCCGCCCATTACCCTCTCGATCCCTGTGCCCCCGCCATCCCCGACCCCAACCAAACCGGATCTCGAGCACCCACGGGAGAGTGCCCTAACCTTTGGAACACACACCTGCACCC
>NW_006408922.1:1664197-1665440 GCF_000296735.1 Chrysochloris asiatica
CACTGCTTGCCGGACCTCACGATAGCACCGCCCTGCCCCTGGGACCCACCGCTAGCCCCGCCCAGCCTGACTGATCACACAAGCGTTGCACCGACCTCCGACCCCGCGCTCCCCCACGGAATCGTTCCCTCCACTGACCCCACCCACACGCCATAGCAAGCGAGAGCCCCACACAGGCTGCCCAAACCACCTGCAGGACCCACACTGCTTGCCGGAACTCGCCTGACCCCTGCCTTGCCCGCCAGACCCCTCTTGACAGCTGCCCTGACCTCCGGATCCCCCCCGCAACACCCGCCCTACCCACCGGCCCCCCACAACCCCTGCCCCACCCAATGGACCTCACACGACACACACCCCACCCGCCGGACCCCTCCCCGAGCCCCGCCCCACCTGCCGGACCCTGTGCCACCACAGCGGACCCCACACGACCGTTTTCCCGCCTGCCGCGGCCACTATGTAGACAAGACCTAACCACACCTACTACACATTACAGACAGCAAGAGATGCCTATCTTCTGATCATATTAATAATAACTACAATAAAACAAGAATAATAATGCCCAACAAGAAACAATTAACATTATCGAAATACGTCCAAAAGCAGAAGAGGCCATCAGATGCAAATGAGCTGGAGACGGACAAAAGCTTTATAGAGGAGGAGGAGTGGGTTCTGGATATGCCTGAGAGGGAATTCAGAAGAATGACATGGAAACAAATTCAAATACTCCGAAAAGGGGTCAAGGAAAATAAGGAAGAAGTAAGGAAAGTACTGCAGGAACAATCTAATAGGATTGACATAGCATTGGAAACAATTCAAAACCTGCAAAAAGAGGTCCAGATGATAAATAATAAGATATCAAAAATAGACAATAGGCTGAAAGGGGAAAGGAGCAGACTAGAAGAGATAGAAGCCAGAACTAGTGAGCTGGAAGACAAATCTCTCAATACTGCCAAGATAGAACAGCAAACAGCTAAAAGGATGAAACAATCTGAAGACAGTCTAAGATTCATGCTGGATAACATGAAGAGGAACAATGTAAGAATTATCGGCGTCCTGGAACAAGAAGAATCAAAGAAGTCCACAGAGGAAATAGTTGAAGAGCTTCTGGAAGAAAACTTCCCTAACATCCTGAAAGACGAGAAGATAAACATTCAAGAAGCCCAGCGTACCCCAGGAAGGATAGATCCCAAAAGAAAGTCTCCAAGACATACAATAACCAAGCTCTCCAAAACCAAAGACAAGG
>NW_006408922.1:1665625-1667287 GCF_000296735.1 Chrysochloris asiatica
TATAAAGGCAAACAAATTAGATTAAGCACCAACTATTCAGAACAAACAAAGCAGGCAAGAAGGCAATGGGGAGACATATACAAAACCTTGCAAGAAAAAAACTGTCAACCAAGAATCGTCTATCCAGCAAAACTATCAATCAAATACGATGGTGCAATCAAAACATTCCAGGATAAACAGAATCTGAGGAAATTTTTCAAAACCAACCCAGCACTTCAAAACATCCTAAAGGGAGTTCTGTGGCCAGAGAACCAACAAGAACAGATGACATACAGAGATTGACAAGTATGGCAACACCACCTGGAACACAGCCAACAGAAAACAGAGACCAGAACGGAACGAGACTACAATAACAAACTAAAGAGAGCCCAGAGATCAACTGAAGGACATAAACATATCAATGTCAAAGAAGGGACAAATGCAACAACAGAAGCCCAGGTGGTAGAGATACCAGGTAACTCACAGCTTGCAATAGAGTATCCTAAATGCAGAGAAAAGCTAACAGACTATAAGGTAACCCCAAAGAAAGTTAACAACCCACAACATATAATGAAAACAAATTCCGAAACAGAGCAAATGAACAAAGAAACTAGGAAGAAACCGACCAGAATCAACTCAAAAAACACAAACCTAATACAAGAAGGAAAGCAGAACCAAAGAACAAACAACACCACCAAAAAAGTAACATGACAGTAATCAACACATACTTATCGATAATTACATTGAACGTCAATGGATTGAATGCACCAGTGAAGAGACAAAGATTGGCAGAATGGATAAAAAAACAAGATCCATCAATATGCTGCTTGTAAGAGATACACCTTACACACAAGGACAAAAAACAGACTGAGAGTCGAGGAGAACAAACAAGATGGCAGATCGGGTGGAAGTGAAGTAAAGGAGCTTCGCCAACAACACAGAATACCCGACCAAGCAGGCTCAGGGGATGGTCCCAGAAATCTGAACCACATATAAAGGAATATTTAGAAGGTTGGAAGGCTCACAGCTGGGGGAATTTGTGGCAGAAGCAAGAAATCTATTGTTTTCTAGTCTAGGACTCTCGGCTGCTCCAGGAGCTGCCATCTTGGGTGAGACCACGTGAGGGAAGGATTGGAGCGGCCACAGACGCCTGGCAGAACTGCTGAGATAAAGGTGTGGACATTCTTTTCTTTTGGTAGCTGTTCATTGGACCCTTGCTCTCTGCACACCTCCATTCTGGTGACTAGAGGGGTGCCTAAGTTAGTGGGTACCCCAGCCCCACCCTAGGAGGGTTCTACTATGCATGCACACAGATCTCCTCGAAATTTAAAGAGACAGTTTCCAATTAAAACCAAACGGCCACAGCCGGCCCTGAACTGTTTCCAACTAGAAAAAAAGGCCTGAATGGGGATTGTGGAGCGGGACAAGAAGACAAAAGAGGAAATATGCCGAAAATTAAATCCTAAATTATGTTAAAATGAACAACAGTGGTATCTTGAAACTTCTCAGGAAGAAGAGTGAAAAGGGAAGCCCATTTCCTGGTCACATCTACTTGGAGGCATTCAGAAAGCATAAAAAATACCAAAATACATACCCATCTAAGTATTAAGTCCACAGATAACCCCTGAAGATGCCCAATAAACAGAAGCAGATGACCATATCTGCACATGTCCAGAAACGAGA
>NW_006408922.1:1676724-1679041 GCF_000296735.1 Chrysochloris asiatica
GGAGACACCAAGGCAAGTGGTTGGGTCCTCTCAGTGCAAATCCACCTCCAAGACTAAGACGCAAGGGGAAAACGCATTCTGATTGGTGATCACGCACGTCACCTATAAAAAGAAGTGACCGAAGAACAACAAAGAAGCAGCGAGCTAATCCCTGCATCATTCAGCAGACTATGGTGAGCCCAGGTAGAGACCTCGTCGGCCAGCAGTGAGGCAAGACCTGGGAACTCATGGGCTCAGAGTCAGTGACACATCCACAGAGGACTAGAGAGGAGACCAAAGCAACCAACTGATAAGAAGAGGGTGGACAGACGCAGGAACACCCACACCTGCAGATGATACCCACTTGCCATGGCTCCAATGAGGGAACGAACAGAGCTCAACCCGAAGAAGAGAGAAGAGGAAAAAAGCGTCATCTGATACAATTTGATAAACTGGTCATCCACATATAAATGCAGTAGCTCAAAAGAGGAAATAAATCCCTCCTCCAAGAATTATTCCCACCCCCTCCAAACAAAAAGTAGATAGGGATAGCCATCTTGAACATTGACTAACCAAAATGGGAGAAGGGATACAAAGGTAAGAAGTGACTGGCTTACAAGCTTTCAAGAGGGAACCTAGATCGACAGGGCGGGGAGGATGGTAGAGTGTCCAGTGAGTAGTATCCGAACTGTCTAGGAAGGGCAGATGAAAAGAAATGCAGTTGGGTCCCTTAAGAAGCAAGGGTGAATAATTGTTACCAGGACTGATTGTGAGGGCTGGTAATGTAAAGGTGGACATTTTATAGCAAGGAGGGGAGTGATTAACCTTTCGGTCTAGGAGCGGAGGGCCCTGGGACCACCAATGGAGAAGAGCGGAGAGCGGGACCCCACCCAGGGCAGCAGTGAGGCCTGAGACTGAGACAGAGAGGATGACATGAAGAGAGAGGATGACGTGAAGAGATGGAGTGGCTGGGGACTAGGGACCTGGAGAGGGAGAGGGGCTGTGTGCTGAGGACCGTGGGGAGGGGGTGGGGGTGCAGTATTGCAGGGTGTACCCTTTGGTTGGGTGATGATGCATGGACGGGATGGTAACTATGGTAATGAGACGATGTATGATGGAATGAATGTAAAACTAATGTTCCCCCATGTAGACTATCACACAATACACAATAAAATATTAAAAAAAAAAAAAAATCTGCTGCACAGGAACTTTTTAAAGTGTTGAAAAGCAAAGATGTCAGTTTGAGGACTAAGGTGCACCTGGCCCAAGCCTTGGTATTTTCAATAACCTCATATGCATGTGAAAGCTGGACAGTGAATAAGGAACACTGTAGAAGAATTGATGCCTTCGAGTTATGATGTTGGAGGAGAATACTAAAAGTGCCATGGGCTGGCAAAAGAACCAATAGATCCGTTTTGGAAGAAGTGCAGCCAGAGTGCTCCTTGGAGGCCATGATGGCCAAATTTTGTCTCTCATACTTTGGACATATTGTCAGGAGGGAACAGTTGCTGGAGAAGGATTTCATGTTTGGTAATATGGATGGTCAGAGAAAAAGAGGAAGACCCCCCCAATGAGATATTGCCAAGTGGCAGCATTGATAGACTCGTGTGGCAACAGTAGTGAGGTTGGTCCAGGATCGGACATTGTTTCGTTCTGCTGTGCATAAGGTCGCTATGAGTTGGTGCCGACTCGATGGCACCTAACAACAACAATAATACTACCAGAGCTACTTGGTTCCTATTCCTGCTTATAGCAACCCTGTATAGGGTTTCTGAGGAGTGTCTGGTGAGTTTGAACCACCTACCTTGTGATTCAAGCAGCCTTGTGATTCACATGACCTTGCGATTCAATGACCTTGAGGTCCAGTGCTTATCCCACAGTGCCACAACAGGGCTATAGTGCAGAGAAAAGCTACTTTCAAGGATTTCTGAAGCTGTAAATCTTTTTTGTGAGTAGAAAGCCTCATTTTTTTTCTCCCACAGTGCAACTGGTAGGTTTGATATGGTCATCTGCTTCTGTTTTTTGGGCATCTTCAGGAGTTATCTGTGGACTTAATACTTAGATGGGTATGTATTTTGGTATTTTTTATGCTTTCTGAATGCCTCCAGGTACATGTGATCAGGAAATGGGTTTCCCTTTTCACTCACTCTTCCTGAGAAGTTTCAAGATACCACTGTTGGTCGTTTTGACGTAACTTAGGATTTAATTTTCGGCATATTTCCTCTTTTGTCTCCTTGTCCCGCTCCACAATCCCCGTTCAGGCCTTTTTTCTAGTTGGAAACAGTTCAGGGCCGGCTGTGGCCGTTTGGTTTTAATTGGAAACTGTCTCTTTAAATTT